>NC_139008.1:55167148-55527093 GCF_964374135.1 Grampus griseus
TCTCTCCCAGCAGCCTCAGAAGCAGCGGATTAAAGCTCCACAATCAACTTGATATACCCTGCATCTGTGGAATACCTGAATAGACAACCAATCATCCCAAATTAAGGAAGTGGACTTTAGGAGCAAGATCTATGATTTTTTCCCCTTTCCTCTTTTTGTGAATGTATGTGTATGCTTCTGTGTGAGATCATGTCTGTATAGTCTTGCTTCCACCATTTGTCCTAGGGTTTCATCCGTCCATTTTTTTTTTAATTTTTTTCTTAATAATTAATTTTAATAACGTTATTATACTTTACCTTCGTTCTTTCTTTCTTTCTTTCTTTCCTTCCTTCCTTCCTTCCCTCCTTTAGACAACGAATCATCCCAAATTGAGGAGGTGGTCTCTGACAGCAAGATTTATGATTTTTCCCCATTTAACTCTTTTAGTGAGGGTGTATGTGTATGCTTCTGTGTAAGATTTTGTCAGTATAGCTTTGCTTCCAACATTTGTCCTAAGGTTCTATCCGTCCCTTTTTTTTTTTCTAAATAAGAATTTTTTAATTCAATAACTTTATTATACTTTATTTTATTTTTACTGTATCTTCTTTCTTTCTGTCTTTTTTCCTTCTTTCCCTCCTTCCTTCCTTCCTCCCTCCCTCCCTCCCTCCTTTCTTTCCTTCTTGCCTTCTTTCCTTCTTTGCTTCTTTCTTTCTTTCTTCCTTCCTTCCTACCCTCCTTTCCTTCTTTCTTTCCTCATACTTCTACTAATTCCCTCTACTTTTTCTCCCTTTTATCCTGAGCCGTGTGGATGAAAAGCTCTTGGTGCTCCAGCCAGGAGGCAGGGCTCTGCCTCTGAGGTAGGAGAGCCAACTTCAGGACACTGGTCAACAAGAGACCTCCCAGTTCCACATAATATCAAACGGCGAAAATCTCCCAGAGACCTCCATCCTAACACCAGCACCCAGCTTCACTCAACGACCAGCAAGCCACAGTGCTGGAAAACCTATGCCAAACAACTAGCAAAACAGGAACACAACCCCACCCATTAGCAGAGAGGCTGCCTAAAATCATAATAAGGCCACAGACACCCCAAAACACACCACCAGACGTGAACCTGCCCACTAGAGAGACAAGATCCAGCCTCATCCACCACAACACAGGCACTAGTCCCCTCCACCAGGAAGCCTACACAACCCACTGAACCAACCTTAGCCACTGGAGACAGACATCAAAAACAGGAGGAACTACGAACCTGCAGCCTGCAAAAAGGAGACCCCAAACACAGTAAGATAAGCAAAATGAGAAGACAGAAAAACACACAGCAGATAAAGGAGCAAGATAAAAATGCACCAGACCTAACAAATGAAGAGGAAATAGGCAGTCTACCTGAAAAAGAATTCAGAATAATGATAGTAAGGTTGATTCGAAATCTTGGAGATAGAATGGACAATAGAATGGACAAAATGCAAGAATCAGTTAACAAGGACCTAGAAGAACTAAAGATGAAACAAGCAATGAAGAACAACACAATAAATGAAATTAAAAGTACTCTAGATGGGATCAATAGCAGAATAACTGAGGCAGAAGAACGGATAAGTGACCTGGAAGATAAAATAGTGGAAATAACTACTGCAGAGCGAATAAAGAAAAAAGAATGAAAAGAACTGAGGACAGTCTCAGAGACCTCTGGGACAACATTAAACACACCAACATTCGAATTATAGGGGTTCCAGAAGAAGAAGAGAAAAAGAAAGGGACTGAGAAAATATTTGAAGAGATTATAGTTGAAAACTTCCCTAATATGGGAAAGGAAATAGTTAATCAAGTCCAGGAAGCACAGAGAGTCCCATACAGGATAAATACAAGGAGAAATACGCCAAGACACATATTAATCAAACTGTCAAAAATTAAATACAAAGAAAGCATATTAAAAGCAGCAAGGGAAAAACAACAAATAACACATAAGGGAATCCCCATAAGGTTAACAGCTGATCTCTCAGCAGAAACCCTACAAGCCAGGAGGGAGTGACAGGACATACTGAAAGTGATGAAGGAGAAAAACCTGCAGCCAAGACTACTCTACCCAGCAAGGATCTCATTCAGATTTGATGGAGAAATTAAAACCTTTACAGAAGAAATGAAGACAGCCTAAGAGACCTCTGGGACAACATTAAATGCAACAACATTCACATTATAGGGGTCCCAGAAGGAGAAGAGAGAGAGAAAGGGCCAGAGAAAATATTTGAACAGAGTATACTTGAAAACTTCCCTAACATGGGAAAGGAAATAGCCACCCAAGTCCAGGAAGCACAGCGAGTCCCATACAGCATAAACCCAAGGAGAAACATGCCAAGACACATAGTAATCAAATTGGCAAAAATTAAAGACAAAGAACAATTATTGAAAGCAGCAAGGGAAAAATGACAAATAACATACAAGGGAACTCCCATAAGGTTAACAGCTGATTTCTCAGCAGAAACTCTACAAGCCAGAAGGGAGTGGCATGATATACTTAAAGTGATGAAAAGGAAGAACCTACAACCAAGATCACTCTACCCGGCAAGGATCTCATTCAGATTCTATGGGGAAATCAAAAGCTTTACAGACAAGCAAAAGCTAAGAGAATTCAGCACCACAAAACCAGCTCTACAACAAATGCTAAAGGAACTTCTCTAAGTGGGAAAAACAAGAGAAGAAAAGGACCTACATAAACAAACCCATAGGGCTTCCCTGGTGGTGCAGTGGTTGAGAGTCTGCCTGCCGATGCAGGGGACACATGTTCATGCCCCGGTCTGGGAAGATCCCACATGCCACGGAGCGGCTAGGCCTGTGAGCAATGGCCACTGAGCCTGCGCGTCTGGAGCCTGTGCTCCACAATAGAAGAGGCCACAACAGTGAGAGGCCCGTGTACTGGGGAAAAAAAAAAAAACCATAACAATTAAGAAAATGGTCATAGGAACATACATATTGATAATTACCTTAAACTTAAATGGATTAAATGCTCCCACCAAAAGACACAGACTTGCTGAATGGATACAAAAACAAGACCCATATATATGCTGTCTACAAGAGTCCCACTTCAGATCTAGGGACACATACAGACTGAAAGTGAGGGGATGGAAAAAGATATGCCATGCAAATGGAAATCAAAAGAAAGCTGCAGTAGCAATACTCATATCAGATAAAATAGACTTTAAAATAAAGAATGTTACAAGAGACAAGGAAGAACACTACATAATGATGAAGAGATCAATCCAAGAAGAAGATATAACAATTATAAATATATAAGCACTCAACATAGGAACACCTCAATACATAAGGCAACTGCTAACAGCTATAAAAGAGGAAATTGACAGTAACACAATAATACTGGGGGACTTTAACACCCCCAACTTATACCAATGGACAGATGATCCAAGCAGAAAATTAATAAGGAAACACAAGCTTTAAACACAATAGACCAGAGATATTTAATTGATATATATATAGAACATTCCATCTGAAAACAGCAGATTGCATCTTCTTTTCAAGTGTGCATGGAACATTCTCCAGGCTAGATCACATCTTGGGTCACAAATCAAGCCTCAGTAAATTTAAGAAAATTGAAATCATATCAAGCATCTCTTCTGACCACAAGGCTATGATATTAGAAATCAATTACAGGGGATAAGTTGTAAAAAACACAAACACATGGAGGCTAAACAATACATTACTAAATAACCAAGAGATCATTGAAGAAATCAAAGAGGAAATCAAAAAATACCTAGAAACAAATGACAATGAAAACATGACAATCCAAAACATATGGGATGCAGCAAAAGCAGTTCTAAGAGGGAAGTTTATAGCTATACAAGCCTACCTCTACCAAGAAACAAGAAAAACCTCAAATAAACAATCTAACCTTACACCTAAAACAACTAGAGAAAGAAGAACAAACAAAACCCAAAGTTACCAGAAGGAAGAAATCATAAATATCAGAGCAGAAATAAATTAAATAGAAACAAAGAAAACAATAGCAAACATCAATAAAAATAAAAGCTGGTTCTTTGAGAAGATAAACAAAATTGATAAACCATTAGCCAGACTCATCAAGAAAAAGAGAGAAAGGACTCAAATCAATAAAATTAGAAATGAAAAAGGAGAGGTTACAACAGACACCGCAGAAATACAAAGCATCATAAGAGACTACTACAAGCAACTCTATGCCAATAAATTGGACAACCTGGAAGAAATGGACAAATTCTTAGAAAGGTATAACCTTCAAAGACTGAACAAGAAGAAATAGAAAATATGAATAGACCAATCACAAGCCCTGAAATTGAAACTGTGATTAAAAGTCTTCCAACAAACAAAAGTCCAGGACCAGATGGATGCACAGGTGAATTCTATCAAACATTTAGAGAAGAGCTAACACCCATCCTTCTCAAACTCTTCCAAAAAATTGCAGAGGAAGGAACACTCCCAAACTCATTCAATGAGGCCACAATCACCCTGATACCAAAACCAGACAAAGATACCACAAAAAAAGAAAATTACAGACCAATATCACTGATGAATATAGATACAAAAATCCTCAACAAAATACTAGCAAACTGAATCCAACAACATATTAAAAGAATCAAAACATTAAAAGAATCATGATCAAGTGGGATTTATCCCAGGGATGCAAGGATTCTTCAATATATTCAAATCAATCAATGTGACACACCATATTAACATATTGAAGAAGAAAAATCATATGATCATCTCAATAGAAGCAGAAATAGCTTTTGACAAAATTCAACACCCATTTATGATAAAGACTCTCCAGAAAGTGGTCATAGAGGGAACCTACCTCAACATAATAAAGGCCATATATTACAAACCCAGAGCAAAGATCATTCTCAATAGTGAAAAACTGAAGCCATTTCCTCCAAGATCAGGAACAAGACAAGGATGTCCACTCTCACCACTATTATTCAACATAGTTTTGGAAGTCCTAGCCACGGAAATCAGAGAATAAAAACAAATAAAAGGAATACAAATTGGAAAAGAAGAAGTAAAACTGTCACTGTTTGCAGATGACATGATACCATACATTGAGAATCCTAAAGATGCCACCAGGAAACTACTAGAGCTAATCAATGAATTTGGTAAAGTAGTAGGATACAAAATTAATGGACAGAAATCTCTTGCATTCCTATACACTAATGATGAAAAATCAGAAAGAGAAATTAAGGACACACTCCCATTTACACTGCAACAAAAAGAATAAAATACCTAGGAATAAACCTACCTAGGGAGACAAAACAACTGTATGCAGAAAACTATAAGACACTGATGAAAGAAATTAAAGATGATACCAACAGATGGAGAGATATACCATGTTCTTGGATTGGAAGAATCAATATTGTGAAAATGACTATACTACCCAAAGCAATCTACAGATTCAATGCAATTCCTATCAAATTACCAATGGCATTTTTTACAGAACTAGAACAAAAAATCTTAAAACTTGTATGGAGACAAAAAAGACCCTGAATAGCCAAAGCAGTCTTGAGGGGAAAAGAACGGAGCTGGAGGAATTAGACTCCCTGACTTCAGACTATACTACAGAGCTACAGTAACCAAGATAATATGGTACTGGCACAAAAACAGAAACATAAATAGATGGAACATATAGAAAGCCCAGAGATAAACCCACATACCTATGGTCAACTAATCTATGACAAAGGAGGCAAGGATATACAATGGAGAAAAGACAATCTCTTCAATAAGTGGTGCTGGGAAAACTGAACAGCTACATGTAAAAGGATAAAATTAGAACACTCCCTAACATCATACACAAAAATAAACTCAAAATGTATTAGAGACCTAAATGTAAAACCAGACACTGCAAAACTCTTAGAGGAAAACATAGGAAGAACACTCTTTGACATAAATCACAGCAAGACCTTTTTTGATCCACCTGCTAGAGTAATGGAAATAAAAACACAAAAATAAACAAATGGCACCTAATGAAACTTAAAAGCTTTTACAAAACAAAGGAAACCATAAAAAAGATGAAAAGGCAACCCTCAGAATGGGAGAAAATATTTGCAAATGAATCAATGGACAAAGGATTAATCTCCAAAATATATAAACAGTTCATGTAGCTCAATATTAAACAAACAAACAACCCAATTCAAAAATGGGCTGAAGACCTAAATAGACATTTCACCAAGGAAGACATACAGATGGCCAAGAGGCACATGAAAAGCTGATCAACATCACTAATTATTAGAGAAATGCAAATCAAAACTACAATTGAGGTATCACCTCACACCAGTTAGAATAGGCATCATCGGAAAATCTACAAACAGCAAATGCTGGAGAGGGTGTAGAGATAAGGGAAGCCTCTTGCACTGTTGGTGGGAATGTAAATTGATACAGCCACTATGGAAAACCGTATGAAGGTTCCTTAAAAAACTAAAAATAGAATTACCATATGACCCAGCAATCCCACTACTGGGCATATACCCAGAGAAAACCATAATTCAAAAAGACACATGTACCCCAATGTTCATTGCAGCACTGTTTATAACAGCCAGGTCATGGAAGCAACCTAAATGCCCATCGACAGACAAATGGATAAAGAAGATGTGGTACATATATACAATGGAGTGTTACTCAGCCATAAAAAAGGGATGAAATTGGGTCATTTGTAGAAAAGTGGATGGATCTAGAGGCTGTCATACAGAATGAAGCAAGTCAGAAAGAGAAAAACAAATATCGTATATTAACGCATATGTGTGGAACCTAGAAAAATGGTACAGATGAACCAGTTTTCAGGGCAGAAATGGAGACACAGATGTAGAGAACAAACATATGGACACCAAGAGGGGGAAGCGGCATGGGGGAGGGGGGAGGGGGTGTGATGAATTGGGACATTGGTATTGACATGTTTACACTGATGTGTATAAAACTGATGACTAATAAGAACCTGCTGTATAAAAAAATAAATTAAAAAAATATGGACCTAAATATACATATATATATACATATATATACATTATATATATGTATATATATATACATGTGTGTGTGTGTGTGTGTGTGTGTGTGTGTGTGTGTGTGTGTGTGTAAAAGAATCCTACTGCCAATGCAGGGGACATGGGTTCGAGCCCTGGTCCCAGAAGATCCCACATGCCGTGGAGCAACTCAGCCCCTGCTCCACAACTACTGAGCCTCCATGCCAGATCTACTGAAGCCCATGCGCCTAGAGCCTCTGCTCCGCAACAAGAGAAGTCACTGCCATGAGAAGCCTGTGGACCGCACTGAAGAGAAGCCCCCACTCACCGCAACTAGAGAAAGCCCATGAACAGCAACAAAGACACAATGCAGCCAAAAATAAATAAATAAATTTATTGTTTTTAAAAGTCCCTCGGCAAGTAGCATAGTAGGGCCAGGTAGTAAACAAATATCCATTGACTAATAATATTTAATGGGAAAAATACATTAATACGTAATGTATTATACATTAATCCTTTATATGGTAGAGGCAGTTTATAAAACTCTATATATGAACCTTATTATTATCAAAAATATTTTTCTGTATATTTTTCTATATAGAGACAGAAAAAAATGACTAAAGAAACTTACATCCAAATATTAACAAGTTTATCATTTCTGGAGAGTGGCTTATGGATAACATTTTGTGTGTTTCTGGGATTTTAACTAATAGACTTCCAGAGTTATATGCACCCCAATGTTCATAGCAGCATTATTTATAATAACCAACGTATGGAAGCAACCTAAGTGCCCATCAACAGATGATGCATAAAGAAGATGTGGTATTAATACACAGTGGAATACTACTCAACCATAAAAAAATTCCTTTGCAGCAACATGGATGAACCTGGACAGTATTATGCTAAGTGAAAAATGTCAGACAGAGAAAGACAAATATACTGTATGTTTTCACTAATATGTGGAATCTAAAAAAATTTTAATGGATGAATATAACAGACTGACAGATATAGAGAACAAACTAGTGTTTACCAGTGGGGAGAGGGGCAAGATTGGAGTAGGGGATTAAGTACAAACTACTATGTATAAAATAAATAAGCTACCAGGATGTATTATACATCACAAAGAATATAGCCATTATTTTATAATAACTATAAATGGAGTGTAACCTCTAAAAACTGAATCACTGTGCTGTACACCTGAAACTAACATAATATTGTAAATCAACTATACTTTAGTAAAAATAAATAAATGAAATTATAAAGAGACTTCCAAAGACTCAGCAGCTGGCAGGTGTGATGTGCTATGTTCTCTCACTTCCATCCTCCCCACTGCTACCTGATCACCTCAATGGCAAATAGATGGAGGGAACCTTCTCAAACCCAGAATCTCGACTTGTTAATGTCCCTGGTGTGGCCATCTGTCTCAAGTTCTCCCAGCTGGGTCCCAAGCAGCTGGACTGAAGGCACCACTTACCAGCGGTGCCATAAAATTCCCTCTTATTGCCCTTTGGTGTCTCCTCAGTAAAGGACTGTCAGAGGAACATAGGAACAGCTTGGCTTTCATTCAGGAACTCTCCCAAAAAGAGTGTGGAAGAACTCAGGTGATCCTTTGAGGAGGAGAGAGTGAGGTTCCCCGTGGGGCTCTCCATTCTACATCTTCTACCACTGATGTGCATCTTAGAATCGAGAAAAATGCATTTTAAAAAGCATTATAACGTATGTTGAAAACATACTGAAATAAGTTTTTTGTCTGAGTCCTGCCAAGCTTCACAATGCTGAGAATGATTTTCCTAGCATTTATTTTTGCTCTTTGGGAGTCCTTAAAGTGCAATCATCTTTGAATTGTCTATTCTGAATTCTTTTGTCTATATTTCCTCTCAGTTTCCTGGGATGGTTTTTTTTATCTCTACAATGGAGATAGAACACCTACAGAAATCTGTAAAAATATTACTTAAGGTCGTCCCTAATTTCTTTTTGTTTAAGTATTGTCTTCATTTTTTTAAAGTATTGTCCTTAAATATTTCAAAGGGTCTCTGAGGTGGAGTGTCTGAAGGCCAGCACCAACAAGGTGCTCTGGGTGACCATGACAGCCTTCACCAAGTGACCCTGCTCAGAACGAAGCGTCCTCCTTTCTCTCACAGGAGCCAGTCGTTTTTCTTCTGTGGACTTCTGATTTTCTGCAGTTTGCACTTCCCACACTATAATTGGCTTTTGTTTTATGAAATGGTGGGTGGC
The DNA here is from genome assembly GCF_964374135.1 of Grampus griseus. Lineage (NCBI taxonomy): Eukaryota > Metazoa > Chordata > Mammalia > Artiodactyla > Delphinidae > Grampus > Grampus griseus. The sequence goes on from NC_139008.1 coordinate 55,176,352, forward strand.
TTTTTCTTTTGTGTATGTATGCAGGATTCTGCTGGCCTTCCTCTTTCTGCCATACTGGCATTCCATTCCTTGTGGCCATCCTCACTGTTGCCTGTTTGGGTTCTGGTGTGCTTTGACTGTCAGAGTACCTCCAGGCTCCTCACATGCACATCTTTTGGATTACCTCAGGTTGAGTTTTTCCACATGTGCATGTACATCTAGCATTCTGCCTGCAATTCAGACAGAAGTCACAAAAAGGCCTTTAAGTCACCAAAGGTAAATATCTGTATCTGTTAGTACATTTTATACATAGACCTCAGTTGAGATGTATACTTAGCAAAATTATTTTTAAACTGAAATACACAGTAAATAATATAAAGTGCCCCTTGGCTCTTGCTTCCCATGTAACTCTATTGTATTATTACACTTGTTATAATTTTAACTATTAAATCATAAAAGTCCAATTGTTTCATATAGCCAGTTTGGGATGAGCTCCCATTCTAGTTATGCTGTATATAGTTTGAATTACATGGAAATTGTTCCTTCTTCCGGCCACCCCTGCCCATCTTAGTATTTTGCAAGGTTTAATTAGTTGTATACCCGGTACCCTTTACTTGCTACAGTTATTATAATTTGATGGTACCCTTTACTTGCTACAGTTATTATAATTTGATGGTACCCTTTACTTGCTGCAGTTATTATAATTTGATGGCAAAATAGACCTCTCATCATTGAAGGAGAGAGAAAAGATGTGTGTCTAATTGGTCCCAAGATTTTTTGAGCTGTGCCATTCATGGTACTCTTTGCCTATGCATCTCCTGTCAGGAATTTTTTTCGGTCTTACTATTTTTATCATTTCTATAGAGAAGAGGCTTGTGACCAGTACGAATCTTGAGTACAGTTTTATCTATATTCTTTGTGATGTATAATACATCCTGGTAGCTTATTTATTTTATACATAGTAGTTTGTACTTAATCCCTACTCCAATCTTGCCCCTCTCCCCACTGGTAAACACTAGTTTGTTTACCTAATTTACTCCACAAGTAAATTAATGTCTGCTCTTAAATAAATATCTACTTACACTTTCTTGGGGGAAAAAAATCAAATGTCAGTACTAGCAAATGTTGCATGTAAATCGTTAGCAAGTAATGACTACAACTCAGATAATCAAGAATTCTGTAACAGAAAGCTCTGCTATGTTTTAATTTTTATATACAATTATGATAATTAGCATATTGTAAGAATATAAAACTTTGCTTTGTAAAGTTTAGTTTTACTATTTCTTTATCACTGTTTATTGTATCACCATTGGTTTCATAATGTAAATACTATATATTGAGCAAATTAAATGTCAAATTTTTTATTACCATAGTTCATGTTACTAGTGGGGCTTTCAGGTGTTTAGAGCTTTTTTTGGTTAACATTCAGTGCAAAAGTTATAGATGCTGTATAATGCTAGAGTTGAATTTTAAGGGATTCCCTAATATGTATACTATCTTTTTATCTGAAGTAATAAATAAACTATGATCTTGAAAGTGCCGGAATCAGAAAAAAAAAATATTTCAAAGGGTCAAACTCAGGGTCAAACTTTTTATCATTTAGCACATATTTGTTTGGTGCCTTCTCTGTGACAAGTCCTGGGAAAAAGTGATGAATTAAAATATACACTCTTCTTGCCCTCCAGGAGCTTAGAGTCTAGTGGACTTCAATCTCACTCACCTCAGGAAGTGATGTTCCTTTTCTCCAATCCAGTCATCTGTCTATGCTATATGCTCTGTAAATTTCCCAAAATCAAAGTTTTCCGTACACACTAAACAGAGAGAGGTACAAGAGGAAAAGGAATTACGACAAAAGGAGAAGTTGCCTCACATATTGTCTTCCTAGTTATTGGTTTAACATCTACCTTTACAACAATATTGCAAACTCCATGAGGGCAGAGACCATATCTTCTTATTCATTGCTTTATCTCCACCACCTAGAACATTGTCTGAAATGGAGGAGGCACTCAACAAATACTGATTGATTTATTGAATGAATGACTGAATAAATGAACAAACTGAAGAACATTGCCTAACGGGGAATTCCCTGGCAGTCCAGTGGTTAAGACTCGGTGCCTTCACTGCCATGGACCTGGGTTCACTCCCTGGCCAGGGAACTAAGCTCCCACAAGGTGTGCAGTGTGACCAAAAAATGAAAAAAAGAAAAAAAAAGAATATTGCCTGACAAACGTAGGTGCTCATTTATGGATAGTTAGGTGAACAGGTGGTAGAGTAGATGAGTGGATAAACATATAGATCAGTTAACAGTGATGAGAAGGGTGCGTAGGTCAAGGAGTGGATGGATGGGTGGGTAAACAGATAAATTATTTATTGGTTGGTGCATATGTGGGTGGGTGATTTTAAAAATGGAAAATTTCAGTATAGTTATCAAGATCCTTGTGATAATGTTCAATTTGTAAAGAGGTTTGAATTTGCTCCAATCAGGAAGAACTCACAGAAACACCACCAGGGTGTGGACCAACCCAAGGAAGTGGCCTGAACATTCCTAAATCACTCCTCCACCCCCACCCCAGGTCATGAGGCTCCAGCAGCACACATGGGTTCATACCAGGTACATATCCTTATTTTGCTGCCCTCACCCATTCTCCCTACTGCCGGCAACAGTATCTATTTACTTATTGAAGAACCGCCCCCCCCCCCAAATATGATCTCATGAGTGTGCACATTACATAAGCTGGGATACTCAGATGTTTGCTCCTTGGAGTTTGAACCTGGAGCAGAAAAACATTGTATTTGTTTCCTAGGGCTGCCATAACAAAGTACCACAAACTGAATGGCTTAAAACAACAGAAATTTTTTGTCTCACAATTCTGGAGTGTAGAATTTTGAAATCAAGTTGTTGACAGGGCCATGCTCTCTCTGAAATCTGTAGGGGAGGATCCATCCTTGCCTCTTCTATCTTCTGGTGTTTGCTGGCAATCCTTGGCATTCCTTGGGTTTTAGATGTGTCACTCCAATCTCTACCTCCATTGTCAATGGCCATCTTCTCCCCACATGTCTCTGTCACTTCTCCTCTAATAAGGGGACCAGACATATTGGATTGGCCACACTACTCCAGTATGACTTTGTCTTAACTTGAGTACATCTGCAAAGACCCTACTTCCCAATAAGATCACATTTGCAGGTATTGGGTGCTAGGACTTCAACATATATTTTGGCGGGATACAATTCAACCCCTAACAGACACAAAGCCTGAAACTATATGGAGCCCATTCGTCTGAAGAGAGAAGCCTAAAGGGACTCCCTAGATCCATGATCTGCCATGGTTTCTGTGCTTTCCGAAGTCTAATGGGAGCTTTTTCCTGATTCTGTGAACTATACGTACCTAACCATATCTTTCAATTTTATTTGTTTACCCTTTTAAGACAGAATTGGTTTATGTTGCCTACAGCCAAAGTATCCTAACAGCTAGATGTAGTCTTCCAAGACAAATGGATTGAGTGTGGTGCACACACCCACACACACACACCTACACACACACACACAATCAGTCATCTCTCCCATCTCCCTTCCCCTTCGACCTCCATGAGTGAGATTGGCAAGAAGAGGCCAAAGGTTCCTTTGTCAACTCAAATGAAAACAAAAGACCTTTTATTTAAGGAGGGTGCCTCTCTCCCTCTGTATTTTAGTTCAAGAAGTTTGAATGGTTCACCAGCTGGATTATGTGGAATCCTTGCCTAAACTTATCACAGGGATATTGTGAAAACTAAGTAGGGGGAAGAGATTTGATAGCAATACATGACCTACGAAGTGTTATGCAATAGTGAAGGCCATATCTTTAATCGACGAGTATAGAGAGTAAACTTTAGATCCAGAAGACCCCTGTTAATAGTCAATCTCTTGCCCTGCTTTATTTTCCTTTGTAAACACTTTTATTACCTGAAATTGTTTTATTTGTATTTATTTATTTACTCACCTATAGTCGGTCTTCTCCACTAGAAGACAAGTCCCACAAAGGTGGGGTTTGGTTTCACTGGCTTCAGTCTCCACAGTGCCTGAAGGAGTGAGTGAGTGAACAAATGAATGACTGAAAGAAGCTGCATTGTCAGGACTGAAGACAAATCACTTAACTTGAGGTTTTTGTTATTTGTTAGATTATCACAGGAATTAAGATAAACAAAGACTAGTTATTCACAATGTAGTTTTGAGACCAGTGGCATCAGCAACATCTGGGAGTTTGCTGGAATGCAGGTTCTCAGGCCCCAACTCAGACCCACTGAGTCAGAATTTGCATCTTAACAAGATACCCAAATGGGGGAGGGGTGTTCTGAAGATGGCGGAAGAGTAAGACGCGGAGATCACCTTCCTCCCCACAGATACACCAGAAATACATCTACACGTGGAACAACTCCTACAGAACACCTACTGAATGCTGGCAGAAGACCTCAGGCCTCCCAAAAGGCAAGAAACTCCCCACATACCTGGGTAGGGCAAAAGAAAAAACGAAAAAACAGAGACAAAAGAATAGGGACGGCACCTGCACCAGTGGGAGGGAGCTGTGAAGGAGGAAAAGTTTCCACACACTAGGAAGCCCCTTCACAGGCGGAGACTGCGGGTGGCAGAGGGGGAAACTTCGGAGCCGCGGAGGAGAGCACAACAACAGGGGTGCGGAGGGCAAAGCGGGGAGATTCCCTCACAGAGGATCAGTGCCGACCGGCACTCACCAGCCCGAGAGGCTTGTCTGCTCTCCCGCCAGGGCAGGCGGATCTGCGAGCTGAGGCTCGGGCTTTGGTCGGAGCGCAGGGAGAGGACTGGGGTTGGCTGCGTGAACACAGCCTGAAAGGGTTACTGCACCACGGCTAGCCGGGAGGGAGTCCGGGAAAAGGTCTGGAGCTGCCGAAGAGGCAAGAGACTTTTTCGTCCCTCTTTGTTTCCTGGTGCGCGAGGAGAGGGGATTAAGGGCGCTGCTTAAAGGAACGCCAGAAACGGGCGCAAGCCGCGGCTAAAAGCACGAACCCCAGAGATGGGCGTGAGCCGCGGCAAAAAGCGCGGACCTCAGAGACGGGCGGGAGATGCCAAGGCTGCTGCTGCTGCCACCAAGGGGCCTGTGTGCGAGCACAGGTCACTATCCACACCCCTCTTCCGGGGAGCCTGTGCAGCCAGCCACTGCCAGGTTCCTGGGATCCAGGGACAACTTACCTGGGAGAACACACGGCGGGCCTCGGGCTGGTGCAATGTCATGCCGGCCTCTGCCGCCGCAGGCTTGATCCGCAATCCGCGCCCCTCCCTCCCCCCGGCCTGAGTGAGCCAGAGCCCCCGAATCAGCGGCTCCTGTAACCCCTTCATGTCTGAGCAAAAAACAGACGCCCTCCAGCGACCTACACGCAGAGGCGGGGCCAAATTCAAAGCTGAGCCCCTGGGAGCTGTGAGAACAAAGAAGAGAAAGGGAAATCTCTCCCAGCAGCCTCAGAAGCAGCGGATTAAAGCTCCACAATCAACTTGGTGTACCCTGCATCTGTGGATACATGAATAGACATGAATAGACAATGAATCATCCCAAATTGAGGAGGTGGACTTTGGAAGCAAGATTTATGATTTTTTCCCCTTTTCCTCTTTTTGTGAGTGTGTATGTGTATGCTTCTGTGTGAGATTTTATAGCTTTGCTTTCACCATTTGTCCTAGGGTTCTATCCGTCCGTTTTTTTTTTTTAATTTTTTTCTTAATAGTTAATTTTAATAACTTTATTTTATTTTACTTTATCTTCTTTCTTTCTTTCCTTCCTTCCCTCCTTTAGACAACGAATCATCCCAAATTGAGGAGAGCAAGATTTATGATTTTTTCCCCTTTTCCTCTTTTTCTGAGTGTGTATGTTTATGCTTCTGTGTGAGATTTTGTCTGTATAGTTTTGCTTCCACCATTTGTCCTAAGGTTCTATCTGTCCGGTTTTTTTTTTTTTAATTTTTTTTCTTAATAATTATTTTTTAATTTAATAACCTTATTATATTTTAATTTATTTTATTTTACATTCTTTCTTTTTTCCTTCCTTCCCTTCTTCCTTCCTTCCTTCCTCCCACCATCCCTCCCTCCCTCCCTCCCTCCTTTCTTTCTTTCTTTCTTTCCTTCTTTCCTTCTTTTCTTCTTTGTTTCTTTCTTTCTTCCTTCCTTCCTTCCTTCCCTCCTTTCTTTCTTTCTTTCATTCTTTCTTCCTACTTCTACTAATTCTTTCTCTCTACTTTTTCTCCGTTTTATTCTGAGCCATGTGGATGAAAGGCTCTTGGTGCTGCAGCCAAGAGTCAGTGTTGTGCCTCTGAGGTGGGAGAGTCAACTTCAGGACACTGGTCAACAAGAGACCTCCCAGCTCCACATAATATCAAAAGGTGAAAATCTCCCAGATATCTCCATCTCAACACCAGCACCCAGCTTCACTCAATGACCAGCAAGCTACAGTGCTGGACACCCTATGCCAAACAACTAGCAAAACAGGAACACAACCCCACCCATTAGCAGAGAGGCTGCATAAAATCATAATAAGTCCACAGACACCTCAAAACACACCCCCAGACGTGGACCTGCCCACCAGAAAGACAAAATCAAGCCTCATCCACCAGAACACAGACACTAGTCCCCTCCACCAGGAAGCCTACACAACCCACTGAACCAACCTTAGCCACTGGGGACAGATATCAAGAACAATGGAAACTACGAACGTGCAGCCTGCAAAAAGGAAACCCCAAACACAGTAAGATAAGCAAAATGAGAAGACAGAAAAACACAGCAGATGAAGGAGCAAGACAAAAACACACCAGACCTAACAAATGAAGAGGAAATAGGCAGTCTACCTGAAAAAGAATTCAGAATAATCAAAGTAAAGAGGATCCAAAATCTTGGAAATAGAATAGACAAATTGCAAGAAACATTTAACAAGGACCTAGAAGAACTAAAGATGAAACAAACAATGATGAACAACACAATAAATGAAATGAAAAATACTCTAGATGGGATCAATAGCAGAATAACTGTGGTAGAAGAACGGATAAGTGACCTGGAAGATAAAATAGTGGAAATAACTACTGCAGAGCAGAATAAAGAAAAAAGAATGAAAAGAACTGAAGACAGTCTCAGAGACCTCTGGGACAACATTAAATGCACCAACATTCGAATTATAAGGGTTCCAGAAGAAGAAGAGAAAAAGAAAGGGACGGAGAAAATATTTGAAGAGATTATAGTTGAAAACTTCCCTAATATGGGAAAAGAAATAGTTAATCAAGTTCAGGAAGCACAGAGAGTCCCATACAGGATAAATCCAAGGAGAAATATGCCAAGACACATAGTAATCACTCTGTCAAAAGTTAAATACAAAGAAAGCATCTTAAAAGCAGCAAGGGAAAAACAACAAATAACACACAAGGGAATCCCCATAAGGTTAATAACTGATCTCTCAGCAGAAACTCTGCAAGCCAGAAGGAACTGGCAGGACATACTGAAAGTGATGAAGGAGAAAAACCTGCAACCAAGAATACTCTACCCAGCAAGGATCTCATTCAGATTTGATGGAGAAATTAAAACCTTTACAGACAAGCAAAAGCTGAGAGAGTTCAGCACCATCAAACCACCTTTACAACAAATGCTAAAGGAACTTCTCCAGGCAAGAAACACAAGAGAAGGAAAAGATCTACAATAACGAACTCAAAACAATGTAGAAAATGGGAATAGGAACATACATATCGATAATTACCTTAAATGTAAATGGACTAAATGCTCCCACCAAAAGACCCAGATTGGCTGAATGGATACAAGAACAAGACCCATATATATGCTGTCTACAAGAGACCCACTTCAGACCTAGAGACACATACAGACTGAAAGTAAGGGGGTGGAAAAAGATATTCCATGCAAATGGAAACCAAAAGAAAGCTGGAGTAGCAATTCTCATATCAGACAAAGTAGACTTTAAAATAAAGACTATTACAAGAGACAAAGAACGACAGTACATAATGATCAAGGGATCGATCCAAGAAGAAGATATAACAATTGTAAATATTTATGCACCCAACATAGGAGCACCTCAATACATAAGGCAAATACTAACAGCCATAAAAGGGGAAATCGACAGTAACACATTCATAGTAGGGGACTTTAACACCTCACTTTCACCAATGGACAGATGATCCAAAATGAAAATAAATAAGAAAACACCAGCTTTAAATGGTACATTAAACAAGATGGACTTAATCGATATCTATAGGACATTCTATCCTAAAACAACAGAATACATATTTTTCTCAAGTGCTCATGGAACATTCTCCAGGATAGATCATATCTTGGGTCACAAATCAAGCCTTGGAAAATTTTAAAAAATTGAAATTGTATCAATTATCTTTTCTGAAAACAATGCCATAAGACTAGATATCAATTACAGGAAAAGAACTGTAAAAAATACAAACACATGGAGGCTAAACAATACACTACTTAATAACGAAGTGATCACTGAAGAAATCAAAGAGGAAATCAAAAAATACCTAGAAACAAATGACAATGGAGACACGATGACCCATAACCTATGGGATGCAGCAAAAACAGTTCTAAGAGGGAAGTTTATAGCAATACAAGCCCACCTTAAGAAACAGGAAACATCTCAAATAAACAACCTCACCTTGCACCTAAAACAATTAGAGAAAGAAGAATCAAAAAAACCCAAAGTTAGCAAAAGGAAAGAAATCATAAAAATCAGATCAGAAATAAATGAAAAAGAAATGAAGGAAACAATAGCAAAGATCAATAAAACTAAAAGCTGGTTCTTTGAGAAGATAAACAAAATAGACAAACCATTCGCCAGACTCATCAAGAAAAAAAGGGAGAAGACTCAAATCAATAGAATTAGAAATGAAAAAGGAGAAGTAACAAGAGACACTGCAGAAATAGAAAAGATCATGAGAGATTACTACAAGCAAGTCTATGCCAATAAAATGGACAACCCAGACGAAATGAACAAATTCTTAGAAATGCACAATGTGCCAACACTGAATCCAGAAGAAATAGAAAATATGAACAGAACAATCACAAGCACTAAAATTGAAACTGTGATTAAAAATCTTCCAACAAACAAAAGCCCAGGACCAGATGGCTTCACAGGCGAATTCTATCAAACATTTAGAGAATAGCTAACACCTATCCTTCTCAAACTCTTCCAAAATATAGCAGAGGGAGGAACACTCCCAAATTCATTCTACAAGGCCACCATCACCTTGATACCAAAACTAGACAAGGATGTCACAAAGAAAGAAAACTACAGGCCAATATCACTGATGAACATAGATGCAAAAATCCTCAAGAAAATACTAGCAAACAGAATCCAACAGCACATTAAAAGGATCATACACCATGATCAAGTGGGGTTTATACCAGAAATGCAAGGATTCTTCAATATACGCAAATCAATCAATGTGATAAACCATATTAACAAATTGAAAGAGACAAACCATATGATCATCTCAATAGATGCAGAGAAAGCTTTTGACAAAATTCAACACCAATTTATGGTAAAAACCCTGCAGAAAGTAGGCATAGAGGGAACTTTCCTCAACATAATAAAGGCCATATATGACAAACCCACAGCCAACATCATCCTCAATGGTGAAAAACTGAAAGCATTTCCACTAAGATCAGGAACAAGACAAGGTTGCCCACTCTCACCACTCTTATTCAATACAGTTTTAGAAGTACTAGCCACAGCAATCAGAGAAGAAAAGGAAATAAAAGGAATCCAAATTGGAAAAGAAGAAGTAAAGCTGTCACTGTTTGCAGATGACATGATCCTATACATAGAGAACCCTAAAGATGCTACCAGAAAACTACTAGAGCTAATCAATGAATTTGGTAAAGTGGCAGGATACAAAATTAATGCACAGAAATCTCTGGCATTCCTATATACTAATGATGAAAAATTTGAAAGTGAAATCAAGAAAACACTCCCATTTACCACTGCAACAAAAAGAATAAAATATCTAGGAATAAACCTACCTAAGGACACAAAAGATCTGTATGCAGAAAATTATAAGACACTGATGAAAGAAATTAAAGATGATACAAATAGATGGAGAGATATACCATGTTCTTGGATTGGAAGAATCAACATTGTGAAAATGACTCTACTACCCAAAGCAATCTATAGATTCAATGCAATCCCTATGAAACTACCACTGGCATTTTTCACAGAACTAGAACAAAAAATTTTGCAATTTGTATGGAAATACAAAAGACCCCGAATAGCCAAAGCAATCTTGAGAACGAAAGAAGGAACTGGAGGAATCAGGCTCCCTGACTTCAGACTATACTACAAAGCTACAGTTATCAAGACGGTATGGTACTGACACAAAAACAGAAAGATAGATCAATGGAACAGGATAGAAAGCCCAGAGATAAACCCATGCACATATGGTCACCTTATCTTTGATAAAGGTGGCAGGAATGTACAGTGGAGAAAGGACAGCCTCTTCAATAAGTGGTGCTGGGAAAACTGGACAGGTACATGTAAAAGTATGAGATTAGATCACTCCCTAACACCATACACAAAAATAAGCTCAAAATGGATTAAAGACCTAAATGTAAGGCCAGAAACTATCAAACTCTTAGAGGAAAACATAGGCAGAACACTCTATGACATAAATCACAGCAAGGTCCTTTTTGGCCCACCTCCTAGAGAAATGGAAATTAAAACAAAAGTAAACAAATGGGACCTAATGAAACTTCAAAGCTTTTGCGCTGCAAAGGAAACCATAAAGAAGACCAAAAGACAACCCTCAGAATGGGAGAAAATATTTGCAAATGAAGCAACTGACAAAGGATTAATCTCCAAAATTTATAAGCAGCTCATGCAGCTTAATAACAAAAAAACAAACAACCCAATCCAAAAATGGGTAGAAGACCTAAATAGACATTTCTCCAAAGAAGATATACAGAGTGCCAACAAACACATGAAAGAATGCTCAACATCACTAATCATTAGAGAAATGCAAATCAAAACTACAATGAGATATCATCTCACACCAGTCAGAATGGCCATCATCAAAAAATCTAGAAACAATAAATGCTGGAGAGGGTGTGGAGAAAAGGGAACCCTCTTACACTGTTGGTGGGAATGTAAATTGATACAGCCACTGTGGAGAACAGTATGGAGGTTCCTTAAAAAGCTACAAATAGAACTACCATATGACCCAGCAATCCCACTACTGGGCATATACCCTGAGGAAACCATAATTCAAAAAGAGTCATGTACCAAAATGTTCACTGCAGCTCTATTTACAATAGCCCAGAGATGGAAACAACCTAAGTGTCCATCATCGGATGAATGGATAAAGAAGATGTGGCACATATATACAATGGAATATTACTCAGCCATAAAAAGAGACGAAATTGAGCTATTTGTAATGAGGTGGATAGACCTAGAGTCTGTCATACAGAGTGAAGTAAGTCAGAAAGAGAGAGACAAATACCGTATGCTAACACATATATATGGAATTTAAAAAAAAAAAATGACATGAGAAACCTAGGGGTGAAACAGGAATAAAGACACAGACTTACTAGAGAATGGACATGAGGCTATGGGGAGGGGGAAGGGTAAACGGTGACAAAGCGATAAAGAGGCATGGACATATATACACTACCAAACGTAAGGTAGATAGCTAGTGGGAAGTAGCCGCATAGCACAGGGAGATCAGCTCGGTGCTTTGTGACCGCCTGGAGGGGTGGGATAGGGAGGGTGGGAGGGAGGGAGATGCAAGCGGGAAGAGATATGGGAATATATGTATATATATAACTGATTCACTTTGTTGTGAAGCTGAAACTAACATACCATTGTAAAGCAATTATACTCCAATAAAGATGTTAAAAAAATAAAAAAAAAAATTAAAAAACATTAAAAAAAAATAAAAAAAATAAAAAAATCTTCCAACAAACAAAAGCCCAGGACCAGATGGCTTCACAGGCGAATTCTATCAAACATTTAGAGAATAGCTAACACCTATCCTTCTCAAACTCTTCCAAAATATAGCAGAGGGAGGAACACTCCCAAATTCATTCTACAAGGCCACCATCACCTTGATACCAAAACTAGACAAGGATGTCACAAAGAAAGAAAACTACAGGCCAATATCACTGATGAACATAGATGCAAAAATCCTCAAGAAAATACTAGCAAACAGAATCCAACAGCACATTAAAAGGATCATACACCATGATCAAGTGGGGTTTATACCAGAAATGCAAGGATTCTTCAATATACGCAAATCAATCAATGTGATAAACCATATTAACAAATTGAAAGAGACAAACCATATGATCATCTCAATAGATGCAGAGAAAGCTTTTGACAAAATTCAACACCAATTTATGGTAAAAACCCTGCAGAAAGTAGGCATAGAGGGAACTTTCCTCAACATAATAAAGGCCATATATGACAAACCCACAGCCAACATCATCCTCAATGGTGAAAAACAAAGCATTTCCACTAAGATCAGGAACAAGACAAGGTTGCCCACTCTCACCACTCTTATTCAATACAGTTTTAGAAGTACTAGCCACAGAAATCAGAGAAGAAAAGGTAATAAAAGGATTCCAAATTGGAAAAGAAGAAGTAAAGCTGTCACTGTTTGCGGATGACATGATACTATACATAGAGAATACTAAAGATGTTACCAGAAAACTACTAGAGCTAATCAATGAATTTGGTAAAGTTGCAGGACACAAAATTAATGCACAGAAATCTCTGGTATTCCTATACACTAATGATGAAAAATCTGAAAGTGAAATAAAAAAAACACTCCCATTTACCACTGCAACAAAAAGAATAAAATATCTAGGAATAAACCTACCTAAGGAGACAAAAGACCTGTATACAGAAAATTATAAGACACTGATGAAAGAAATTAAAGATGATACAAATAGAGGATATAGGGAGGGGGCAGGGTAAGCTTTGAGAAAGTGAGAGAGTGGCATGGACATATATACACTACCAAACCTAAAATAGATAGCTAGTGGGAAGCAGCTGCATAGCACAGGGAGATCAGCTAGGTGGTTTGTGACCACCTAGAGGGGTGGGATAGGGAGGGTGGGAGGGAGGAAGATGCAAGAAGGAAGTGATATGGGAACATATGTATATGTATAACTGATCCACTTTGTTATAAAGCAGAAACTAACATACCATTATAAAGCAATTATACCCCAATAAAGATGTTAAAAAAAAAGATACCCAAATGATTTATCTGCACAGTATAGTTTGAGAAGCCTTGAATATGAAAGGTACATGAAACTGTTCATTTATTAAGGTAAATGAAACTGTAAAATAATAAACACATACATTGTCATTATTATAGTGTTGCCATATGTCCCTTGCTGTTTCAGTTGAGTGTCAAAGGCAGGTATCCCAAGGGCCTAGTAAAGCACAATATTTCATACAGGACAGTGAGAGTAACAATGCATAATAATCTTAGAGGAGCTCTGATATATTTCTAGAGAGAATATTCTGGCGAAAAATATTTACAATCATACCAAAACCCTTTACATTTTTACATACATGAAAAAAAATTTAACAAAATGTCCAGCATAGTCTTAAATTGGGGGAAAATGGAGACAATTTGAAACAGTAGATTTAATGGTTTAAAATAAATTATGTTTATCCAAACAGTAGAAAGCTTGCAATCACATTAAGTATTGTACAAATATATGTATTATTAATACAATAACTAAGCAAGACTCATGCAGCATAATTTTTTAAAACTATTTTATTTGTTTCCCATTCTGCCTGTTGACGTGAGAAAAGGTATTTATATTTCACTCCTTGGATGAAAATCAGGGCAACTTTTACAAAACACTTGGACCCTCTTAGATCATGAAAAGTGCTCCCAACATCAGTGGTCCTTTTAAAAAAAAAAATCTCACTTTGGTAAGAGATAGTCCAGTTCCAAGTAAAAATTTAAATGTCAATCTTCATTCAAGGTTAAAATTTCTCCTTCCTCCACCTGTGCTTCCCACAGCTTCACCACCTACAGTGCTAGTTCTTAAAGGATGGCTAGGAATTATACACAAAGAAAGGGTCAGGGAAGGCAGTACAGATGGAAGGAACAGTCTAAACAAAGTGAGAAGCAACAAAAAGCACACCTTCCTTGGTGGACTCTAAGGAAACCATCCTGCCAAGATAAAGTCCTCATAAATGGCAATAAACTCTCAGAAGCTGCCAGAAATTCAACCTATCAAAACTAAGTAGAATTTGAAATTTGCAAAAGGAATACTGCATGTTTGTGCCAATAGTATTGTGAGCTGTTGAGAGCATTGGTTTGAGAGTTAACCAGGTGTAAGTTCAAATCCCAAGTTTGCCACTTAGTAGCTGGATGACCTTGAGCAAATTGCTTAAGCTCCCTAAGCTTCAGTTTCCTCATCTGTAAAATGTCCCCTTAGGTTGTGAGGATTAAGTAACGTAATGCATACAAAGAACTAGACACTGTGCCTGGGACACAGATAGTGCTCAACAAAAGGCTAAATGTTGCCTTCATGACTCAGGAAACTGCAAGCTTGAACTTACCCTTCCCAGTGGTCAAGGATTGGAAACAACTGTCATTTGCAATTCCTACTGAGAAGTTGAGATTGCCATCTGCCCCTGCCCCCTTCCCAAGAACCATCCTCTTCCCAGAAAAATGCAAGAGAGGTATTCACTGTGGCCCTGGAAGCCACAGGGCAAGACCCAGTCTCAAACTGGGCTCAGAAAAAGAGAGACATTTCTTTCAAGTAAGTACTTAGAGAAGACAAATTTTTAGAGACCAGTTAGACTGGAGTCCAGAGAGCCCTTCCAGAAAGCTCTGCCTTTTCTAAAATAATCTCAGGATATTCTTGAGATGCTGGAGGTCAGGGAAGTGAAACCCAATAATGATGGATTACATTTTCCACCAGCCTGGACGAAGGGGAGAAGAAGTCATGGAAGAAGGAGTGGTTTAAAATATTTTTGAAAAATTATTCATTTTAAATTTGTTAACAAATTAAAATTTATACTTGATTAAAAGCAACAGTCCCATAACTCACTCCTTGCCATCCAGTGTCCTGTTCCCAGAGACAACTATTTCTAATTCTTTTAGCTCTTTCTCCTGGGTGTCAAGTCCATATCTCTATACAGTGAAGCCTCACTACTCGATGGGTCCATATTTGTGAATTTGTCTACTAGCTAAAATTTATTTGTAACTCCAGAATTAATACTCAAGGTGCTTTTGTGGTAGACAACAAAAAATTTGAGTCATCTCTAACATGCTTTTGCCCAGGTGAGGTAGAGCAAGGCAGTAGTCTGCCTTCTTGTTTCAGCTCTCACACAGATGTCTTCAAAAATAATCAATAAAAAATCTATAATAGGAAAATAAAAGAGTTTTATTTGACCCAAATTAAGGACTATGGTCAGGGAGACAGCCTCTCAGATTAATCTGAGGAGCTGCTCTGGAGAAGCATGGTTTTCAGCACAGTTGTACATCTTGTCAGAACAAAGAACATCAAACAAGTCAGGGACACCATCCTTTCAAGGTTTCAAAAATAAACAGATCAGCACATACACAGCAAGTCAGTATGTCCTTGACACCTAGGAAGGCAGTCTTATCACTGAAGGAATACCAGCATTGGCATCACAGGAAGAGAGGCATTTAATCTTTATTGTTAATGTGAACATTCTTTACTTCTAGTCAATGTACTTTTTTCTTTAATGATTAAAGCAGACGTACAATGTATGTTTGATAGACCACAAACAGGCTGTTTAGGTTAACATAAAATTTAAGTCAAATCATGTATAATCCAGAAACCAGACGTTCCCATACCTCAATATGTGAAAATTTCCTTCCATTATTTCTCCCTTCTGATTGAAAATCTTTCAATAGAAAGCACTGATGATCAAAATATTTGTCCCTCAATGTCAGGGTAGTTGCTGCCTGCCCTGGGTCCATCATGTCCCTCAGTGTTAGACTTCCGTTTTTGTTGTTTATACATGTAAAGAGATTTGCCTAAGAGGGAGGTGGCCCATCGTTCAAGCAGAGTGCCTTCACTGAGCAGGGCTGCAGCGGAGCAGAGCCTGAGTGCAGCTGGAACCAAGTGGAGCACAGCCCCAGCATGCGGCGGAGACAATGACCCTGCCTGGCCCTGCCCCTGAGGCAGACCTGGCAAGGAGGAAGACTGTCAGGTGCTCTCCATTCAGAGCCATGTCATCTGTGGCTACATGGGCAATCAGGCAGTCACACTCCCACTACATGTTTTGGGGTTCAAGATTGATGTAGTGAACTCTGTCCAGTTTTTAAACCACACAGGCTACTCACACTGGAATAGCCAAGTGCTGAACTCAGATGAGCTCCACGAGCTGTATGACGGGCTGGAGCTGAACAACATGAACAAATATAACTATGTGCTCACAGGTTACATGAAAGATAAGTTCTTCCTGGCCATGGTGGTGGACACCAGAAAGGAGCTGAAGCAGCAGAACTCCAGGCTCTTGGTCATGTGCGTCCCCGTGATGGGAGACAAGTGGAACAGAGAAGTTTCCATCTACCTCCCTGAGGACCTTCTTCTGGTTTACAGAGAGAAGGACATGCCAGTTGCAGACATCATAACCCCCAACCAATTTGAGACTGAGTTGCTGAGCGGCAGAAAGATTCATAGCCAAGAAGAAGACTTAGCAGTGAGTGATGGACGTGCTGCACTTAATGGGCCTCAACACAGTGGTCATCACCAGCTTAGACCTGCCATCCCCAAGGGGCATTAACTACCTGATCATGCCAGGGAGCCAGATGACCCAGATCCCTGACGGCACCGTGATGATGCAGAGCATCCTCATGGAGATGTGCAAGGTGGACACAGTCTCCATAGGCACCGGGGACCTCTTCACTGCCGTGCTCTTGGCATGGATGCACAAGCAACTCAACAGTCTCAAGGTGGCCTGTGAAAATACTGTGTCGGCCATGCACCATGTTCTGCAGCAGACCATCAAGTGTGCAAAAGCCAAGGCTGTGGAAGGACTGAAGCCCAGCCCAGCCCAGCTGTAGCTGAGGACTGTCCAGAGCAAGAAGGACATCAAGAACCCAGAGATCATCATCCAGGCCATAGTGCTGGGAGAGCCGTATGAACCCACCTCCTTAACACCCAGCGTTAGGTGTCTCCATTTCCATCCTTGTGAAAAATGTAACGTCTGCCTTAGAGCTGTGACCAAAATTTGACATTTTTTTCATTCATGAGAAAAAAAAAAAAAGAGATTTGCCTAGTTATCCACTTGGGGGGTGGGAGGGAGGGGGTGTCTAATCAGACATAGTGAACAAGCACAGACGTATGCTAATGGGGAAACATTTTATAGGCTATACATTTTATCAATTATGTTGAATTGTCACATAAACATTGTTACACCTGCTTTTCTTAAAATTTTATTTTGTTTATATTTTTATACAGCAGGTTCTTATTAGTCATCAGTTTTATACACATCAGTGTATACATGTCAATCCCAATCACCCAATTCATCACACCCCCACCCCTGCCGCTTTCCCCCCTTGTGTCCATACGTTTGTTCTCTACGTCTGTGTCTCAATTTCTGCCCTGCAAATCGGTTCATCTGTACCATTTTTCTAAGTTCCACATATGTGTGTTAATATACGATATTTGTTTTTCTCTTTCTGACTTACTTCACTCTGTATGACAGTCTCTAGATCCATCCACGTCTCAAAAAATGACCCAATTTCATTCCTTTCTATGGCTGAGTAATATTCCATTGTATATATGTACCACATCTTCTTTATCCATTTGTCTGTCGATGGGCATTTAGGTTGCTTCCAATGACCTGGCTATGTTACACCTGCTGTAAACAGTAAGCTTAAAGCAAGTAGTGATACATGTCCTGAGTAGCTTCATAGCCAGGAAAGGAATAACAATACATACTATGACAATGATAATCATTTGTAAGCAAAATGGGAAAAAAATGTCTGATCTTGTAGCCACTTCACTCTTTTGGGAAATTGTGTGTGTGTGTGCCTCTACTTCTCCAGAGCTGTTGATATAAGTGCAGCAAGTAGTGCGAGCAATAACGTAAATGGTTCCTTGTTTAACCAACAAAAATATGAGGCAATTCTGTTATCTAATATTATATGGGCTAAGGAATTTAGGGATGTCTGTTATGCTGCAATGCTTTTTTTCAGTTTCCTCAACTATTTGACCAATGGTGGGTGATAGATTTCTAATCATATCTCTGTTTACACATACTCCTGCATTAGGAACCAAGATTGCCAAAAGATTTTGTCATGAGATATCTTGGTATCTTGCTAACATGGATCTCTTGACTCTGTAATGAAGAGAGAAAGGAGGTTCATCTACTTACTTATGTATAGACAATGGAGTAACATATTATCCTAGTAAAAATAAAACTTCTATTTGCCAGCTAGTAAGACTATGTGCCCATCTTTAGGAAAGTGGATCAATTCCAATACCACACGAAGACAAAACATGGGGGAGCACAAGTGATCCCTCCTAGAGTGCTCTCATTGATAGCTTCATCAGTTGGAAGTTTTGTTAATGCGGTATTAAACCATGGGTCATTTCTCTTGTAGGCTTTCCAAAACCTATCTGTATGGTATTTGATGTAAGGGAGTTGCTGGCATAATTTTCTTGTGTTTTTCTCTTTAAGACATTTGTTAATTAAGTAAGGAACAGAGTGAGGTGTCCTAGGGTAAGTTGTGTCAGGTCTCTAAGGATCATGGATAGTATCAGACAAAGGATAGACAAATTAATATGTTAAAGAATTTGAACCTGAAAGGTTAGGCCAGAGGGAGGTCAGTCAAGGTGGGTGGTAATGTTAGAAACATCTGAAAAGTCATGATATAGGTGTTAGGAGGGGCCAAATTGGTCTTGTACTGATGGAGGAATTTGATGACAAATCCAACAGTCAGTTAGATTGCCTCCAGGAGCTATACTCTGTGACAACTTTACTAAAGAATTTTCTTTCCATTTTGAACATTGCATCAAAAGTATAGCTAGAAGTAAAACAATAACTTTCAATTTTGATAGGGAGATGAGTATTTGGTAAACAGTACAATTGAATTAATAGGATGAGTCTTACAGGCCCAGTCCAGATTCTTGGGTCAGCTGTCTACCATTGTTGTCATCTTTTTGTCCTGGTGTGGATGTCATCTGAGGTCAGAAGTCCTTTCTATAAAACACTCAGGTGCAGAGGCTTTCTTAAGTCAGAAATATTAATTCAAGAGTCAATTCCCGTAAGTTTCACTGTACATGAGCTACTTAAGAATACCTGATAAGGATCCTTTCATCTAGGTTGGAGTGTCCTTTATATGATGTCTTTTCCAGTAAGCATGATCTCCTGGATGCAGGTCATGTGGCATCTGATCTTCATCCAAAGATAGATTACTGTGATTAGCTTCAGAAGCAAGCTTAGAATATCCTTTCAATAATTCAATAAACTTTACAATAATGTAACATAGCAACAAAGAGGCATCTTGGATGTAGGTAGTAAATAGAAAACCTCGGTATATACAAAACTTCAATATCCACAAAGATATATTATGGAAAAATGATTTTTCTCTCTAAATTATCTTCATTTTTCACCAAATATAGTCAAATTAAGACTGATTTATTTTCAAAAATAAGTCTGATTTCAATAAACTTGGCCTGATTATTTACATAAGTGGAATTGATCGTATAGGTTCTTTTAAATTTGGCTTTGCTGGAACTTTTCAAGAGGAATCTCAAATTGAACTTTTAAAAGTCCTCTCAAGATGAGGAAAGCCATGCCAAGAACTTGCCATCAGATTCTGCCTGCAATACCTACAGATTTAGGTGTATACCTCTCTTCTTGAAGTCTAAAATATCTTGAGGTTCCTGCACCTGCCAGGAAGTGGTCTTCCTTATTCACCTGGAAATGCTGCTGGGAACCTAAGGATTTCCAATCTCTGGAGGGATCAAGTAGAGAGGAAAGATAAATGCTTCAATCTGCTTATAAAGATATAATTTACATAATTGCTGTAAGTTATAATTAGCTTAAGAGGAAAGGTTCCCTTATGTCTGGAAGACAAAAATTAAAAGCCAGTAATATTTCAGACAAAAAGTCATAAAAATTGTATTTACCAGTTCATTCAATCCCATGTAATTAATTTTTGTTCTGCTCAAGTCCAGTTTTTCCATTAGTTGTATTGACCTTGCCTGAAGATTGAAGGTGACAGTGACAGTGATAATTTCAAGAAATTTTCAAGTTTTTTTTTTTAAGATTCATATGATTTGCCCAATGAAGTGAGTGTCTTGATCACTGGGGATTGTGGAAAATATTCTCCAAGTGGAAAATACATTTTCTAACAGTTTCTTTACCATTGTGACATCATCAGCCTTGCAGAAAGAGAAGGCTTTAACCCATCACATGAAAAATGGGGTTCGTCAGAGAACTGGGAAGAATCCAGTAGCCATCTTGGGTTTCCCATAACCCTGACTGTTTAATTCACAGGTATTGCTTACCCACCTTAATATCTCTCATTTAGGAACAGACTGTTGCCTTGTTACAAGGACATCAGGGTGGCAAAATCCTGCCAATGAGGGGTCAATTTTCTTGCAGAATTGGAATGGATTTTATCTATACAGATTCTGTTGTTGTTGCCTTTGCATGAAAGTCATCTAGGGCATTCTCCTGATACTTGGGTTCAGTCCCTTTAGCATAAGCCTCAATTTTGATGACAACATAACATTTTATGTCAGGACATATAAGACTTCCAGGAATTTCATATAATTTCTGGAACTCATAATATACACTTATGTAGATATAACATGAAGAAGACTTAATATTACCTTTTATTTGACAATGCTTCCCACATAATTTAACATACTGAATAAACCTAATTAGTTTAATATCTCTCTTTGAGATGCTTCAGGACAAAAATCACTTTCTTTTCCCTTAGCAAAATGCATTTCCATTCTTCATACTTTCTTTTACTGAAAACACACATCTTATTTTCATTGTATACTGAAATATTTCCCTTATTATTTCTAATATCTTTAATTACCTATATATTATCAATTTTAACCTTTAAAAAAACCTTAATCTCTGGCAAAAACCAAGATGCAAGCAATTGTGAACTGTTTGTCATATCAGCATTTCCTGATTGGCAAACTTGTGAACATATTCCATAATCTCTAAAAACATACGTTTTCTCATAACCCAATTTCTTCCCTCAATGGGGTACAAGACGTCTTTCCAACAAACTCAAGCATCTTTAGTTTTTCTCTAATAAGGAGACAAAAGTAGGTAAATTTAGACTTTCTTAGCAATTAATGTTTTAGTGTTTTACCTTAATTGGAAGTGATCTGTATATTCAATGAACTCTTATCATTTAACTTAATCTAGGAAAATTCTGAAGTTTCAAGTCTGGAGAAACTATTTTTAGGTAGACATACCACAAAACAATCATTCTTAAAAAGTTCACTTAAAAACTTTTATCCCATTTATCCTCTATTTATTACTTACAAAAATATCATCTTACCAAGTTAATTTTCTTGTCGACAAATTTTGTAACAGAGATAATATGAGCTTATTGACTTTTAGTAAACCTAGGTAAAAGTATTATAGTTAATGTTTATGACTCTAAAGACATGTCTGTATTAATCAAACCAAAAACTTATACTTGTTTTCACTCATTAAAGATTAATCCTAGATCACATGATCTTTTAAAGATTTGGGAATAGTTTTTTGTTATATTTGGAAATATTTGATTTGGGGGTAGAGTTAAGATGGTGGAGTAGGAGGATGTGGAGTTTGTGTCTCCTCACAAGTACAAGAATGCATCAGAGCAATTCTCGCAGAGCACCTACTGAGCACTAATGAGGGACCTCAGACACCTAAGGGGATGGGAGGAATCCCCGCACAACCGGGTAGGATGTGAGAGAGAAGGAAGGGGTAAAGAAAAGTGGAGGCGGGATGGGACCAGCACCCCTGAGGTGGGGCTGGGAGAGAAGAGAGGGGATCACCAGGGACAGAGAGGGACCTTCAGGGGATAGGGGGTTTGGAGGGGAATGCAACAGTCAGTCAGTGGAGGGTAGGACAGAGTGGGACCTATGCACATGGTCCATGCCACAGCCCTGCACACCCCAGCCTAAGCTGTGTTCCCTGGTAGGGAGGAAGGCTGGGTGCCAGAGAGTGGAATTTGGAGGGTGGACCCAGGCAGGGGATGGCTGTTGGTGGTGGGGAGGCAGCATGGGGCAGCAGGAAGTGAGGCACCATTGATGAGTGGAACACAATTGGCAGGGCCTCCATTGTAGCACCCTTCCCCACCTGCTGGCCCAACCTCCTCGTGCAGTGGCACAGGTGCACACCTGATCTGGCTCATCCTCCCTTCAAGCCAGGTTCTCCCCTGCCTGCTCAGGCCCTGGTGAGCCTGCTAGTGTCCTGGGCCTGAGCCCCACACCAGCCAAAGCCTCTGCAGGCCACGTGGGTACTGGACCTGAGCCCTGCCACCACCAAAGTCTCCTCTGGCCATGTGGGTCCCAGTGGACCCAAGCACCGCACACCCCACAAAGCCTCCACAGGCTGCGTGGGTCCTGGCGGCCCATGTGTGTCCCCTGATGGGGCCTCCTCTGGCCTTATGGGTCCAGATAGACTGAGCACTGCCCACCTTCAAGGCCCTCTCTGGTTTCGCAAGCCCCTGCAGGCACACACATGGAAGCCTGCACCCCAGCTGGTTTACACAGGCACATGTGCTCTGGGCCAGCTTCAGGAGCAGATGCTGGTTGAAAGGAATACACACAGAGGTGAGGCTGACACAGCAGGTCCAGAGACCTACCTAGAGGTCTTGGAGGGCCAGCTGGGGAGGCAGAGTTGCATGCACTTCACCGTGGGAACAAGGACACTCATAGTGGAGGTACCAGGGAATTGTTTAAAATTAATTAATTTATTTTTTTTGCTGTTGTTGTGTTTTGTTTTGTTGTTTCATTTTCATTTTTTCTAATATATTTTTAACTTTTCTAATTTTATTTTATATTTTATTCTTTGTTATTGTTCTGTTCTTTTTTGTTGTCTGTTTTTTGTTGTTTTTTGTTGTTGTTTTGGTTTTCTGTTGGTTTGTTCTTTGGATATTTTTGTGTTGTTTTCTTTCATTGTGTTTTTTATTTTCTTTTGCTTTTATGTTCTTTTATTATTTCTTTTTTTATTTTTGTTTTTGTCATTTTTGTGTGTTTGTCCTTTGTTCTCTTAGCTTTTCTTTTATTTTCTTTTATTTTTTGTTTTCTGTTTATGTTAGTTTTGTTTTTATTATTGGTTTTGAACTCTCTTGTTTGTTTGGGTGTCTTCTGGTTTTATGCTTTCATTGTGATTTTTTTTTCTTGTTGTTGTTGTTTGCTTGTTGCTTTGCTTCTTGTTTGCTTGGATTTGTTTTTCTAATTTGTTTTGGGTTTTATTTGTCTGTTTGTTTTCTTTTCTTTTTTTGTTTGTGTGTTTGTTCGGTTTTGTTTTTATTATTTGCATTGGTCTTTGTCTGTTTTCTGTTTGTTTTTTACTTGCCATGCCATGCAACCTGTGGGGTCTTGGTTCCCAGGCCAAGGGTCAGGTCTGAGCCCCTGTGGTGGGAGCGCCAAGTCCAAGACACTAGACTAACAGAGAACTTCAGGCACCTGGGAATACAAATCGGTGTGAGCTCTCCCAGAGGTCCTCATCTCAGCACCAAGACCTGACTCCACCCAACAGCCTACAAGCTCCAGTGCAGGAAGCCTCAAGCCGAACTACCAGCAAAACAGGAACACAGCTCCACCCATCAACAAAAATGAGACAGTAGAAAAATATGTCACAGATGAAGGAAAAAGGTAAAAATCCACAAGACCAAATAAATGAAGAAGAAATAGGTAATCTACCTAAAAAAGAATTCAGAGTAATGATAGTAAAGATTATCCAAAATCTCAGAAATAGAATGGAGGCACAGATCAAGAAAATACAAGAAATGTTTAACAAGGACCCAGAAGAACTAAAGAAAAAACAGTGATGAACAACACCATAAGTGAAATGAAAATACACTAGAAGGAATCAATAGCAGAATAACTGAGGCAGAAGAATAAATAAGTGAGCTGGAAGATAGAATTGTGGAAATAACTGCCACAGAGCAGAATAAAGAAAAAGGAATAAAAAGAAATGAGGAGAGTTTCAGAGACCTCTGGGACAACATTAAGCTCACCAACATTCAAATTATAGGGGTCCCAGAAGAGGAAGAGAAAGAAAAATGGTCTGAGAAAATATTTGAAGAGATTATAGTCAAAAACTTCCCTAAGAGGGGAAAGGAAATAGTCAATCAAGTCCAAGAAACACATAGAGTCTCATACAAGATAAACCCAAGGAGAAACACACCAAGACATATATTAACCAAATTATCAAAAATTAAATACAAAGAAAAAATATTAAAAGCAACAAGGGAAAACAAAAATTAACATACAAAGGAATTCCCATAAGGTTATCAGCTGATTTTTCAGCAGAAACTCTGCAGGCCAGAAGGGAGTCGCAGGTTATATTTAAAGTGATGAAAGGGAAAAACTACAAGCAACATTAATCTACCCAGCAAGGATATCACTCAGATTCAACAGAGAAATCAAAAGCTTTTCAGACAAGCAAAAGCTAAGAGATTTCAGCACCACCAGACCAGCTTTACAACAAATGCTAAAGGAACTTCTCTAGGTGAGAAACACAATAGAAGAAAAAGACCTTCAAAAACAAACCCAAAGCAATTAAGAAAATGGTAATAGGAACATACATATTGATAATTACCTTAAATGTAAATGGACTAAATGCTCCAACCCAAAGATACAGACTGGCTGAATGGATACAAAAACAAGACCCATAAATATGCTGTCTACAAGAGACCCACTTCAGACCTAGGGACACATGCAGACTGAAAGTGAGGGGATGGGAAAAGATATTCCATGCAAATGGAAAGCAAAAGAAAGCTGCAGTAGCAATACTCATATCAGACAAAATAGACTTTAAAATAAAGTCTGTTACAAGAGACAAGGAAGGACACTACATAATGATCAAGGGATCAATCCAAGAAGAGGACATAACAATTATAAATATTTATACACCTAACATAGGAGCACCACAATACATAAGACAAATGTTAACAGCCATAAAAGGTGAAATCAAGAGTAACACAATAATAGTGGGGGACTTTAACAGTACACTTACACCAATGGATAGATTATCCAGACAGAAAATTAATAAGGAAACTCAAGCTTTAAGTGACATAATAGACCAGATAGGTTTAATTGATATTTATAGAACATTCCACCCAAAAGTGGCAGAATACAGTTTCTTCTCAAGTGCACGTGAAACATTCTCCAGGATAGATCACATCTTGGGTCACAAATCAAGCCTCGGTAAATTTAAGAAAATTGAAATTGTATCAAGCATCTTTACTGACCACGATGTTATGAGATTAGAAATCAATTACAAAAAAACTGTAAAAATCACAAACACATGGAGGCTAAACAATATGCTACTAAATAACCAAGATCACTGAAGAAATCAAAAAGGAAATAAAAAAATACCTAGAAGAAAATGACAATGAGTACACGATGACCCAAACCTATGGGATGTAGCAAAAGCAGTTCTAAGAGGGAAGTTTATAGCCATACAATTCTATCTCAAGAAACAAGAAAAAATCTCATATAAACAACCTAACCTTACACCTAAAGCAACTAGAAAAAGAAGAACAAAGAAAACCCAAAGTTAGTAGAAGGAAAGATCATAAAAATCAGAGCAGAAATAAGTGAAATAGAAATGAAGAAAACAATAGCAAAGATCAATGAAACTAAAAGCTTGTTCTTTGAGAAGATAAACAAAACTGAAAAACCTGTATCCAGACTCATCAAGAAAAAAAGAGGTGAGGACTCAAATCAATCAAGTTAGAAATGAAAAAGGAGAAATTACAATTGACACCACAGAAATATAAAGGATCATAAGAGACTATTATAAGAAACTATACACCAATAAAATGAAAAACATGAAAGAAATGGACAATTTCTTAGAAAAGTACCACCTTCTAAGACTGAACCAGGAAGAAACAGAAAATATAAACAGATCAATCATAAGTAATGAAATTGAAACTGTGATTAAAAATCTTCCAACAAACAAAAGTCCAGGACCAGGTGGCTTCACAGGTGAATTCTATCAAACTTTTAGAGAAGAGCTAACACTGATACTTCTCAAACTCTCCTAAAACATTGCAGAGGAAGGAACACTCCCAAGCTCATTCTACAAGGCCACCATCACCGTGACATCAAAACCAGACAACGATACTACAAAAATAAAACATTATAGACGAATATCACTGATGAACTTACACGCAAAAATCCTCAACAAAATACTAGGAAACAGAATCCAACAACACATTAAAAGAATCATACACCATAATCAAATGAGACTAATCCAAGGGATGCAAGGATTCTTGAAAATGCACAAATCAATCAATGTGACACACCATATTAACAAATTAAAGAATAAAACCCATATGATCATCTCAATCGATGCAGAAAAGCTATTGACAAAATTCAACACCCATTTATGTTAAAAAAATAAAAACAACCCTCCAGAAAGTGGGCACACAGGGAACCTACCTCAAAATAATAAAGGTCATATACGACAAACCCACAGCAAACATCATTCTGAATGGTGAAAAACTAAAACCATACCCTCTAAGATCAGGAACAAGACAAGGATGTCCACGTTCACTACTGTTATTCAACATAGTTTTGGTAGTCCTCGCCATGGCAATCAGAGAAGAAAAAGAAATAAAAGGAAAACAAATTGGAAAAGAAGAAGTAAAACTGTCACTGTTTGCAGATAACATGATACTATACACAGAGAATCCTAAAGATGCCTCCAGAAAACTATTAGAACTAATCGGTGAATTTGATAAGGTTGCAGGAAACCAAATTAATGCACAGAAATCTCTTCCATTCATATACACTAACAATGAAATATCAGAAAGAGAAATTAAGGAAACACTCCTATTTACCATTGTGACAAAAAGAATAAAATATCTAGGAATAAACCTACCAAAGGAAGGAAAAGACCTGTACTCAGAAAACTATAAGATACTGTTGAAAGAAATCAAAGACAACACAAACAGATGGAGAGATATACCATGTTCTTGGATTAGAAGAATCAATATTGTCAAAATGACTCTACTACCCAAAGCAATCTACAGATTCAATGCAATACCTATCAAATTACCAATAGCATCTTTCTCAGAATTAGAAAAAAATTTTTTACAATTTGTATGGAAACACAAAAGACCTCGAATAGCCAAGGCAATCTTGAGAAAGAAAAACAGAGCTGCAGGAATCAGGCTCCCTGACTTCAGACTATATTACAAAGCCACAGTAATCAAGACAATATGGTACTGGCACAAAAACAGAAAAATAGATCAATGGAACAGGTTAGAAAGCCAAGAGATAAATCCACTCACCTATGGTCACCTAATCTATGACAAAGGAGGCAAGAATAGACAATGGAGTAAAGACAGTCTCTTCAATAAGTGATGCTGGGAAAACTGGACAGATACATGTAAAAGAATAGAATTAGAACACTCCCTAACACCATACACAAAAGTAAACTCAAAATGGATTAAAGACCTAAATATGACTGGACACTATAAAACTCTTAGAGGAAAATATAGGCAGAACACTCTATGACATAAATCACAGCAAGATCTTTTTTGACCTACCTCCTAGAGTAATGCAAATTAAAACAAAAATAAACAAATGAGACCTAATTAAACTTAAAAGCTTTTTCATAGCAAAGAAAACCACAAACAGGACAAAAAGACAACCCTGGAATGGGAGAAAATATTTGCAAACAAAGCAACTGACAAGGGATTAAGCTCCAAAATATACAAACAGCTCATGCAGCTCAATATCAAAAAAACAAACAACCCAATCCAAAAATGGGCTAAAGACCTAAACAGACATTTCTCCAAAGAAGACATACAGATGGCCAACAAACATGTGAAAAGATGCTCAACATCATTAATTATTAGAGAAATGAAAATCAAAACTACAATGAGGTATCACCTCACACCAGTCAGCATGAACATCATCAAAAAAACTACAAACAGTAAGTGCTGGAGATGGTGTGGAGAAAAGGGAAC
This sequence comes from Grampus griseus, assembly GCF_964374135.1. Lineage (NCBI taxonomy): Eukaryota > Metazoa > Chordata > Mammalia > Artiodactyla > Delphinidae > Grampus > Grampus griseus. The sequence goes on from NC_139008.1 coordinate 55,204,506, forward strand.
CCTCCTGGACTTTTGGTGGGTATGTAAATTGATAGAGCCACTATGGAGAACAGTGTGGAGGTTCCTTAAAAAACTACAACTAGAACTACCATATGAAACAGCAATCCCACTACTGGGCATGTACCCTGAGAAAACCAAAATTCAAAAAGAGTCATGTAGCAAAATGTTCATTGCAGCTCTATTTACAATAGCCCAGAGATGGAAACAACCTAAGTGTCCATCATCGGATGAATGGATAAAGAAGATGTGGTACATATATACAATGGAATATTACTCAGCCATAAAAAGAAACAAAATTGAGTTATTTATAGTGAGGTGGATGGACCTAGAGTCTGTCATACAGAGTGAAGTAAGTCAGAAAGAGAAAGACAAATACCGTATGCTAACACATATATATGGAATCTAAGGGAAAAAAATGTCATGAAGAACCTAGGGGTAAGACAGGAATAAAGACACAGACCTACTAGAGAATGGACTTGAGGATATGGGGAGGGGGAAGGTTAAGCTGTGAGAAAGTGAGACAGTGGCATGGACATATATACACTACCAAACGTAAAATAGATAGATAGTGGGAAGCAGCTGCAAAGCACAGGGAGATCAGCTCAGTGCTCTGTGACCACCTAGAGTGGTGGGATAGGGAGGGTGGGAGGGAGGGAGACGCAAGAGGGAAGAGATATGGGAACATATGTATATGTATAACTGATTCCCTTTGTTATAAAGCAGAAACTAACACACGATTGTAAAGCAATTTTACCCCAATAAAGATGTTAAAATAGAAAATACTAGATGGAAAGTGCTTCAATCATATTTGTCTTAAAAAAATAAAAAATAAGAAAAAAAATAAAGCAGAAACAAACACACCATTGTAAAGCAATTATACTCCAATAAAGATGTAAAAAAAAAAAAAACTACAAACAGTAAGTGCTGGGGATGGTGTGGAGAAAAGGGAACCCTCCCAGACTGTTGGTGGGAATGTAAATTGATAACAGCCACTATGGAGAACAGTATGGAGGTTCCTTAAAAAACTAAAAATAGAACTACCGTAGGAGCCAGCAATCCCACTCCTGGGCATATACCCAGAGAAAATCATAATTCCAGAAGATACACACAAACCAATGTTCATTGCAGCTCTATTTACAATAGCCAGGACATGGAAGCCACCTAAACATCCATCAGCAGAGGAATGGCTAAAGAAGGTATGGTACATATACAATGGAATGTTACTCAGCCATAAAAATGAAAGAAATTGTGCCATTTGCAGAGACATGGATGGACCTAGAGACTTTCATACAGAGTGAAGTAAGTCAGAAAGAGAAAATCAAATATCCTATATTAATGCATATATGTGGAATCTAGAAAAATGGTACATATGAACCTATTTGCAAAGCAGAAATAGAGACACATGTATGAAATAAATGTATGGACACCAAGGGGGAAAAGGGGGTGGGATGAATTGGGAGATTGGGATTGACATATATCCACTATTGATACTAAGCATAAAATACATAACTAATGAGAACCTACTGTATAGCACAGGGAACTCTACTCAGTGCTCTCTGGTGACCTAAATGGGAAGGAAATCCAAAAAAGAGGGGTTATATGTATACATATAGCTGATTCATTTCGCTGTACAACAGAAACTAACACAACATTGTAAAGCAACTATACCCTAATAAAAGTTTTAAAAATAAAAAATAAAAAGAAATATTTGATTTGGGAATTCCCTGACAGTCCAGTGGTTAGGACACCATGCTCCACTGCAGGGGGCATGGGTTCGATCCCTGGCTGGGGAAATAAGATCCCACATGCTATGCAGGGCGGCCAAAAAAAAAAAAAAAAAAAAAAAGAAATATTGATCTGTAAGTGCTAATATTTAAGTCAACTAGTAGAGCTCTTTTAAAATTAATTTTATATCATCTGGAGGTAGAAACATCATATTTATAATGTGCACACAGACATACATACATCCAGCTAGACACAGAGATCTCATAGTTTTCCTGCTTGAGTTTTAAAAGGCCTCTTTTCCCTTTTTTTTTTTTTTTAAGTTTTAGGTTCTACTAATTGAGCCAGGGCTGTAGTCTCAGGCAATGTGGGCTATGTTTACATTTCAAGGACATGATAAGAGTTATAATTTCCAATATTCTCCTAGGAGTGCTTTTGTTCTCTCAGGGTCAGAATTTTAAAAAGATGTTTTATCAAGGCAGCTTATTCTAACTGTGCACACAAAAAAACAGTTTTGGAATTTCAAAAGTGTCCCATCCTGGCCATTGTAGGGCTAGATAAGTACTTGCAAGTATTAGCTCTGTACCAATTGTACATGAACCTAACTGGAGTTCCAGTGGGTGGCTTCCTGTCCAGGAGCTGGTAGGCATTAAAAGCACAATTTCCCGCCCTTAGTTTTGTTTTTTTTAGTTTCATTTTACTATAAAGGACAAATATTTCCAATATGCCACTTTTTAAAAAGAGGTCAGCCAACTCAGTTCACTCCAAAGTTCCTTCTAGGCTTTTCCTGCCTGGAAATTCCCTCTAGGTTCTCTGCCTAGTAACTTTCCCCTAGGTTCCTTCCACTAGGAAATGTACTGGTTTGTTATCTTAAGACTCCAAGTCTTAAGATAACAAACAGCTCAAATAAAATTCATGGACTGTCACTTAATGCAAGGAGACCCAGATATCAGGAAAAACTCACTGAAGCACCTGAAAGGTGCTGTGAAGCTGGAGGGGCTCACGGGGCCCGTTCTTTGTACCAAGCGCTGGTCCAAAGTAGACTCCAGGCGATTTCAGGTGGGTTTCTCTGACATGCTATGGGCTATGCCAAACAATGTCATTGGAAATAATCAATAAACAATCTATAATAGGAATAGAAAAGTGTTTTATTTGGCCCAAATTGAGGACAATAGTTGGGGAGATAACCTCTCCAATAACTCTGAGAAACCACTCTGGAGAAGCATGGTTTTCAGCACTTTTACATCTTGTCAGAACAAAGAACATCAAACAAGTCAGGCATACATTCTTTCAAGGTTTCAAAACTAAACAGATCAGCACAGCACATACACAGCGAGTCAATAAGTCCTTGGCACCTGGGAAGGGCGTCTTATCATCGAAGGAATACCAGCACTGCCATCCCAGGAAAGGAGGCATTTAATCTTTATTTTTAATATGGACATTCTTCTAATCAATGCACCCTTTAATGATTAAAGCAGATGTTTGGTAGACCACAAACAGGCTGTTTTATCGATAGTTTAGCATAAAGTTTAAGCTAAATCATTTATAAGCCAGAATGATTTCCCCGTACTTCAATATGTGAAAATTTCTTCCACTACAGAGATGACAAGAGGATGGAGATCAGTGGGCAGTGCAGTGTCCTGCAAAAAGCTCCAGCTCTGGGGTCACTTGGATGTAGTATGAATCTTAACTCTGGCATCTATTAGTGGAGCAGCCTAGGGTTAGTCACTTAACACTTCTGAACTTCAGAAAATTTTTAAAAATAGGATCTACAAGGATGAGTTGTTTTTAAATTTAAGATTATGATCTATGTGAGATATGTATGTGTGTGTGTGTGTGTGTGTGTGTGTGTGTCTGCACATATTTTCCCTAGGAGCAATGGTTCGTTATTGGCTAATTCAGTGTTCATGGCAACTTTATAGAACATAATTCCCATGAATAATAAGAATCAACTGTATATAATATGTTTCTACTACTAATTCTCAATTTACCAATTTTAGACATCATCTGTGGACTTCCACGTGTAATAGATGAGTATTAAGTTCTCTTATAAAACTCCCACCTCCCAATACAGTTATATTTAGACTTATTTTTATTTTAGTTCTTCTCTGGGTTACTTTTGTTACTTCAAGTAATATACTAAAACCTTGATTACTTGCTTATCAACCATATCTCTGGCATCCCACAATGTAACATGAGGCTTTTAGCACCTCTAACATTTGCCTTCATCTATTCTTTCTTTCTTCCACCCTCAAATTCTGTCACCTGTGCATTTATTTTTGCATTGTTGATGTTGACTGGAGGGCTTTTACCCCAACCGATTCTCTAAATTCTCTGACATAAATTGGGTGTTCTTCAAGTCAGTACAATTCTGACACTGGCCACCTGGAGTAGCAGCAGACCCCACAGGTTTAAGAACTCAGTCCCACAAGACTGCCCTCACTTCAGATGCCAGTTCCAAGAATTGCATCCCCAAGTTACCTGTACTCTGTCTGACTTGGTTACAAAGTCATGGGTTCCCACAATCCCCCTCCCTCAGTGCCCAATAATTTGCTAGAATGACTCACAGAACTCAGAAAAAACGCTGTACTTACTACTCCAGTTAATAAGAAAGGATACAAATGAACATGCAGATAAAGAAGTACGGAGCATGAGGTCCAGAAGGATGGCAAGTGCAGGGGCCTCTGTCCCTGTGGAATTGGGGTGCACCACCCTCCTAGCATGTGGATGTGTTCACCAATTCAGAAGTTCTCCAAAACCCATCACTGAAGGGTTTTTATGGAGGTTTCAATACATAGGCATGATTGTGGCAGTTAGTGATTAACTCAAACTCCGGCTCCTAATGATTAGAGGGTAGTACTGAAAGTTCCAAGATTTTAATCAAGGCCTGGTCTTTCTGGCAAGCAGCCCCCAGCCTGAGGCTATCCAGGGCCCTGCCAAGAGCCACCAGTTACAATGAAAGACACTCCTGTCACCCTTATCACTCAGGAAATTCCAAGGGTTTTAATAACTGTGTGTCAGGAACCGGATAAAGACCAAATATCTTTCTTATTATATCACACTGACAATGTTTACATTCTGTTTCATAACTATAATTAAGTCTTATTTGCTTTGTTTATAGATTAAGTTTTTAAATTGAAAAAGTTATATTTCCTTTTTCATGTCCATTTACTTTCCTGAATTTTCTAAATGAGTTTATTTTTTTTTTGCCCTACTTTTCTTTACCATATCCCAAATCTTTTTCCGAATTTCTCATAACATCAGATATTCTACGATGTCTTCTTTTGCCCCAGAGAACTCCTCCCAGGGCAGTCAATTCTCCTTTGCTTTTCTGGATTGGATCTACTGTTTCCTGCATCCTAGGTCTTCCTCTCTCTTGATTCACTTCCTTGTTTTCTAGAGCTCATTTTGAGAATGTTTCTAAGACAGGTTTTGTGAGAATTAAATTTTCTTAGTCCTAGCATGTCTGAAACATATTTGATTGATGGTCTGACTGGGTATAGAGTGTTCATTTGGGTTCTTTTGTAGATAAGCTGTTTTTTCTTCCTAAAAGCTTTTAGGTTTTTTATATTTCCACAGTGATCTTCATTTCATAATGCTGTACTTTGGTGTAGCTATCTCTTATTTATTTGATGGGTATCCAGTAAACCCTTTAAACTGGAGGTTCATGTTCCACATTTCTGGGCAGTTTCTCACATTATTTCTGTGATAATTTACCCCACTGTATTTTTGCTCTTCTCTTGTATTGACCCTCTAGGTTTCTTATCCTTTTACTCATTTTTTTGTGTTAAATTTTCTCATGTCAATTATTTCAATAAAACTGGAAAAAATAAATAAAATAAAATAAGGATTTTTAAAAGTTTGTTTCTCTCTTATATTGGGGGATTTCCTTAAATGTTTGATAGCATTTGAGAATGAGGATATAGTTTTTTTGATCTATTTGGGAGGTTTCACTGATACGCTTTGATTTAGGGTAATTGAGTGGGGAGTTGGCCTTAATACCAAGTAACGTTTTCAAAGGAAACATTTAACTTTTTTTTTTTAATAAATTTATTTATTTTAGTTTTGGCTGCCTTGGGTCTTTGTTGCTGCACGCGGGCTTTTCTCTAGTTGCGGCGAGCGGGAGCTCCTCTTCGCTGTGGTGCGCGGGCTTCTCATTGGGTGGTTTCTCTTGTTGCAGAGCACAGGCTCTAGGTGCGCGGGCTTCAGTAGTTGTGGCACTCGGGCTCAGTAGTTGTGTCTCACAGGCTCTAGAACGCAGGCTCAGTAGTTGTGGCGCATGGGCTTAGTTGCTCCACTTCATGTGAGATCTTCCCGGAGCAGGGCTCGAACCTGTGTCCGCTGCATTGGCAGGTGGATTCTTAATCACTGCACCACCAGGGAATCCCGGAAACATTTAACTTCTAAGGACCAGAGCCCTCTGGATTTGGGCCCGCAGGGTGGAGATCTGGCAGCCATATATTCACCCTGAATGTGACAGTGAGGGGACTGACTATTCTTTATAGAGACTTTCTATTCATTCCCTTGTTTTTGACAACACATTTCATATCCACTGTCTGTCACACCTGATATTTCCAGGACTTGAGTTTCTCTGAGAATATTCTGGAAAGCCTCAGTTACATTCCCATTTTCACTCCTAGACTATGGATTTCACTACTCTGCTTCATTACTAACCATTTTGTCTTCAATTTTCTATCTTCTAGGAAATCTTGAAATCTCTTATTGGCTGATGGCCTTTCTCCTGTTAACCTTTGTCATTGTAGGTTTATACCTTTTTATTCCTATACTATAATTTTAGCAGGGAGTCAATAGGAAGGAAAGATAAGTATGAGTTTTCAATCAACTATTTTTAACCAAAAATCGAAATATGAAGTTATATTTAGAAAAATAAAGGACCATGACCGTTCTCACACTCAGCATTCTGGATTTTTCAAAATCATACCTGCTACTATAATAATAGCTAGTGTTTATTGAACATATATTACAAGAAAGCAGGACAGAAATCATTCCAATATTTCTAGACCACCTTACACCTGCATTGGGATTTGGAAAGAGCTCACTGTGAACCTTTTCCTGCTAACCTGGGTGTAAACTGTCACATTTTCCCTGTGGTGCAGTCTGAAAAAGTTAATAAATTCCTACGGGTTCACCTAAGTGACAGTTCCTCCCCTTCTTTGGTCCCTTACCTCTGAGCAAGAAAGGAGGAGAGGTGAGCACAGTCTTACCTCACTGGGATGAAATGCAACAGCCTCAAAGTCTCCAATTCCTCCTCTTTCCCAGAGAACACCCCCACTCTTTCTTATTTACTTATTACTCTAGTAATAAATAAAGTTATTGAACATTTTCCATGTTTCAGGCTCTGTGCTCTGTGCTTCAGGAACATTCTCTCATTTCACAGCACCTTACGAGATGGGTATAATTACTCCCATTTTACAGAACCAGAAACTGAGATCAGACAGATCTCAGTTTCGTCAGAGATCCAGATTAAAACATGCCCAAGCCCTCTGATCTGTTCTGTCAGCAGTACCAACAGGTGAACCCAAATTTGTCAGTTTTTAAGTCCTGAACCATCATGCTATAAATTCACTGCCGGGGTAAAAATACCAGACATGGGCTCCAAACCTCAAGCCAGTTTGAAAACTCTGGGTTACAACAAACAACCATCTGTACATGGACTTTTCTCCCCCTGCTCACTGGAGGTCATAGCTGAATCCAGAACCCTGAACCCTCCTTATCCTCTTAGTTAGTTGCTTCAGGGTCAGAGCATGCTCCTGCCACCACCTTCCTCCTCCTCCTCACTTTGAATAATTTTAGACTTATAGTAAAGTTGCAAAAATGGTACACAGAGAACTTGTCTACCCTTGTACATAACCACAATACACTTATGGAAACCAGGAAATTAGTATTGAAATAATACTATTAACTAACCTACTGCCCTGTTCACATTTCACAGGCCTTCCCCACCGATGTCCGCTCTCCATTCGAGGACTAAATCCAGGATCGCACATGGCATTTAGTTGTCACTTGAGTCTCCTCTGATCTGACACAGTCTCTCAGTTTTTCTGTCTCTCATTCTCACTTCTGAAGAATATTAACTACTTATTTCATAAACTATCTTCCAATTTGGGTTTGACATTTTCTCATGATTAAATTGAGGTTGTATATTTTGGGCAAGAATACTACAGAAGTGATGCTGTGTCTTCTCAGGTGTGTGAGGTCAATATGCATTATTACAGATGATGTTCATTTTGATCACTTGATTAAGGTGATAACTGCCAGTTTTCTCCACTCTGAAGTTACCATGTATCTTTCCCTATGTAATTGACAAATACTTTGTAGGGAGATATTCTGAGACTACAAATATCCTGTTTCTCAACATACTTTTACTCATTTTATAATCCATCAATGATTCTTGCCTATGATTATCAGATGGAAACCTCAGGGACATCTTGTCTTTGCATCTCACTCACTTCCAAATTAAAGTTATGTCTATGTGTGCCCGAGCGAAAGGGTGTAGGTCATAGGCCTGTGCCCTAGCCGCAAGGGAGGTTGATAATTTGAGCTCCGATTTCTAGACTGAAATAATAACATAAGAATTTCTACAAATATGTAAAGAGGACTTTCCAAGGGTGGTAGGCAGCCATGAATATGAATGATGTCCACTACGATAACTAAGATATTTTAAAGTGAGAAAACAAAACACAGAAAAATATATGTATAGAATACTACCATATAAAAGTTAAATAGTCTATGCACAAAGACTATCTCTGGAAGGTTCAAGAGGAAATAGTAACAGTTTTCTCCGGGGAAGGGAACTTCATTATCAGAAGAGGACGAAGACTTAATTATCAGTGTATATTCTTTTGTACCCTTTGATTGAGATGGATGCTAAGGAAGGAAGAAGAAAGAAAGAAGGAGGGGAAGGGAGGGAGGGAGGCACCATCTTTCTTGCTCCTCTCACTCTCAACAGCAGGGAGCAAGGCCTCCTTTGCTCTTCCTCACACTTCTTCATCCAGTGCCTGTCGATACATCAAGACACACCTCTTTACCCTGTCAGGGAGAACATTTTAGAACTTGCCTGGGCATAGAAAGTGCTCATTATTTGTACAGCTGGAAAGGAGGGTGTAGCTATAATAGGCACATTCTGCTTCTTTGCACTCAATAGAACGTGTTGTCCACAAACATGAACACAACTGCTGAGTCCCAAGGACTCAGTGCAAACAAAAATACATTTTCGGTGACTCTTGTCATTTCTTAGTTGCCAGACTTGCAGAATGTTTATAAGCTGAATGCACAACACAGAAGTTTACATTGGGTAACGGCCTATTTGTTTTGTCAAATAAAAGCATCAACCCAGAAAAAACACCTCTTTTCTCCTTCTAGCAGCTTTCTCATTCTCTCTAAGTTAATTATAAAGAATTTTTTAAACTTTGAGGGCTCATGTGGTGGAAGTAGAAAGGTGTTAGAGGAAGAAAGTCACTTGTGCTTCACAGGTTGAAGTAGCCAGGATGGTCAAAGGCCCTCTACTGCTGTATTTCCCTTTTCTGTTCAGCGATTAAGAACATGGACACATCTCTCATCCACTCCAATGTACTTATTACCAAGCTCATACTGCTCGCCATATGACAGGCCAATAAATCGAGAAACAAGCTATTGGTGCAAGGAATAGCGAATTTACTTAGAAATCCAGCAGACTAAGAAGATGGTATACTAGTGTCCCAAAGAACCATCTTCCTGGAGTTAGAATTCAGGCTTTTTTTACAGTAAAAGAGGAGCAGTGTGGCTGGTTGTTTCAAACTTCTTGGTGCTGGAATCCTTTGTGCTTGCAGCTATCCATGTAAGTCAGGTCACCATGTTCCTGTAAACCTCCAACAAGGTTCCTGTAAACCTCTGTTCCACAACATTTTATCTCTACATGAATGAGAAGTGTTATATCTTTAAAGGGAGGCAGAGCCTTGAGAATGGGCTATCATGTACATTTCAGGTTTGTTCTTTTCTGTTACACACTCATATCCCACATGATAATGCAAACATGACTAACTTACCTATTGAGGGTAATGATTCTCAGGCCAGCTTTGCCATATATAAGTATCTGATAATAGTTATTGTTTCACTATTTGCACCATGAACATGGAAATTTTTAAGATCAGGAAATACATCTCTTGAAGTACAATAACTATCTGCTAACTAAAAAATACCTTAAAACATTTTTCTAGAGACTACAGTTTATTGTAGGCAACTAAATCTTCCAATTCCATCTCAAAACCCATCTCCTCTCTGAAGCCTTTTCTCATACTCCCCACCACACCACACAACTGGGAGAGGTACACACCTGGGAGAGGTACACATCCCTCCTCTGTATTCCTTCGTATCATATTATGATACGAAGATAAAGTCTGTGCCTAATCTGAGCATTCTCAGCACTTGTTTTGGTGTCTAGCTCACAGTTATACAGTGGCTGAATGAATAAATAAGCTTATTCATTGCTTGATGAGTATGTATGGATTAAATAACAGACTCAAAATGTTGATTCTGCTTGTTTTTTAAGAGGGATTACGGTGAGTATTGCTTGTTTATATATGTATGAAATTTTGAAGTCCAGAATATACTTTTTAATACACTTCTAAACTAGAACCTTAGGGGATGAGTTGGACCTGCATCACAATAATAACTAGGTAGTAAAAAAAAAGCCTAGGACATTCAATATGGATGAAACTAAAAAATATAATGCTGAACAAAAGAAACCAGACACAAAATAGCATACATCATCCAACTCCATTTATGTATGGTACAAACATCAGCAAAACCCACCTGAGGATTAGAAGTCAGGATAATGGTTACTCTTGGTGAGGGGTGGTAGTAACTAAAAGGTGGGATTAGGGGGCTTCTGGGGACTGGCAATGTCCTGTTTCTTGATCGGAATTTCATTACAACACAGGTGTGTTCAGTATGTGAAATTCACCAGCTGTATATTTATGATTTGTGTTCTTGCATATAAATATATAATATTTCCATTAAAAGGCTTAAAAAAGAATTTAGGCCAAGCAGAAAGCTTAAAACCAGTTAAATTCTTTAGCGCAATCCAGATATTTTCAACTAAAATGGAAAACCAATTTGGCGTAAAGAAAGCCGTTACTGCTTCCTGATCATATCCAAGATCCTGAAGACAGTCTATGGTCTAATCAACCATGCACAGTCTCCAGAAAGCAAGTCTTAGACACTTTCTGCCCCAAATAAGTGCATATTTGCTCAGTCGGTATTAGGCATGTGGGGAAGTCAGATCAGAAGACAGCTGACCACCTTCCTATCGTTGACAAACTACCAAATTAGGAAATTCAGTTTCAAATTTTTTAATCATTTTAATTATAAAATTCCATATTTGCTGACGGTTGTTCAACTGACCTTTTAAAATTAAATGTAAAGTACTTTCAAAACATAATAATGGCTGAATATGGTAATGTCCAAGCAAAACAAAGATTCCATTTCTAAATTTTACAACATCTTAAATTAATATTTAAGTTATCAAAAGCTTTATGTACTTGACAAAAATCGCTAAAGACTATTATACTGCATAAAACTCCTCCATGGACTGAATGCAGTTCTGGTGGTGGGAATTCCATCCCTTTACCCATTTTACAGATGAGAAAACTATAATTTCCTGTCTATTTTATAACCACTGACTGTATCCTCAAAGCTCAACCCCAGGCCTGGTGCATAGTAAACACTCAACAAAAGTGTGTAATTTGGGCGAAGGAGACTTGGAGAGGTTGTGTAACTTCCCCAAGGTCACCCACCCTTCCTGCTCTCTTCGGATGAATCCCACAGGAGGGTGAGCGGAGCGCTGGGTGGTGAATGTTAGGTGAGCCACCCAGACTTCCGCGAGGGGCGGGGCCTAGGGTTCCCCCAGGGTCTTCCATCGTGCATGTTTGGGGTGCCTCACCCTTCTCAGGGGTTTACACCACCCTCTTACTCAGAGATGAACCGCTTTTGTTTCTTCCACCTGGCGACCACAGGTCCTCCAGGCTCTCTAGAGGGGAGGCGGTTGTTCCCGCCTGAAGCCGGGGCTCCTGGCGCGTGGACGCACCCCGGAGTGTGAGTGACTGGTACACCCTGAGGGCGGGGAAGTAGCAGGACCTTAATCACCGGGCTAGTACTGGGCGGGCCTCTGGGAACCGGGAAACTGGAGGCGGTCTAAGGGAGGGTGGGCAGGATGAGAGGTCGCAAGAGGGGCACGGGGCTGAGCCTCCGCCGGGTTCTCCCCGCCCTCTCGCCGCGCGGTAGCCGGGCGACCACCCTTTGCCCGTGAAGTCTGCGGAGCGCCTCCTCCTAGGGCAGCGGGACCTGGCAGGCGGGGGCTGGGCGTGCAGCCGCCTGCCCGCTGTGCTGGCCGGCCTTGCCCCGGGGCCCGCGCGGGGCGGAGACTGGGCGGCGGGGGCGGGTGCCTGTCTAGGTGGCAGGTCCGCGCGCAGCCCTCGCCAGCCGAACCTCGCGGAGCAGCTGCCGCCACCGCGCGCCCCTGGCTCGGCCGCAGTGGCCTCTGGCCGGGTCTCCAGGGGGCAGCGACTCCGCACGCCGCAGGCTCCGGAAAGGAGGTGGGTGGCGAGGGGCCGGGACCAGGCTGGGAGGGGAGGCTGCGATGGGCGCCAAAGGTTCCCGAGACCCCCGCCCCTGCCTTTCTACAGCCCCTTGCACTTAAATGGCTGCTGAATTAAAAACCGCGTCCTCGGCTTGTGACCATCTTCTCCGTCCTTGCGTATCTGGCTGCGCAAAGTAAACTGTCCGTCCAGCCGCGGGGGGGGGGGGGGGTAGGGGGCAGGTTTATGCCCACCCACCACACTCCCCTGGGCCCCAAGACCCTGCAGAGTTGGCAAAAGACAGGCCAGAGGCCTTTATGGGGGGTAGGGGGCAGGTTTTTACCCACCCACCACACTCCCCTGGGCCCCAGGACCCTGCAGAGCTGGCAAAAGACAGGCCAGAGGCCTTCGGACCCACTCACTCTCTGATCTTCCAGGGGAAGCGTTGGGTCTATTTCCCCCCATCTTTCTCTCTGTCTGCCTGCCTGCGTCTGTCTGTCTTTCTTGATTGAGTTTTCTGTAAAGGACCCGAGGAAGTGGGCAACTGGGCTTCCCCAGAGGAAGGCAGGTCTGGTGGTGCGCTTTGCTTCTTGTTCTTGTCTTTAACTTAGATGTGCTTTCCTCAACAAGTAACAGCTTGCTGAACGTGAGAAGTTCGCTCAAAAAGGCGCAGAAAAGATAGGAGAGGAATGTGGGGAAACCAGATTGCCTAATTTTAGCCAGAATTTCGTTGTAAGGGAATCACCATTTATTGCCTAAATGAGAAGTGTTTTGATTGCCCAGGTTAGGAAAAGAAAAAACCCTCTGTCTGATTGCTCACGAAACAAGCAGTAAGGGTCACCTTAAAAGTAAGGTTATTTTCTTTATGTACAAAACATTTTAAATAACAGAGCCTCAAATCATAGCATTTTAGAAATTGTAAGGATCTTAAAGTCAAATACTTCAATGGCGTGTTATGAGTTTGTCTATGAAAGAGTTATCTTTATTGTGTCCTCACTGGGAAAGATTTATGTTAGTAGGAATGCTTAGTGAAGGTACTGAGAGTTTAGCTCAGAGTTTTAAGAGTTGTACAATATATCCTTGTAGCTTATTTTATTTTTTTTTAATTTTTTTTATTGGAGTAAAATTGCTTTACAATGTTGTGTTAGTTTTGGCTGCTTATTTATTTTATACATAATAGTTTGTACCTCAATTTCCTACCCCTATCTTGCCCCTCCCCCCTTTCCTCTCCCCACTGGTAACCACTAGTTTGTTCTCTATATCTGTGAGTCTGTTTCCTTTTTGTTATATTCACTAGTTTGTTTTATTTTTTTAGATTCCACATATAAGTGATATTGTACAGTATTTGTATTTCTCTGTCTGACTTATTTCACTCAGCATAATACCCTCCAAGTCCATCCATGCTGTTGCAAACGGCAAAATTTCATTATTTTTTTATGGCTAATATTCCATTCCACATCTTGTCCACTCATCTGTTGATGGACACTTAAGTTGCTTCCATATCTATTGTAAATAATGATGCTACGAACATTGGAGTGCATGTATCTTTTCTAATTGGTGTTTTCAGTTGTTTTGTTTTGTTTTGTTTTGTTTTGTTTTATTTCTGATATATACACAGGAGTGTTATTGCTGCGTCATGTGGTAGTTCTATTTTTAGTTTTTCGAGAAACCGCCATACTGTTTTCCAGAGTGGCTACACCAATTTACATTCCCACCAACTGTGTAGGAGGGTTCCCTTTTCTCCACATCCTTGCCAACATTTGTTATATGTAGTCTTTTTGATAATAGCCATTCTGACAGGTATGAGGCAATATCTCACTGTGGTTTTAATTTGCATTTTCCTGATGATTAACATGTAGAGCATCTTTTCCTGGGCCTGTTGGCCATCTATATGTCTGCTTTGGAGAAATGTCTATTTAGGTCTTCTGCCCATTTTTTTAATGGGCTGTGTTGTTTTTGCTTTTGTTTTTTACTTGAGCTGTATAAGCTGTTTGTATATTTTGGAAATTAACCCCTTGTCTTTCGCATCTTTTACAAATATTTTCTCCCATTCCATAGGTTGTCTTTTCATTTTGTTTATGGTTTCCTTTGCTATACAAAAGCTTTTAAGTCTAATTAGGTCCCATTTGTTTATTTTTGCTTTTATTTCATTTGCTTTAGGAGACAGATCAAAAAAAATATTGCTACAATTCAAGTCAAGGAGTGTTCTGCCTATGGTTTCTTCTAGTTTTATGGTTTCTGATTATATTTAGGTCTTTAATCCATTTTGAGTTTATTTTTGTATATGTTGTTAGAGAGTGTTCTAATTTCATTCTTTTACATGTAGCTGTCCAGTTTTCCCAGCACCACTTATTGAAGAGACTGTTTTTTCTCCATTGTATATTCTTGCCTCCCTTGTTGTGGATTAATTGACAAGTGTGTGGGTTTATTTTTGGGCTCTCTGTTCTATTCCATTGATCTATGTGTCTGTTTTTGTGCCAGTCCCATACTGTTTCAATTACTGTAACTTTGTAGTATAGTCTGAAGTCAGAGAGCATGATTCCTCCAGCTCTCTTCTTTTTCAAGATCATTTTGGCTATTCGGGGTCTTTCATGTTTCCATACAAATTTTAAAATTATTTGTTCTAGTTCTGTGAAAAATGCTGTTGCTATTTTGATAGAGATTGCATTGACTCTGTAGATTGCCTTGGGTAGTATGGTCATTTTAACAATACTAATTCTTCTAATCCATGAATATGGTATATCTTTCCATCTGTTTGTGTTGTCTTCAATTTCTTTCTTCAGTGTCTTATAGTTTTCCACGTATAGATCTTTTACCTCCTTAAGTTGGTTTATTACTAGGTATTTTATTCTTTTTGATGTAGTGGTAAATATGATTGTTTCCTTAATTTCTCTGATAATTCATTGTTCGTGTATAGAAGTGCAGCAGATTACTGTATATATATTTTGTGGTCTGCAACATTACTGAATTCATTGATGAGCTCTAGTAGTTTTCTGGTGGCATCTTTAGGATTTTTTTATGTATAGTATCATGTCATCTGCAAACAGTGACAGTTTTATTGCTTCCTTTCCAATTTAGCTTCCTTTTATTTCTTTATCTTGTCTGATTGATGTAGCTAGGTCTTCCAATACTATGTTGTATAAAAGTGGCTAGAGTGGGCATCCTTGTCTTGTTCCTGATCTTAGAGGGAAATACTTTCAGCTTTTCAACATTGGGTATGATTTTAGCTGTGGGTTCATCATATATGGCCTTTATTATGTTAAGGTACGTTCCCTCTATGCCCACTTTCTGCAGACCTTCTCAGAGGTCACCATAGACCTGGCTTAATAAGTGATCTAGTTAGTTTGAAGGGAGGAAATGAGTCCTGGAGCTAATTTTTCAAGTAGCTATTGCAATTTGAGGGTGTGAGAGGAAGACCAGCATTAGCTGGAGCTTGTTATGAATGCAGGGTTTCCACATCCACCCCAGACCTGCTGACTAGAACCTGCATGTTAATAAGATCCTGCTGAATAGGATCTGCATATTAATAAGGTTCTCAGGGTTCATGTGCACTTTCCATTAGAGAAGCCCTTTCCTGGGCCGTTTGCATGCACAGATGTTTCTCAAAAACAGGCCTTATGAAAACATAGATTTCTCATAAGCTGTCTTTACCTGGAAAAATGAAAAACACTTGTTATCACTTAAATGACTGATTTTTATTTTAAATCTTAAGATAGCCAAGAGAGGTAGTATCATTTGCTTTCTATTTAAGAGAGAGCTGACATTTTTAAGTTCTGCCAATTTGGATCCCAGTGTTCCTATTACCCCAGAACACTCAGTTCTGATACTGCTTAGCTTCTTTCATCATAGTTCCTCCAACGAGGAGAACACTATGGGTTTGAAGTTCTCACCCCTAACTGTACTTTGAAGAGTGGGTTTGAATGTCTGTCACTCCTGTTTTAAATCTGTTGCTAAAGGTGTGTCCAAAAACTTAATTGATGCACTTGTTTATCAACCTCTATATGATATAAAACAGTTATTCAAGTAAATCAAATATGTGGCAATAACTAATGACCTGCATCTCTATGTGCTTAAGATAAAACTATGCTATATGACTAAAAAAGAAACGGTTTTGCTCTATTTTTATTTTTTGAATTTTCATACCAGAAGATGTCATCAGTATTTGTGGGAGGAATGTAATAATACATATGTATATACATTAGAGATAAATTTTTTTTAATATTTATTTATTTGGTTGGGCTGGGTCTTAGTTGTAGCAGACAGGCTCCTTAGTTGTGGCTCAAGGGCTCCTTAGTTACAGCTTGCTGGCTCCTTAGTTGTAGCATACAAACTCATTGTGGCTTGCATGTGAGATCTAGTTCCCTGACCAGGGATCGAACCCTGGCCCCCTGCACTGGGAGCACTGAGTCTTAACCACTGCACCACCAGGGAAGTACCAAGGTAAAGATTTTAATTTCCTTTTTTAAAATCAGTTCTACTGAGGTATAATTTGCATACAACAAAATACATCAAAGTGTACATTTAAATTCAATGCATTTTATTGTATACAAATTATACTTCAATAAAGTTGATTTTTTTTAAGTGTCAAGGATTGCCATGATTTGTTACCTATTGCTAAAGTAGTTCAGAGAAGGTCAAGAAGAGTCAGTAGAGAGGGATGGATGCACTGGGCAGGCACAGAAAATAGCCAGGTGGACCTGGGAGGGTGGAAAAGTGAAGTACATAAATTTAGAAGGCCTGAGATAATTTTATAAGACTTTTTCTCTTTAAAGTTAAGATGCTGAATTTAATATCAGGAACCCTGTGGCATTTTTGAAGGGGGGCTAAAATGGGGGAAAAAATGTTTTGCTCTGCAAGGTCTGCTTGGCGAGTCCCACCCTCCTTCTGATCTATCTGCCTTTTTACGCAAAGACACCTGCATTTGCCACAATGCTCTCATCCAGTGACTTTGCGTCTGCTTCTTGGGAGCTCGTGATCCAAGTTGACCATCCAAATGAAGAGGAGCAGAAGGATATCACACTGAGAGTGTCTGGAGACCTGCACATTGGGGGAGTGATGCTCAAGTTAGTGGAACAGATCAGTAAGTTGCTGCTTCTTTATGGTTTCTCTACATTTGAAACCCTCTCTGTTGCATCACCACTAAATGGCTGAACTGGATTGTCTGACCATCTAAATTTTTTTGATCATCCATCTTGTAATGGTCCCTGCCTGCAAGAGGAAGAGAAATGCCTGAAGGAGCCCAAACCACCCCCTGACCCCCAATGTGAAAATTTGAGTCTTTGGTGGCAAACGAAAGCTCCCCAGTAGGTGTAAAAACCTATTTGCACAAGAACAGGACCCCTTCCCTTGTGACTTTAGACCACACCTGGGGCCTTAGATTATTGTGTGATTCTCTGTTAATGCTTGATTGCTCCGAGATGCAGGCGGCCTGGTGCCAATATGTCTTTTAACATTGTCCACCATTTGCTACTTACCCTGTTTAAAACAAGGAAAGAAGTCTTCAGGGTCAGAGTCTTCACATCACGAGTCAACATGAGGTACCTAGAATTTAATAATGTTCTATTTTCTTTTTATTTATTTTTTGTCTTCTACTTAAGACCACAGATGTTAGCTTATCATTTACACTAATGATATAAAGTATTTTTAAGTAAGCTTTCATTGGAGTATCATATACGTACAGAAAAGTGCACTTATTATAAGTGTACAGTTCAGTGAATTTTCACAAAGTCATATAACCACCACCCAGATCAAGAAAGAGAACATTACCTGTTCCCCCACCCAAGTCCCGCACCTAACCCCTCCCAGCCACTGCCCCACCAAGGGTAACCACTGTCCTGAATTCTTACTCCATAGGAGTAAACTGTACAGTAAACTGCATATAAGTGGAATTATACTTATATAAGTATAATTCTTAGGCATCTGCTTTCTTTCCTGCCACATTATGTCTGTGAGATTTAACCATGGTATTGCATATAGTTTGGGTTCATTGATTCTCATTGCAGTATAATATTCCATTGTATGACTATGCCACAATTTATCCATTTACCTGTTGATAGATATTTGGGTTGTTTCCATTTGGGGGCTTTTACAGATAGTACCTGTCTTTTGGTCTATATAGTACACGCATTTCTAATGGGTATATAGCTCAGAGAAAAATTACCGAATAGGACTTTCCAAAATAGTTATAGCATTTATACTTCTAACAGCACTGAGAGAAACATTTTCTAATTTAAATACAGAGAAAGAAAGAGGGAGAAACTATTTTTTAAGTAAAGAAAAATACCGGTGGCTCTTAATTTAGCAAAATAAAAGATTGAATATTGACTCTAACATTGGCAAAGGGGAAAGATTCAACCTAGATACCAAGGGGCATTGAAGAAGGGGAAGAATTCAATGTTGATGCTACCATTAAGAGAGAAAATATTCAGCTCTGATTTCAGTGTAAACACTTTGGAAATTGGGAATATGGTGGAGCTAATAAGAGATGGACATTCCTGAGAAGAGTGAAATGTCAGCTTCCCAGTACTTCTGCGTGGAATTTGATTGGGAGCTGTTGATATTCCCTTGTGGAAAGATTCATTTCTATTAGAGAAATAATCTTGATTAAACAGAGGTGATGCTCCTGGCCTTCCCAGAAAGGACCATGGCACCAAGGGACTTGGGAGAAGATAACTTTAGTATTTCATCAGGAACAAAAATTGTATGTCTCTCTTCCTTCCATAGTATTTAAATATAAAGAAGGTAAGGTTCAGTCTGTCTCCTACCTGCCGTGCCGTAGGGACTTTGACAAGAAGCCAAGAATGATGAAACCTTGGGTTGTAAGAGGAGGTGGGAGCTGAAGACCAGCGTTGGCTTCAGTTTTGCACACAAGAGACTTGACTCTGGGGTGCGAGTGCTCACTCTCACTTTACTGCACTGTGTTCTCCATTCTTGCAGACATAGCCCAGGACTGGTCAGACTTTGCCCTTTGGTGGGAACAAAAGCACTGCTGGCTTCTGAAAACGCACTGGACCCTGGACAAATGTGGGGTCCAGGCAGATGCAAAGCTTCTCTTCACCCCTCAGCATAAAATGCTTCGCCTCCGCCTGCCCAACGTGAAGACAGTGCGACTGCGAGTCAGCTTCTCAGCCGTGGTCTTCAGAGCGGTCAGCGACATCTGCAGAGCCCTGAGTGAGTTTCCGCAGGCGCCTGCGCCCTCTGGACTCTCAGCAGAGGAGGACAGGAAAATACGTGCACTTCTGTCCACAAGCAGTTGGCTTTACAGAACATGTGCCTTATTAGGAGCATACTTTTTGAGCCCAGTTCTGGAGACTTTAGCCATTTAAGTGAAGTTAAACCAAACGGAAAATTATTGGAATAAATCAGATTCACTTCCACAAAGCTTAAAACTATTTCAAAGAGATTTGTAAACAGAAGAGACAACCCCATTAAGATTTCCCCCCGCAAAACTCATTTCTCTAAGCCATACTGAAATCATCATTATATTTAAGACAAAAAAAGCATTCCATTAAATTATTATCACCATAGAGCCAATGTGTCTTTATTGTTTTTGAGATAATGGTGATGCAATGTCTTAATTGCTTCCCTAACATTTGGCTCCAGTAAATAACTCTGTCCGCAAACATCATTTGTGGAGTTTATTTTAAGCAGGAAAGTACACTTAATTATGGATCAGAAACTTTAACAGCCATTAGAGACAACACTGTCCAAACATTTCTTCTTCCTGGGACTTCCATAATAGGAGCAAACCCTGGGTCAGGAAGGTGTTCTTATTTTATATTTTTTGAAATAGTGTGTAGGTATATTCTTGAGTTCCAAGGCAAAGATTTAGTATTTGAACACAGTATATACGGTATGTGAGTGAGTGATCTATCTCCCCATTAAACTGTAAACTGCTCATTCATTCCTTCAACAAATATATACGTATTGGTTTGGCAGGCACTAGGATGAGTGCTAGGGATGGGTTAAGCAAAAAAAACAGACCAAAATCTCTGCCCTCCTTGAGCTTACGGTGTAGCATACAGAGACAGAAAATAAATCATGTAAAAAAATAAGATGTTAAAAGGAGATAGGTAGTGGAGAAAAAAAGGAAAAAGTATACAGTGTACACAGGATTGAGAGTGCCAGTGTTGGGTAGGGCAGGTTGGTATAGTATTAAATAAGGTGAAGACAGAACCATTTCTTGAACATGTCTGTGTTCCTAACACCTAGGAGAATGCCTGGCACACATCAACTGCTTAGTAACTGCTTGTTTGGTTTTTTGTTTGTTTGTTTTTTAACACCTTTATTGGAGTATAATTGCTTTAAAATGGTATGTTAGTTTCTGCTTTATAACAAAGTGAATCAGTTATACATATACATATGTTCCCATATCTCTTCCCTCTTGCGTCTCCCTCCCTCCCACCCTCCCGATCCCACCCCTCTAGGTGGTCACAAACCACCTAGCTGATCTCCCCATGCTATGTGGCTGCTTCCCACTAGCTATCTATTTTACGTTTGGTAGTGTATATATGTCCATGCCTCTTTATCGCTTTGTCACCGTTTACCCTTCCCCCTCGCCATATCCTCAAGTCCATGCTCTAGTAGGTCTGTGTCTTTATTCCCGTCTTACCACTAGGTACTTCATGACCTTTCTTTTTCTTTTTTTTTTCCTTATATTCCATGTAAATGTGCTAGCATACAGTATTTGTTTTTCTCTTTCTGACTTATTTCATGCTGTATGACACTCTAGCTCCATCCACCTCACTACAAATAACTCAATTTCGTTTTTCTTCATGGCTGAGTAATATTCCATTGTATATATGTGCCACATCTTCTTTATCCATTCATCTGTTGATGGACACTTAGGTTGCTTCCATGTTCTGGCTATTGTAAATAGAGCTGCAATGAACATTTTGCTACATGACTCTTTTTGAATTATGGTTTTCTCAGGGTGTATGCCCAGTAGTGGGATTGCTGGGTCATATGGAAGTTCTATTTTAGTTTTTTAAGGAACCTCCATACTGTTCTCCATAGTGGCTGTACCAATTTATATGCCCACCAACAGTGCAAGAGTGTTCCCTTTTCTCCACACCCTCTCCAACACTGATTGTTTCTAGATCTTTTGATGATGGCCATTCTAACCAGTGTGAGAAGATATCTCATTGTAGTTTTGATTTGCATTTCTCTAATGATTAATGATGTTGAGCATTCATTCATGTGTTTGTGTGCAGTCTCTATATCTTCTTTGGAGAAATGTCTATTTAGGTCTTCTGCCCATTTTTGGATTGGGTTGTTTGTTTTTTTGTTATTGATCTGCATGAGCTGCTTGTAAACTTTGGAGATTAATCCTTTGTCAGTTGCTTCATTTGCAAATATTTTCTCCCATTCTGAGGGTTGTCTTTTGGTCTTGTTTATGGTTTCCTTTGCTGTGCAAAAGCTTTGAAGTTTCATTAGGTCCCATTTGTTTATTTTTGTTTTTATTTCCATTGCTCTAGGAGGTGGATCAAAAAGGATCTTGCTGTGACTTATGTCATAGAGCATTCTGCCCATGTTTTCCTCTAAGAGTTTGATAGTTTCATTTAGGTCTTTAATCCATTTTGAGCTTATTTTTGTGTATGGTGTTAAGGAGTCTTCTAATTTCATACTTTTACATGTATCTGTCCAGTTTTCCCAGCACCACTTATTGAAGAGGCTGTCTTTTCTCCACTGTATATTCTTGCCTCCTTTATCAGAGATAAGGTGACCATATGTGCATGGGTTTACTCTGGGCTTTCTATCCTGTTCCATTGATCTATACTTCTGTTTTTGTGCCAGTACCATACTGTCTTCATTACTGTAGCTTTGTAGTATAGTCTGAAGTCAGGAAACCTGATTCCTCCAGCTCCATTTTTCGTTCTCAAGATTGCTTTGGCTATTTGGGGTCTTTTGTGTTTCCATACAAATTGTGAAATTTTTTGTTCTAGTTCTGTGAAAAATGTCAGTGGTAGTTTGATAGGGATTGCACTGACTCTGTAGATTGCTTTGGGAATTGAGTCATTTTCACAATGTTGATTTTTTCCAATCCAAGAACATGGTATATCTCTCCATCTATTTGTATCATCTTTAATTTCTTTCATCAGTGTCTTACAATTTTCTGCATACAGGTCTCTTGTCTACTTAGATAGGCTTATTCCTAGATATTTTATTCTTTTTGTTGCAATGGTAAATGGGAGTGTTTTCTTGATTTCACTTTCAGATTTTTCATCATTAGTGTATAAGAATGCCAGAGATTTCTGTGTATTAATTTTGTATCCTGCTACTTTACCAATTCATTGATTAGCTCTAGTAGTTTTCTGGTAGCAGCTTTAGGATTCTCTAAGTAGAGTGTCATGTCATTTGCAAACAGTGACAGCTTTACTTCTTCTTTTCCGATTTGGATTCCTTTTATTTCTTTTTCTTTGATTGCTGTGGCTAAAACTTCCAAAACTATGTTGAATAAGAGTGGTGAGAGTGGGCAGCCTTGTCTTGTTTCTGATCTTAGTGGAAATGCTTTCAGTTTTTCACCATTGAGGACAATGTTGGCTGTGGGTTTGTTATATATGGCCTTTATTATGTTGAGGAAAGTTCCCACTATGCCTACTTTCTACAGGGTTTTTATCATAAATGGGTGTTGAATTTTGTTGAAAGTTTTCTCTGCATCTTTTGAGATGATCATATGGTTTTTCTCTTTCAATTTGTTAATATGGTTTATCACATTGATTGATTTGCATATATTGAAGAATCCTTGCATTCCTGGAATAAACCCCACTTGATTATGGTCTATGATCCTTTTAATGTGCTGTTGGATTCTGTTTGCTAGTATTTTGTTGAGGAATTTTGCATCTATGTTCATCAGTGATATTGGCCTGTAGTTTTCTTTCTTTGTGACATCTTTGTCTGGTTTCGGTATCAGGGTAATGGTGGCCTCGTAGAATGACTTTGGCAGTATTCCTCCCTCTGCTATATTTTGGAAGAGTTTGAGAAGGGTAGGTGTTAGCTCTCTTCTAAATGTTTCATAGAATTCGCCTGTGAAGCCATCTGGTCCTGGGCTTTTGTTTGTTGGAAGATTTTTAATCACAGTTTCAATTTCAGTGCTTGTGATTGGTCTGTTTATATTTTCTATTTCTTCCTGATTCAGTCTTGGAAGGTTGTGCTTTTCTAAGAATTTGTCCACTTCTTCCAGGTTGTCCATTTTATTGGCATATAGTTGATTGTAGTAATGTTTCATGATCTTTTGTATTTCTGCAGTGACAGTTGTTAGTTCTCCTTTTTCATTTCTAATTCTATTGATTTGAGTCTTCTCCCTTTTTTTCTTGATGAGTCTGGCTAAGGTTTATCAATTTTCGTTATCTTCTCAGAGAACCAGCTTTTAGTTTTATTGATCTTTGCTATCATTTCCTTCATTTCTTTTTCATTTATTTCTGATCTGATCTTTATGATTTCTTTCCTTCTGCTAACTTTGGGGTTTTGTTTGTTCTTCTTTCTCTAATTTCTTTAGGTGCAAGGTTGGGTTGTTTATTTGAGATGTTTCCTGTTTCTTAAGGTAGGATTGTATTGCTATAAACTTCCCCCTTAGAACTGCTTTTGCTGCATCCATAGGTTTTGGGTCATCGTGTCTCCATTGTCATTTATTTCTAGGTATTTTTTGATTTCCTCTTGGATTTCTTCTGTGATCACTTCGTTATTAAGTAGTGTATTGTTTAACCTCCATGTGTTTGTATTTTTTACAGATCTTTTCCTGTAATTGATATCTAGTCTCATAGCATTGTGGTCGGAAAAGATATTTCATACAATTTCAATTTTCTCAAATTTACCAAGACTTGATTTGTGACCCAAGATATGATCTATCCTGGAGAATATTCCATGAGCACTTGAGAAAAATGTCTATTCTGCTGTTTTGGGATGGAATGTCCTATAAATATCAATGAAGTCCATCTGGTTTAATGTATCATTTAAAGCTTGTGTTTCCTTATTTATTTTCATTTTGGATGATATGTCCGTTGGTGAAATTGGGGTGTTAAAGTCCCCTACTATGATCGTGTTACTGTCGATTTCCCCTTTTATGGCTGTTAGCATTTTCCTTATGTATTTAGGTGCTCCTATGTTGGGTGCATAAATATTTACAATTGTTATATCTTCTTCGTGGATCGATCCCTTGATCATTATGTAGTGTCCTTCTTTGTCTCTTGCAATAGTCTTTATTTTAAAGTCTATTTTGTCTGATATGAGAATTGCTACTCCGGCTTTCTTTTGATTTCCATTTGCATGGAATATCTTTTTCCATCCCCTCACTTTCAGTCTGTATGTGTCCCTAGGTCTGAAGTGGGTCTCTTGTAGACAGCATATATATGGGTCTTGTTCTTGTACCCATTCAGCCAGTCTGTGTCTTTTGGTGGGAACATTTAATCCATTTACATTTAAGGTAATTATTGATATGTTGGTTCCTGTTCCCATTTTCTTAATTGTTTTGGGTTTGTTATTGTAGGTTTTTTCCTTCTCTTGTGTTTCTTGCCTAGAGAAGTTCCTTTAGCATTTATTGTAAAGCTGGTTTGGTGGTGCTGAACTCTCTCAGCTTTTGCTTGTCTGTAAAAATTTTAATTGCTCCATCAAATCTGAATGAGATCCTTGCTGGATAGAGTAATCTTGGTTGTAGTTTTTTCTCCATCATCACTTTAAATATGCCCTGTCACTCCCTCCTGGCTTGCAGAGTTTCTGCAAAAGATCAGCTGTCAACCTTATGGGGATTCCCTTGTGTGTTATTTGTTGTTTTTCCCTTGCTGCTCTTAATATATTTTCTTTGTAGTTAATTTTTGATAGTTTGATTAATATGTGTCTTGGTGTGTTTCTCCTTGGATTTATCCCGTATGGGACTCTCTGTGCTTCCTGGACTTGATTAACTATTTCCTTTCCCTTATTAGGGAAGTTTTCAACTATAATCTCTTCAAATATTTTCTCAGTCCCTTTCTTTTTCTCTTCTTCTGGGAACCCTATAATTCGAATGTTGGTGCGTTTAATGTTGTCTCAGAGGTCTCTGAGACTGTCCTCAGTTCTTTCATTCTTTTTTCTTTATTCTGCTCAGAAGTAGGTATTTCCACTATTTTATCTTCCAGGTCACTTATCCGTTCTTCTGCCTCAGTTATTCTGCTATTGATCCCTTCTAGAGTATTTTTCATTTCATTTATTGTGTTGTTCATCGTTGCTTGTTTCCTCTTTAGTTCTTCTAGATCCTTGTTAAATGTTTCTTGCATTTTCTCTATTCTATTTCCAAGATTTTGGATCATCTTTACTATGATTATTCTGAATTCTTTTTCTGGTAGACTGCCTATTTCCTCTTCATTTGTTCGGTCTGATGGGTTTTTACCTGTTTCTTCATCTGGTGTGTGATTTTCTGTCTTCTCATTTTGCTTATCTTACTGTGCTTGGGGTCTCCTTTTTGCAGGCTGCAGGATCGTAGTTCCCGTTGTTTTTGGTGTCTGTCCCCAGTGGCTAAGGTTGGTTCAGTGTGTTGTGTTGGCTTCCTGGTGGAGGGGACTAGTGCCTGTGTTCTGGTGGATGAGGCTGGATCTTGTCTTTCTAGTGGGCAGGTCCACATCTGGGGGTGTGTTTTGAGGTGTCTGTGGCCTTATTATGATTTTAGGCAGCCTCTCTGCTAATGCATGCAGTTGTGTTCCTGTCTTGCTAGTTGTTTGGCATAGGGTGTCCAACACTGTTGCTTGCTGGTCGTTGAGTGAAGCTGGGTTTTGTTGTTGAGATGGAGATATCTGGGAGATTTTCACTGTTTGATATTTCGTGGAGCTGGGAGGTCTCTTGTGGACCAGTGTCCTGAAGTTGGCTCTCCCACCTCAGAGGCATAGCGCTGATGCCTGGCTGGGGCACCAAGAGCCTTTCATCCACACGGCTCAGGATAAAAGGGAGAAAAACTGTGCTTCCCTGGTGGCGCAGTGGTTGAGAGTCCACCTGCCGATGCAGGGGACACAGCTTCATGCCCCAGTCCGGGAATATCCCACATGCCACAGAGCAGCGGGGTTCGTGACCCATGGCCGCTGAGCCTGCACGTCCGGAGCCTGTGCTCCACAACGGGAGAGGCCACAACAGTGAGAGGCCCGTGTTCCACAAAAAAAAAATAAATAAAGAAAGGAGAAAAAGAAGAAAGAAAGAACGAGGATAAAATAAAAGTAAGATAAAATAAAATAAAGTTATTAAAATAAAAATAATTATTAAGAAAAAAAATTTTTTAAGTGAAAAAAAATTGACAGACAGAACCCTAGGACAAATGGTGAAAGTAAAGTTTTACAGACAAAATCTCACACAGAAGCATACACATACACACTCACAAAAAGAGGAAAAGGGGAAAAAATAATATATCTTGCTCCCAAAGTCCACCTTAATTGGGATGATTCATTTTCTATTCAGGTATTCCACAGATGCAGGGTACATCATGTTGATTTTGGAGATTTAATCCTCTGCTCCTGAGGCTGCTGGCAGAGATTTCCCTTTGTCTTTGTTCGCACAGCTTCCGGGGTTCAGCTTTGGATTTGGCCCCACCTCTGCGTGTAGGTCACCTGAGGGTGTCTGTTCTTCGCTCAGAGAGGACAGGGTAAAGGAGCAGCTGATTCGGGGGCTCTGGCTCACTCAGGCCGGGAGTAGGGAGGGGTACGGACGCGGGTCGAGCCTGCGGCAGCAGAGGTCAGCATGATGTTGCACGAGCCTGAGGCGCGCTGTGCATTCTCCCGGGGAAGTTGTCCCTGGATCACGGGACCCTGGCAGTGGCAGGCTGCACAGGCTCCTGGGAGGGGAGGTGTGGATAGTGACCTGTGCTTGCTCACAAGGCTTCTTGGTGGCAGCAGCAGGAGCCTTATCGTCCCATGCCCGTCTCTGGGGTCCGCGCTCTTAGCCACGGTTTACGCCCGTTTCTGTAGCTCCTTTAAGCGGCACTGTTAATCCCCTCTCTTCGCGCACCAGGAAACAAAGAGGCAAGAAAAAGTCTCTTGCCTCTTTGGCAGGTCCAGACTTTTTCCCGGACTCCCTCCCTGCTAGCAGTGGTGCACTATCCCCTTCAGGCTGTGTTCATGCCGCCAAGCCCAGTCCTCTCCCTGGGATCCGACCGAAGCCCGAGACTCAGCTCCCAGCCCCCGCCTGTCCCCGCGGGTGAGCAGACAAGCCTCTCAGGCTGGGAAGTGCTGGTAGGCACCTGCCCTCTATGCGGGAATCTCTCCGTTTTGTCCTCTGCACCCCTATTGCTCCGTTCTCCTCCGCGGCCCCAAAGCTTCCCCCCTCCGCCACATGCAGTCTCCGCCCGTGAAGGAGCTTCCTAGTTTGTGGAAACCTTTCCTTCTTCACAGCTCCCTCCTACTGGTGCAGGTCCCGTCCCTATTCTTTTGTCTCTGTTTTTTCTTTTGCCCTACCCAGGTAAGTGGGGAGTTCCTTGCCTTTTGGGAGGTCTGAAGTCTTCTGCCAGTGTTCAGTGGGTGTTCTATAGGAGCAGTTCCACGTGTAGATGTATTTCTGATGTATCTGTGGGGAGGAAGGTGATCTCTGCGTCTTATTCTTCCGCCATCTTCCTCAACTCCAGTAACTGGTTGTTGACTGAGCAAATGAATGGAAGCTTCCATTACAAAACATAAGTTCCAGAATTGTCCCTGATGCATGGTGAGCAAATGACAAGCACAGGGCACCTTGCTTTCAGTAATATTCTAAAGAAAATTTGAAAACAGAGTAAATGAGTAAATAAAATTCTACATTTCACACACCACAGTGGACTGGAAGCACACATTGTAGCTGAGGCCGAAAACTTGGAAGTTTTGAAATAAACAGAAATATTCATACATTCTTTTCTTTTCCAGATTACACCTTCATGGTAGTTCTAAAGGACTCAACTTGGCATTTCTAATAAACCCTTTTTTTTTTTTCTTTTTGACCATGTCACATGGCTTGTGGGATCTCAGTTCCCCAACCAGAGATTGAACGCAGTCCACAGCAGTGAAAGGGCCGAGTCCTAACCACTGGACCACCAGGGAATTCCCTAATAATCACTTTTTATATGTGACCAATTGAAACTAAATCAAATTTAGCAATAGGATGATTTTTTCCCTCGAAGAAAAGACAAGACACAAATCTTGAGCTTGGAGATATCGGTGTTTTGTTTTGTTTTGTTTGTTTGTAAAGCTTCCACTGGAAATTTTGATTCATTTCCGGGTTTTGTGCATAAATTATGCATTTGGAATGGTCACAGGTGTGTGTTGCAACCTGACAGTCAGGCTTGGTTAAAGGGAGGGAATCGAGCCCAGTTGCCAGCCTCAGCCTCAGCACCAAGCAGTGTTTGAACTAAGAGGTAGGAGGACCTATGGAATCAGTGCATTTACCTCCAGGAAAGCTGCCCAGAAACTCTAACATCCACATTCCTTGGCTTTTACCTAGGATCCTAGCAGTGCAGTGTGTTTATAAAGTTATCAGTGCTGATTGGAAATGGCAGTTATAAGTATATTTGATTAATGGAGGAAAATGGGGACTATCTTCTTAGTTTGAGTACTCCAGAAGCAGACCTGAGATAAGAATTCAAGTACAAATATTATTTATTTGGAAGGTGATGCCAGGAAATACTGGCTGGGAGTGGGAAACTGAGACTGGGAAGAGAAGGCCACTAATGAGCAAGTATCACTGATCAAGTCACACTTTGGGCAACTGGGGACCTCTGGGAGGCAGTGTGGACATGTCTTGGGGCTGTGCCACCCAAGGGGCAAGGGAACTGGGGTGTTAATACACCATTCTCATCAGTCATTGAGTCATCAAGGGCTGATCTTGGGGAGCATTAATTCACTGAACTCATGTGGCCAGTTGCATCTGTATCTGAGCAGTGTGGACTCTGGCATCCAGAGCAAGCCCTTGGATAGAGAGACACATCCTAGCTGCCATTGGAAGGGGGTCAGAGCTCACTGAAATGGTGATGGCCAAGGGGTGGGCGGGGCACCTACCATGTCTGCCTCGGGGATGAAAGTAGCTGTTGGGCAGAGAAAGGCTCTGAAGACCGCTGTTCCATAAAGAAAAAAGATGGGGTCTTTTGTTGTTGCTTAAAAACCTAAAAACAGAAAAGGAAGGAAGGGAGGGAGGAAGGAAAGAAGCAAGGAGGGAGGGGAAAACGTAGTCAATAGATGACACAAGCATAGCGAAATGCTGAGAGCAGTTTAAGCAGAGTGATGATCACAGGAAGGAGCCACTATACTATTCCCTTCACATTGGATATGTTTGAAATATTTTCACAGTAGATTAAAAAACAAATTAGAAATTTTCCTAGACTGAATCTCTCTCCACTATCTGACCCCCACACACACCCATTTTGGGAGTCACTTATCCCCTTCAATTTCTTCAAAAGGAATGCGATTTAGTTCCATTTATCTCTCAGGAATTTCCTGAGAAATGGTTTCAGGTGCCCAACATGACTCTTGAGTCTTAGAAGGAATTTTCTTTTTACTTTTTGCATGTCTTCTTTCTTTTTTATATATTTTTTAGATATTAGAAGAGCAGAAGAAGTTTCCTTGTTAAAGCCTTCTGGTGAATATTTTAAAAAGAAAAAAAGAAAAGAAAAAAATAATAAGGAGCCCATAATTGAAGATATTTTAAGCCTGGAGTGTTCTCCAACAAATTCGGGTCCGCCAGGTAAGATTTATGATAGGTGTTTTGTTGTTTTAATTCATTATTAAATCCAAGCATTTCTTAAATTCTTAAGTCCCAAGAACTCTCCTCCCCTCTGGTCACCTTTCTTCTCTCCCCCAAACAAAGAAGGACTAAAATTGAAGATTCCAGTGATGAGGATAGAATATCCAACTAATTTTAGAACTAACAGAAATTTTTTGACAAGGTATGTTGTATGGCTCATTATTTTAATTGTATGTATTAGGTCACGGATGAATGTAAAACTTTAGTAGAATTGGCCATGAATTTGGGGAGTAAAGGAAATTTGTTAGATCACTCAGATATACTTCTCTTCCTGATCCTACCTTCATATCACTCTTTCCTGAACTCAATTTAAATTTTGAGTTGGGCGTGTAACAGGAGGGGCAGTAAAAATTCTGTAAAGGCATCATCCTTTTATTTTTACAGTCGTACATCAGAGCTATTGCAGACCACAGCAATAAAGAAAGTCACACGAATTTTTTTTGTTTCCCAGCTCATATAAAAGTTTACACTCTAGGGCTTCCCTGGTGGTGCAGTGGTTGAGAGTCTGCCTGCTGATGCAGGGGACATGGGTTCATGCCCCGGTCCAGGAAGATCCCACATGCTGCGGAGCAGCTGGGCCCGTGAGCCATGGCCGCTGAGCCTGCACGTCCAGAGCCTCTGCTCTGCAGCAGGACAGGCCACAACAGTGAGAGGCCCGCGTATGCAAAAAAAAAAAGCTAAAAGTTTACACTCTACTGTTACTATTAAGTGTGCAATAGCATTATGTCTTTAAAAAAAATGTACATACCTTAATTAAAAAATACTTTATTTATAAAAATGCTAACATAATCTGAGCCTTCAGCAAGTCGTAACAGTAACATCAAAGATCACTGATCACTGACCCCCATGACAAATATAATAATAATGGAAAAGCTTAAAATATTAGAATTACCAAAATATGACACAGAGACACGAAGTGAGCAAATGCCATTGGAAAAATGGTGCCAATAGACTTGCTCAACACACAGTTGCCACAAACCTTTAATTTCTAAAAAAACAAAAAACCAGTATCTGCGAAGCACAATAAAATAAGATATGCCTATATATAAGAATTAATCTCGGTCGGAGGAAGATGGCGGAAGAGTAAGACGCGGAGATCACCTTCCTCCCCACAGATACACCAGAAATACATCTACACGTGGAACAACTCTTACAGAACACCTACTGAACGCTGGCAGAAGACCTCACCTCCCAAAAGGCAAGAAACTCTCCACGTACCTGGGTAGGGCAAAAGAAAAAAGAAAAAACAGAGAGAAAAGAATTGGGACGGGACCTGCACCAGTGGGAGGGACCTGTGAAGGAGGAAAGGTTTCCACACACGAGGAAGCCCCTTCGCTGGCAGAGACTGCAGGTGGCGGAGGGGGGAAGCTTCGGAGCCGCGGAGCAGAGCACAGCAACTGGGGGGTGGAGGGCAAAGTGGAGAGATTCCCACGCAGAGGATCGGTGCCAACTGGCACTCACCAGCCCGAGAGTTTTGTCTGCTCACCCGCCGGGGCGGGCAAGGCTGGGAGCTGAGGCCCAGGCTTCGGTTGGAGCGCAGGGAGAGGACTGGGGTTTGCAGA
The DNA here is from genome assembly GCF_964374135.1 of Grampus griseus. Lineage (NCBI taxonomy): Eukaryota > Metazoa > Chordata > Mammalia > Artiodactyla > Delphinidae > Grampus > Grampus griseus. Next base: position 55,236,076 of record NC_139008.1, read on the forward strand.
ATGAACACAGCCTGCAGGGGGTTAGTAGTGCACCACTGCTAGCCAGGAGGGAGTCCGGGAAAAGTCTGGACCTGCCAAAGAGTCAAGAGACTTTTTCTTCCCTCTTTGTTTCCTGGTGCGCGAGGAGAGGGGATTAAGAGCACTGCTTAAAGGAGTTCCAGAGACGGGTGCGAGCCGCGGCTAACAGACAGGCATGAGTTGCTAAGACTGCTGCTGCCGCCACCAAGAAGCCTCTGCGAGCACAGGTCACTATCCACACCTCCCTTCCGGAGAGCCTGTGCAGCCCGCCACTGCCAGGGTCCCAGGATCCAGGGACAACTTCCCTGGGAGAACGCACGGCATGCCTCAGGCTGGTGCAACATCCCACCCTCCTCTGCCGCTGCAGGCTCGCCCTGCATCGTACCCCTCCCTCCTCCCGGCCTGAGTGAGTCAAGAGGCCCCGAGTCAGCTGCTCCTTTAACCCCGTCTTGTCTGAGTGAAGAACAGACAACCTTCGGTGACCTACACACAGAGGCAGGGCCAAATCCAAAGCTGAGCCCCGGGAGCTGTGCAAACAAAGAAGAGAAAGGGAAATCTCTCCTAGCAGCCTCAGGAGTAGCGTATTAAATCTCCACAATCAACTTGATGTACCCTGCATCTGTGGAATACAAGAATAGGCAACGAATCATCCCAAATTGAGGAGGTGGACTTTGAGAGCCAGATTTATTATTTTTTCCCCTTTTCCTCTTTTTACGAGTGTGTATGTGTATTCTTCTGTGTAAGATTTTGTCTCTATAGCTTTGCTTTTACCATTTGTCCTAGGGTTCTATAGTTCCTTCGTTTTGTTGTTGTTGTTGTTTTGGTACTTTTAAAAAAAAATTTTTTCTTAATAATTATTTTTCATTTTAATAACTTTTTTTTTTTTTTTTTGCGGTATGCCCACCTCTCACTGTTGTGGCCTCTCCCGTTGCGGAGCACAGGCTCCGGATGCGCAGGCTCAGCAGCCATGGCTCAGGGACCCAGCCGCTCCGTGGCATGTGGGATCTTCCCAGACTGGGGCATGAACCCATGTCCCCTGCATCGACAGGCGGACTCTCAACCACTGCACTACCAAGGAAGCCCTTATTTTATTTTATCTTACTTTATTTTATTTTACTATCTTTCTTTCTTTCTTTCTTCCTTTCTGTCTCTTTCTTTCTTTCTTTCTTTTTCTTTCTTTCTTTCTTTCTTTCTAATTTTTCTCCCTTTTATTCTGAGCCATGTGGATGAAAGGCTCTTGATGCTGCAGCCAGGAGTCAGTGCTGTGCCTCTAAGGAGGGAGAGCCAACTTCGGGACACTAGTCCACATGAGACCTCCCAGCTCCACATAATATCAAATGGCAAAAATCTCCCCGAGATCTCCATCTCAACACCAACACCCAGCTTCATTCAACAACCAGCAAGCTACAGTGCTGTATACCCTATGCCAAACAACTAGCGAGACAGGACCACAACCCCATCCATTAGCAGAGAGGCTGCCTAAACTCATAGTAAGTCCACAGACACCCCAAAAAACACCCCCAGACATGGACCTGCCCACCAGAAAGACAAGATCAAGGCTCATCCACCAGAACACAGGCACTAGTCCCCTCCACCAGGAAGCCTACACAACACACTGAACCCACTTTAGCCACTGGGGACAAACACCAAAAACAACGGGAACTATGAACCTGCAGCCTGCAAAAAGGAGACCCCAAACACAGTAAGATAAGCAAAATGAGAAGATAGAAAATCACACAGCAGATGAAGGAGCAAGATAAAACCCACCAGACCGAACAAATGAAGAGGAAATAGGCAGTCTACCTGAAAAAGAATTCAGAATAATGATAGTAAATATGATCCAAAATCTTGGAAATAGAATAGAGAAAATGCAAGAAACATTTAACAAGGAATTAGAAGAACTAAAGAGGAAATAAGCAATGATGAACAACACAATAAATGAAATGAAAAATACTCTAGAAGGGATCAATAGCAGAATAACTGAGGCAGAAGAACGGATAAGTGACCTGGAAGATAAAATAGTGGAAATAACTACTGCAGAGCCAAATAAAGCAAATAGAATAAAAAGAACAGAGAACAGTCTCAGAGACCTCTGGGAAACATTAAATGCACCAACATTCGAATTATAGGGGTTCCAGAAGAAGAAGAGAAAAAGAAAGGACTGAGAAAATATTTGAAGAGATTACAGTTGAAAACTTCCCTAATATGGGAAAGGAAATAGTTAATCAAGTCCAGAAAGCACAGAGAGTCCCATACGGGATAAATCCAAGGAGAAACACACCAAGATACATATTAATCAAACTGTCAAAAATTAAATACAAAGAAGACATATTAAAAGCAGCAAGGGAAAAGCAACAAATAACACACAAGGGAATCCCCATAAGGTTAACAGCTGATTTTTCAGCAGAAACTCTGCAAGCCAGAAGGGACTGGTAGGACATATTTAAAGTGATGTAGGAGAAAAACCTACAACCAAGATTACTCTACCCAGCAAGGATCTCATTCAGATTTGATGGAGAAATTAAAACCTTTACAGACAAGCAAAAGCTAAGAGAGTTCAGCACCACTAAACCAGCTTTACAACAAATGCTAAAGGAACTTCTCTAGGCAAGAAACACAAGAGAAGGAAAAGACCTACAATAATGAACCCAAAACAATTAAGAAAATGAGAATAGGAACATACATATCGATAATTACCATAAATGTAAATGGATTAAATGTTCCCACCAAAAGACACAGACTGGCTGAATGGATACAAAAACAAGACTCATATATATGCTGTCTACAAGAGACCCACTTCAGACCTAGGGACACATACAGACTGAAAGTGAGGGGATGGAAAAAGATATTCCATGCAAATGGAAACCAAAAGAAAGCTGGAGTAGCAATTCTCATATCAGACAAAATAGACTTTAAAATAAAGACTATTACAAGAGACAAAGAAGGACACTACATAATGATCAAGGGATCGATCCACGAAGAAGATATAACAATTGTAAATATTTATGCACCCAACATAGGAGCATCTCAATACATAAGGCAAATACTAACAGCCATAAAAGGGGAAATCGACAGTAACACATTCATAGTAGGGGACTTTAACACCCCACTTTCACCAATGGACAGATCATCCAAAGTGAAAATAAATAAGGAAACACAAGCTTTAAATGATACATTAAACAAGATGGACTTAATTGATATCTATAGGACATTCCATCCAAAAACAACAGAATACACGTTTTTCTCAAGTGCTTATGGATCATTCTACAGAATACATCATATCTTGGGTCACAAATCAAGCCTTGGTAAATTTAAGAAAACTGAAATTGTATCAAATATCTTTTGTGACCACAATGCTATGAGACTAGATATCAATTACAGGAAAAGATCTGTAAAAAATACAAACATATGGAGGCTAAACAATACACTACTCAATAATGAAGTGATCACTGAAGAAATCAAAGAGGAAATCAAAAAATACCTAGAAACAAATGACAGTGGAGACACGACGACCCAAAACCTATGGGATGCAGCAAAAGCAGTTCTAAGAAGGAAGTTTATAGCAATCCAATCCTACCTTAAGAAACAGAAAATATCTCGAATAAACAACCTAACCTTGCACCTAAAGCAATTAGAGAAATAAGAACAAAAAACCCCCAGAGTTAGCAGAAGGAAAGAAATCATAAAAATCAGATCAGAAATAAATGAGAAAGAAATGAAGGAAATGATAGCAAAGATCAATAAAACTAAAACCTGGTTCTTTGAGAAGATAAACAAAATTGATAAACTATTAGCCACACTCTTCAAGGAAAAAAATGGAGAAGACTCAAATCAATAGAATTAGAAATGAAAAAGAAATAACAAGTGACACTGAAGAAATACAAAAGATCATGAGAGATTACTACAAGCAAGTCTATGCCAATAAAATGGACAACCCAGACGAAATGGACAAATACTTAGAAATGCACAACGTGCCAACACTGAATCCAGAAAAAATAGAAAATATGAACAGAACAATTACAAGCACTGAAATTGAAACTGTGATTAAAAATCTTCCAAAAAATAAAAGCCCAGGACCAGATCACTTCACAGGCAAATTCTATCAAACATTTAGAGAAGAGCTAACACCTATCCTTCTCAAACTCTTCCAAAATATAGCAGAGGGAGGAACACTCCCTAACTCATTCTATGAGGCCACTATCACCCTGATACCAAAACCAGACAAAGATGTCACAAAGAAAGAATACTACAGGCCAATATCACTGATGAACATAGATGCAAAAATCCTCAAGAAAATACTAGCAAACAGAATCCAACAGCACATTAAAAGGATCATACACCATGATTAAGTGGGGTTAATTCCAGGAATGCAAGGATTCTTCAATATACGCAAATCAATCAACGTGATACACCATATTAACAAATTGAAGGAGAAAACCATATGATCATCTCAATAGACGCAGAGAAAGCTTTTGGCAAAATTCATCACACATTTATGATAAAAACCCTGCAGAATGTAGGCATAGAGAGAAATTTCCTCAACATAATAAAGTTCATATATGACAAACCCACAGCCAACATTGTCCTCAATGGTGAAAAACTGAAAGCATTTCCACTAAGATCAGGAACAAGACAATGTAACTCACTCTCACCAGTCTTATTCAACATAGTTTTGGAAGTTTTACCCATAGCTATCAGAGAAGAAAAGGAAATAAAAGGAATCCAAAACAGAAATGAAGAAGTAAAGCTGTCACTGTTTGCAAATGACATGATACTATACATAGAGAATCCTAAAGATGCTACCAGAAAGCTACTAGAGCTCATCAATGAATTTGGTAAAGTAGCAGGATACAAAATTAATGCACAGAAATCTCTGACATTCCTATACACTAATGATGAAAAATCTGAAAGCGAAATCAAAAAAACACTCCCATTTACCATTGCAACAAAAAGAATAAAATATCTAGGAATAAACCTACCTATGAAGAAAACAGACCTGTATGCAGAAAATTATAAGACACTGATGAAATAAATTAAAGGTGATACAAATAGATGGAGAGATATACCATGTTCTTGGATTGGAAGAATCAACATTGTGAAAATGACTCTACTACCCAAAGTAATCTACAGATTCAATGAAATCCCTATCAAACTACCACTGGCATTTTTCACAGAACTAGAGCAAAAAAATTCACAATTTGTATGGAAACACAAAAGACCCTGAATAGCCAAAGCAATCTTGAGAACGAAAAACGGAGCTGGAGGAATCAGGCTCCCTGATGTCAGGCTATACTACAAAGCTACAGTAATCAAGACAGTATGGTGTTGGCACAAAAACAGAAATATAGAATCAATGGAACAGGATAGAATGCCCAGAGATAAACCCACGCACATATTGTCACCTTATCTTTGATAAAGTAGGCAGGAATGCACAGTGGAGAAAGGACAGCCTCTTCAATAAGTGGTGATAGGGGAACTGGACAAGTATATGTAAAAGTATGAGATTAGAACAATCCCTAACACCATACACAAAAATAAGTTTAAAATGGATTAAAGACCTAAATGTAAGGCCAGAAAGTATCAAACTCTTAGAGGAAAACATCGGCAGAACACTCTATGACATAAATCACAGCAAGATCCTTTTTGACCCACCTCCTAGAGAAATGGAAATAAAAACAAAGATAAACAAATGGGACCTAATGAAACTTAAAAGCTTTTGCACAGCAAAGGAAACCATAAACAAGACCAAAAGACAACCCTCAGAATGGGAGAAAATATTTGCAAATGAAGCAACTGACAAAGGATTAATCTCCAAAATTTACAAGCAGCTCATGCAGATCAATAACAAAAAAACAAACAACCCAATCCAAAAATGGGCAGAAGACCTAAATAGACATTTCTCCAAAGAAGACACACAGATGGCCAACAAACACATGAATGAATGCTCAACATCATTAATCATTAGAGAAATGCAAATCAAAACTACAATGAGATATCATCTCACACCGGTCAGAATGGCCATCATCAAAAAATCTAGAAATAATAAATGCTGGAGAGGGTGTGGAGAAAAGGGAACACTCTTGCACTGCTGGTGGGAATGTGAATTGGTACAGCCACTATGAAGCACAGTATGGAGGTTCCTCAAAAAACTACAAATAGAACTACCATATGACCCAGCAATCCCACTACTGGGCATACACCCTGAGAAAACCATAATTCAAAAAGAGTCATGTAGCAAAATGTTCATTGCAGCTCTATTTACAATAGCCAGGAGATGGAAACAACCTAAGTGTCCATCATCGGATGAATGGATAAAGAAGATGTGGCACATATATACAATGGAATATTACTCAGCCATAAAAAGAAACGAAATTGAGTTATTTGTAGTGAGGTGGATGGACCTAGAGTCTGTCATACAGAGTGAAATAAGTCATAAAGAGAAAGACAAATATCATATGCTAACACATATATATGGAATCTAAGCAAAAAAAATGTCATGAAGAACCTAGGGGTAAGACGGGAATAAAGACACAGACCTACTAGAGAATGGACTTGAGGATATGCGGAGGGGAAGGGTAAGCTGTGACAAAGTGAGAGAGGCATGGACATATATACACTACCAAACGTAAAATAGATAGCTAGTGGGAAGCAGCCGCATAGCACATGGAGATCAGCTCGGTGCTTTGTGACCACCTGTATGGGTGGGATAAGGAGGGTGGGAGGGTGGGTGACACAAGAGGGAGGAGATATGGGAACATATATATATGTATAACTGATTCCCTTTGTTATAAAGCAGAAACTAACACACCATTGTAAAGCAATTATACTCCAATAAAGATGTAAAAAAAAGAAAAAAGAATTAATCTCTAGCTTGCTTGCAACTCTGAGGGCTTCTTGCATAGTATATTCCAATGAAAAGAATGAAAAGGATTATTTATGCTTTCCTTATGCAAAATAGAGTCAGATGATTTATAAACCGTCAACTAGCTGGTTTCTTAAAATTTTAAATACTGTGATTTGTTTAGGGGATTTGTCAAAAAAATATAGTGTATTCATGCATTCTGCGAGAGCTCCAGTTTTCTAATAGTGCCAGAACTCACTACTGAAATAGGAGAATTTTGAATTATTGAGAAGGAGATAGTCCCACGTCTGTCTGGGTTGATTTTGGAAATTTTTACAGCCTATGAGTTCCCAAGCTTCCCAGGAGCTAAATATTCAGACAGGAGTTTTACCTGTGTTTAACTTCTCTCCCCATCACTCATGACTTATCTGATTATTTTCAATGTTAACAAACATTTAACTTCAAAATCCATTTTAGTACAAGCAATATTGGTAATTATTTTTCTAAAGATTCCTACCCCAAATCTCATATCCTAGTTCATTCTCTTCTTTGCTTTGCAGTAAGTCCTGGCTTATACAGTAGAACCATGACCCCCACATATGACCCCATCAACGGAACGCCAGCGTCATCCACAATGACTTGGTTCAGTGACAGCCCTTTGACTGAACAAAACTGCAGTATCCTCGCATTCAGCCAGCCCCCTCAGTCACCAGAAGCTCTTGCTGACATGTACCAGCCTCGGTCTCTGGTTGACAAAGCCAAGCTTAACGCAGGGTAAGGACATGACTTTGTTTTGCGTCTCTGTGAACTGATGTTGATATAGTAAGAGAGATGCTGCAGGGATGGGGGAAGGGGTGTTTCATTTTTAAGTTAGCATACCTAGGGATTGTATACTATTCACAAAAGTCAGTGCTGATTTTAGCAACAAAAGGGAAAAATGCAGCCTTTCATCATTTCAATACATTTAAAGTGTAACAACATTTACTCACTGGGTTAATTCAACGGTTTACTGTATGTGAATACTAATTCTTTGACCGTACACGTGTGCAAAGTGTATTTTATGGAATGTAGAACAGCTTATAAGTGGGTTGGTCCCCATGGAGCAGCAGGGGAGACCCAAGGTGACCTCACTGTCTTTCGTAGAGCACTCCTCCATTCTGTGATCCAACAAGTGAGTCCTTCAGCTTTTGTATGAAGTGGTCTCAGAAAACACAATTTATTTCTCAAACCACCATCTATTTCACTCCCTGTTGTCCACCAAGTCAAGTCAAGTTTGTTAACAGCATTCCACTCCCTGTGAGATCTGGTCCCGAAGATATCCATCTGTCCATCCTGCTGTGCTGTCATGCACCCCATCCCCCCACGTGCATGCTCACTCTTGTGTCACCGCCTCACCTCCAGCTTTTCCCCTGCTCCAGAACCCTCTCCTTCCCTCCTCCTCTACCAGCCTGTCCCTGTTTGTCCTTTAAAGCCCAGCCACATACAGTCTCCTTCTGAGATGTCACCATTCAAGATCAGTCACTTCCCTTGAGTTCTGTTCTTTGGCTCCAGTGTTACCTTGTTCCTTTAGTATAAGGCTTGGTTACCCCACAGGACTGTCAATTCCTTTAGGTTGGAGACTGCATCTTGGTTATTCTTATTCTCCCAAAAGGGAATATATAATATGTAATAGAATATTACATATATGAATATATATAATCAATATATATAAACATATATAAAATACTTGATAGAAGTTCAAACCATTTTCCTTCAGTGGTATTGGATGCCCTTCATTCCCACCTTGTTTTGTTGTTAACTTTTCATCACACCTCACCATTGCCAGTATTTATTTTTCAAACACTAGAATTGTGCTACCCAGTACAGGAGTCACTAGCCGCATATGGACATTTACATTTATGTTTGAATTTAATTAAAATTAAAATGTGGCACTAGCCACATTTAAACCTTCAGTAACCACATGTGGCTAGTGACTACTCAGTTGGGCAGGGCAATATAGAATATTTCCATCGTTACAGAAAGTTCTACATAGAACTTTCTGTAAGATAGAGTCAGTTCTGGGTTGGACCACCTAGTGTAGAAGTGGTCAGCAGTCAGCAAATACATGCAGAACAAGTACATGCAATAGTCACCAAGCGCAGATTCTAATTCTGGCTCCACCACGAGGCATGTGACCTTGAACATATCACTTAATGTTGCTGAGGCTCATTTTCCTCATCCGTAAAACTGAGAAAATAAGAACTGCCCTGGGGGACTTCCCTGGTGGTCCAGTGGGTGAGACTCTGTGCTCCCAATGCAGGGAGCCCGGGTTCAATCCCTGGTCAGGGAACTAGATCCCGCATGCTGCCACTAAGAGCCCGCATGCCACAACTAAATATCCCGCCTGCTGCAACTGAGTCCACATGCCACCACTAAAGATCCCACATGCCGCAACTAAGACCTGGTGCAGCCAAAATAAATTAAATTAAATTGTAAAAAAATTAACTCAAAAAAAAAATAAAAATAAGAACTGCCCTGGCTCCTTCAGTTGGTTACTTTAAAGTGTCAGTGAGAAAATATATACATACAAAAAAGCACTTGGAAAGCTGTATGATAAAATGGAGATATAAGCTATTATCAAGTCATCTCCCTTACTGAGTTTTGGTTATATTACTAACCCGGACTTTGTCCAAGGGTGTATATATACACACATATACATGTAGATATACATGTATATGTATATAAAAACACATTGTATAATACTATAATTATGTATGTAAAATTGATTGACTTTTAAAACTCATCCTGTTGTTTTCCAGTTGGCTAGACTCCTCACGTTCCCTTATGGAGCAAGGCATCCAGGAGGATGAGCAGCTGCTGTTACGATTCAAATACTACACTTTCTTTGACTTGAATCCCAAAGTAAGATACTTTTTCTGTATTCTGTCTCTCCCTTTTTTTTTTAATGTGAATGCATGAAAGTGTAAAATCGAGTTATTTAGTTTTCAAAATTAGGATTAATTTATGTAACCTTCTGTTTAGCTCTGTAGGGTTAGACCAATAAATGTATACTGGTCTCTGGATTTTCATCTGTTTGTCTCTAGCGAGCATGGTAGGCTACCCCTGAGTTAGGGGAGTCTCTAAGGCATGTGCTGTCCCTCTCCATTCACGGTGAAGCAGGAACAAAAAGAGAGTGACTCACAGAGTTGGAGCCCTTCATGCTTAGGAAGGAGGGAGTTGTCAAGGCCCAGGTTAAAAGGGAAGGGGTTTTGGCAAAGAAGCCAGGACCTCATGATAGCACACACCTGGCTCCCCACTGCGGTGCTGAATGAGTCTTGGGTGATGAGACAGAGGGATTATCTGGATAAATAAAGACCCCCAGCTGGTTTCCAACTCTCATTTTAAGTGCACATCTCCCACCTGAAGTTTCCTAGGACAGCTGAATGGTGAAATAAGTCCTCTGAACATCTGCCCCTTCCTTGTCCCAATTCTCCCTTTTGTAGAGTTGTGAATCGGCACTTAAAGTGGCCCAAAGTAGAAAACACACACTGGGTCACCAGTCCTCTGAGTGCACAGCATGATGGTATCCTTCCCATCCCAGTTCCGAGCTGACTGCTATTCTTCAATTATCACCGGGCACTTGTTCAAGGGGCCTGCCTCGGGTCACCTTTTCTGCACCCGTTCCTTCCTCATCCACGGCAGTGTTTCCGCCTCTTGTGTCACTGTCTTCTGCTTGGTCCTCATTTTGTCTGGTCTCCAGAGGCCCATCTGGACTCCCACTGCTTACCTAACTGGCATCTGCTTCAAAATAAGCCCTCTTCCTTGTTTCTGTGGAGCTCTTGCTCAGTCTTTGATTGAGATCCAACTTACTGCCCATGGGCCTAACTTGCATCTGGAGTACATCACTTCCAGTGAATCATGGTAAGAAAGCAAACTTTGGCTCTTCTTTGATAAAATCTTCAGGAGAAATTACTGTTACGGCTTCTCTTAACCAATTGTTTTGATTTTCTTAAGGGCAATGTGAATTATACAATTATTCAGGTTTTCCTTTTTGTGTTGCCTTCTAGAATCAAATCTTTACACTTTCTGTAACATCATTTTTTAGCCTCATTCCTGACTCAGCTTTACTCTTTCCTTGCCTAGTTCCTAGGTAACTTAATCTAACTTGTTGTATGCTATCTATTCTAATAAACTGCCTTAAATTTTTTTCTGAAACTAGATAACACATAAATAAAACATACTTATGCATTTTCTAATTGCTAAGTCAGGAATGTGGCCCCAACTTATCTCTTCAGCCTTGTGCCCCTGTTGTTTTATTTATTCAATTATTTATCGAACAACTACCATGTGCCAAGAACTAAAATAGAAGTTGAGGGCCCAAAACTGCTGGACGTTAGAATAACGTTTTCAAATTTATGAAATAAAATACATAGGATTACAAAATGGAACTATATTGAACTATAGTAACCAAAATATTTTTCAAAATGGATATAAGTAACATATCTGTTTAATTAGTTGATATCAAAGTGATGATGAATGTGAGCATTGTTTGAAAATAGCAACTGTGATGCAATATGAAAAATCTGTGATTCTGGTAGTCATGAAGTCACAAGTGCTCTGTAGTACTGTGGTTTGTGGCCTACATTCACCATGGAAGGAAATGCTAAATTTCCATTAAAAGCCGGTGCAAATGGAGGTGTAGTTTTTTCTAATCCAGGCTTATGGACCACCTGATTTAGACTCCCAAATCCAAGAATCGCAGATTCAGAAACCCTGCCCTAAGATCACATTCCGGTCTTATTCCTTCCAGAAAGGAGCTTTTCTCTACTCTTGGTCACACTGGCCCATCTCTTCTCTGAGCCACAACTGAGTATAATTTCAGGACTCACACCTCTAATTGTACCACATTCATGGATTTTCTCTAGAAATAAACTTCAAACTCCTTGGAGTTATGGAGCACTTCTGATATTTCCTTTACCCTCAACCCCTACGTGCTGCAAGGATGCTGGGAGAGTCAGACTTTCCTAGTCGCCTCCTCCAGGATGGGATCAGCTGGTCCTTGGAGACCCTCCTATCAATTTCCTTGCCAAGAGATTCCCCATTAAAACCCTTGCTTTGGCAATTGAGCTCAATGTTGAAAGTAAGCTCAGTCATCTACTGCTTAAAATAATAGTCAGGAACATGTAAGTGACATCACAGTCAAGGAATTCAGACATGGCAGATCATCAGCATAAATATCAAACATGGAGGGGCAGTGTTAAAAATGTGTTGTCTAAAAAGTAGAAGATTAAAAGGAATCATTCTTCCAGAAGGGTACAAGAACCCGGAAGGCAAATGTTACTAGGGCTGTTGTCCTAGGCTCTTTGCCTCCAGCCCCTGCTTGCTTAATTGGTAAGGAGTTCTGTATCCATAGCCTATGAACAAAATGTATCTCAATCTAACAGCCAAATAGCAGCTGTCAACCCAAAGGTGACAGGAAAACTCAAGCTGGTGAGATAGGACTTTGGGGTGCAGGATGATTCCCCAACCACTCTAGAGTTGTGGCAGCCCTCCCTTCTCTGCCCTCCTAAAGTACAGAGTGCTATAAATGAAACCAAGTTTAAGGCTCCTGGGTAGAGGGATATAGAAACTTAAGATAGAGTTTGTGCTTTCAAAGAATCTACAATCAAATCAAGAAGAGCAAAGATAGCACCCATGAAACCACTGCAAACATACAAGGTACCCTACATTTAGGAGTTAAATCATATAATAGGACCAGGGAGCTTCTCTTCTCTGGCTTTCAGAGGAGAGATCCAAGCAAGCTATAGAGCTGAGGCAACAGGCACTGATTAAAATCTCAGATGTATGAAAGTACTAGAATACATTTCAAATATGATATACTTTAAAAATGCAAAATCCAGAATCCATAAATAAAAGATTGGTACATTTTAATTAAAAAAATGAAAATTTTATGCATGACAAAAAAACTATAAATGAAGTTTAAAAAAGTCATTGCAACACATACTACAAACAAAAGGCCAGTCTCTAATATATCAAGAGCTCTTCCAAATCGATAATAAAATACCAACAACCCAGTAGACTAATAAGCAAAGGATGTGAACACATAGTTCATAGAAAAGGAACTACAATGGCTCTTATAAGGTCTTATACTGGCAAAGATCAAAAAGTTTCATGCACTATCTGAGTTAGCAAGAGTATGGGGAAATAGGCTCTCTCATACATACACTGCTTGTAGGTCAAATTATGAATTAATCTAGCCTCTATGGAAGGCAATTTGGCAATACCTATCAGAATTACCATTCTGCATGGCTTTGACCCAGAAAATCCACCCCTTGATATTTATACCACAGTTATACTCAAATATGTGAGTTGATATGTCTGTACACAAGAACAGTTATTACATTATTTGTTTTAGGGAAAAATTGGAAACCACCTAAACATCCATCAATAGGGAACTGGTTAAATACGTTATGGTCCATTCATATAGTGTTTTGATTAGGAGGAATGAATCAGCTTTCTTTTGATGGGGAGCATATTCAGGGAATATTACTGAATGAAAAAGAACAAGGTACAAAACAATCGGTAGAGAAACTACACTTTGTGGGGAACAAGGAAGGGAAAGAGACTGACTTTTTATTGTACACCCTTTGTCCCTTTTGAATTCATTCAAAATGAATTCCATCATTATATACTCTTTTGCCCCATTTAAGTGCATTTTAAAATGTGTGCATTTAAAAAAAACAAAAAAACTTTTGTGACTCCAGTAGTTTATAGTATTTTTTTAAATGTTCACTAGAGAAAAGGTACATCAGTTTTAATAAGAGGCCTAGAAGATACTAAAACTTGCTATCCAACTGGGGACTTCCCTGGTGGTCCAGTGATTAAGAATCCACCTTCCAATGCAGGGGACACGGGTTTGAGCCCTGGTCCGGGAAGATCCCACATGCTGCAGAACAACTAAGCCTGTGCGCCACAACTACTGAGCCTGCGTGCCGCAACTACTGAGCCCACATGTCACAACTACTGAAGCCCGCACACCTAGAGCCCATGCTCTGCAACAAGAGAAGCCACCGCGATGAGAAGCCCACGCACCTAAACGAAGAGTAGCCCACGCTTGCAGCAACTAGAGAAAGCCTGTGTGCAGAAATGAAGAGCCAGCACAGCCAAAATAATTAATTAATTTAAAAAACTTGCTACCCAAGTTTTTAGGGAATCACTTAAGAGTGATTAGATCCAAATAGTAATCCTTTCCTGAGAGCATGAAAACTATGGGAGGTAGGTTTTGTTATTTTTTATATTGTTGGTTGGTGGAAGGAGGGAAGGGTTTACTGAATTGACTAGATAGGGAGAAACAGGGATTCAAGCAGTGGGGTTGGCAGAAACCACGTGCTTTGGTGGTTTCTATTTTCAATTAACCAGGAGACAAAGGAAATTGAGGGCCAAGGAGAGGGCAGCAGTATCCAGTTCCCACCAGGGAAAAATTTGTTTCTGAGTAGCTGAAACCACTGAAAGAGTTCTCAGGAAAAAAGCTTTTGGGACACCTGTTAATGAATGAACCTGTGAAGACCCAGGACCTTGTGCTGTCCCAGAGCCTCAGTGGGAATGTGAACAAGCCTCCAAAGAGGAAAATCCAGAGCTCTGTGGATGCCGCAGAGGAATCCAGGTTCCTCAGCAGGAGCCAGGCTGGCCCGGCATCTTCTCTTGATGTTAGTCTGTAAATGCAGGCAACTCTTGTTTAACCAATATTCTGTCGAAGAGTTTTTTTTTAATCTGGCTTGGGGTGGAGGGGAGTTAAGTATTTTTAGGTGAGAAAGCTCTTATTAAATTTTTTAAATCTTTACTGACTGCATTTGAGAGAGAAGCCTTACAGGGTGATTTAACTTACTCTCACTAAAACCCCTACAGCAGACAGAGAGGGAGAAATAGATGATTGATTGATTGATAGATAGATAGATAGATAGACAAATATGACAGTTTGTTAGTCCAATTCAGATTTCGGCAACCGCACATACTATTTAGATTTTGTGTTTCAGCTGTGAATTAAAGGCAGGGGCCTATGGGGGAGTGGGTTGGGGGTTGCTTGCCTGGTTTTGGTGTGCACTGTGTGTGTGGTTTGTTTAGTTGTCATGTCTTTGGATTACAGTATAATTGACATGCCATAAAATTTACCCATTGTAAGTGTACAATGTGATTTTCAGTGAATTTATACAGTTGTGCAACCATCACCACAATCTAGTTTTAAAACACTTGTGTCACCCAAAAATGTTTCCTCATACCCATTTGTGGTCAGTCCCTGCCCCCAGCCCCAGCCCGCACCTGGTGTGCTTTCTGTCTTGAGTTTTGCCTTTTCTAGAAATTTCACATATGGAATCATACAGTGTGTAATCTTGTATCTGGACTCTCGGCATGATGACTTCGAAGGTTATCTGTGTTTTTGCCGGAGTGGTGTCCTATCGTGTGGAAGGACACATTTGGATACACTTGTTTATCCATTTTCCAGCTGAGGGACATTGGGTTGTTTCTGGTTTGGAGCTGTTATGAATGATGCTACCATGAATGTTTTTATGTGTGTCATATTTTAGTTTGTTTTTGGAGGATTCTGGGGCAAACTCCTGAGGGTTTCCGTGACACCTGTCGAAGTTCACAAAACAAGGACAGACTTTCTTAAGATTCTTATTATTCCAGCCTCCTGAAAACCACACCCCTGGATCTGCATTTGCCCTCCTTTCCAAGCAGCTTTAGAAATGCTGAGAAGGAGGGAGCCTGTGGACAGGTCACGGTCCCACTGGCCTAAGAGCAGCACCGCTTGCCAGGCTCGGGCTCACTGCGGATTTTGACCTTCCCTGTCACCTTTTTCCCTAGTGTGCATAAAGTTAATGCAAAACGAAAAACAAACTCATGCCAACCAACCCGTGATAAACCTGTTTAGGTACTCTATCTTTCTATTTCTCCCCCATGTTATCTTTAACAGTTTATCGTTTTTAAAGGATACAGTAAAGTATAGCCTCAATATGAAAAAAAAAAAGAAAAGAAAATCAAACATAGGAGAGTTATTGTTTAATTGGTACAGAATTCCAGTTTTGTAAGATGAAATGAGTTCTGGAGACAGATGGTGGTAATGGTTGCACAGCAACGCAAGTGTACTTAATGCCATTGAACCATACACTTAAAAATGGCTAATACTAAAAAGGAATTATTTAGAGTAAAAATGGAAAATAGTCCTTTACCATGACCTTTCTCCTGAGAACTAGCCACAGTTAACAGCTTAATGATTAATCATTCATGCAGATTTTTTCACATACATTTATAAACGTATTTTTGAACAGATTTTCAGGATCTTTTCTTCCTACATAAATAGGATCATGTATTTGCTGTGTAGCTCGCTTCTTTTTACTTCATAATATATCACAGCCATCTTTTCATGTCAGCATATGTGTCTGACTCACTTTTTAACCAGTACAAAATAATCAGAGGAAAGGCTATAGTTTATCAGGACCTGTGGGTTGCTTGAAATTTTTCCTCTTTCAAAAACTGTGAACATTCTTGTACAAGTGTCTTTGATGAGTGCCTTGCATTTCTTTAGAATAGTAACTGTGGACATGCTCATGAAAGGGCAAAAAAAACATTTAAATATCCCACCGAAGTTCTTCCTACTGATCTCATACGTGTAAGTGCCCGTTTGCACCACATCCTCACCAATACCAGCCATTACCAGCACTTACAGCCTGGGTAAATCTCATAAGAAAATAGAAATTATGTCATCTTGTTTTTGGGGTTTTATTCTAATAAATTTATTTATTTATTTTTGGTTGTGTTGGGTCTTCGTTGCTGTGTGCAGGCTTTCTCTAGTTGCGGTGAGTGGGGACTACTCTTCGTTGTGGTGTGCGGGCTTCCCATTGCAGTGGCTTCTCTTGTTGTGGAGCATGGACTCTAGGCGCACGGGCTTCAGTAGCTGCAGCACGTAGGCTCAGTAGTTGTGGTGCACAGGCGTAGTTGCTCCACGGCATGTGGGATCTTCCTGGACCAGGGCTCGAACCTGTGTCCCCTGCATTGGCAGGCGGACTCTTAACCACTATGCCACCAGGGAAGCCCCATGTCTTCTTGTTTTAATTTGAATTCTCTGATTACTAGTGAGGTTGAGAATCTTTTCTAATGTTTATGTGGCCATTTTGTTTTCTTCTGTGAATTGCCTGTTGATATATATATTTGCCTCATCTTCTATTGAACTCTTTATATTTTTCGTATTTATTTATAGGAGCACTTTGTGTGTAATGGATATTACCTTTTTTTATTGCAGATATTTCCTTTCAATCTATACCTTATAAACATATAATCTTATTCAGGGGGTTTTTCACTTAAAAATGTTTAGTTATTGGGCTTCCCTGGTGGCGCAGTGGTTGAGAGTCCACCTACCGATGCAGGGGACACGGGTTCGTGCCCCGGTCTGGGAAGATCCCACATGCCGCGGAGAGGCTGGGCCCGTGAGCCATGGCCGCTGAGCCTGCGCGTCCGGAGCCTGTGCTCCGCAATGGGAGAGGCCACAACAGTGAGAGGCCCGCGTACCGCAAAAAAAAAGAAAAAAAGTTTAGTTATTGATTGTCAAGTCAGCCTTATACAGCATAACCTAAAGTTTTCCTGTCTTGCTTAGAAAGGGCTTCCTTGCTGAAAAATTACAAAAAGTTTTCTCTCATGCTTCCTTCTAATAGTTTTGATTGTTATCTTTAGATTTTTTTATAACTGCTTTTAGATATATAATTCACATAATACCATGCATTTCACATACCAACATTTCACCCATTTAATATGTACAAATCAATGGTTTTTAGTATATTCACAGAGTTGTGCAACCAACACCACTATCTAATTTCAGAGCATTTTCATCATCCCACCAAGAAGTCCATCACCCATTTGGAGTCTCTTCCCATTTCCCTCCAACCCTCCTAATCCTAAGCAAGCATCAGTCTACTTTCTGCCTCTATGGATTTGCTTATTCTGGACATTTCATGTACATGGAGTTATACAATATACAAACTATGTGGTACTTTGTGACAGTTTCACTTAGCGTAGAATTTTCAAGGTCTATTCATATTGTAGCATGTATCAGTATTTCATTTCTTTTCATTGCCAAATAATATTCCATTATATATATATGTATTTATGCATTTGTCAGCTGACGGACATCTGGATTGTTTCTACTTTTTGGCTATTATGAAAAATACTGCTGTGAACATTCATGTACAAGTCTCAGTTTTGTTTTTTTTTGACTTTTTAAAATTAATGTAAAATATACAAAACATAACATTTGCCATTTTAACCATTTTTAGGTCTACAATTCAGTGGCATTAAGTACATTCACAGTGTTGTGCAACTATCACCACTATTTTCAGAACTATTTCATCATCCTGTACAGAAACGCTGTACCCATTAAACAAAGCTCCCCATTTTCCCCTTCCTCCAGCCCCTAGTAACCTCTATCCTACTTCCCGTCTGTATGAATTTGCCTAGTCTAGGTACTTCATGTAAGTGGAATCATACAATAATTGTCCTTTTGTGTCTGTCTGATTTCACTGAGCGTAATGTCTTCAAGGTTCATTTATGTTGTAGCACGTATCAGAATTCCTTTCCTTTTCAAGCCTGAATAATACTCCATTGTATTCCATTGTATGTATTGGATATACATTACATTTTGTTTATTCAATCATCTATTGATAGATATTTTGGTTGTTTCTAGCTTTTGGCAATTGTGAATAATGCTACTATGAACATTGGTGTAATAGTATTTGTTTGAGTCCCGGTTTTCAATTTTTTTTCAGTATATACTTATGAGTGGAATTGCTGGATCATATTCTATGTTCAGCTTTTTCAGAAACTGCCAAACTGTTTCCCATGGAGGCTACACCATTTTACATTCCCACCAGCAATGCACAGGGGTTCCAATTTGTCCACATTCTCACCACTATTTGTTATTATCTGTCCTTTAGATTAGATTCATCCTAGTGGATGTGAAGTGGTATCTCATTGTGGTTTTCCATGTTTAGATTCTTTACTCTATCTGTAATTTATGTATTTTGGATGTGTAAGATTGTTTTGTGATTTTTCGATTTTTGTTCTCCAAATTGCTTGGCATTTTTAGCACTGTTATAGTGCTGAATTCTTTCTTCCCCTGCTGATAAAATGCCATTTTCTTTTATATTAAATTATATACATACATAGGTCTGTTGCTGGATATTGCTTTACTGACATTTTGTGAATTGCTATACCAATACCACACTATTTTAGTTGCTGCCACTTTATTATATATTTTAATATCTGGGAGGACAAGTGTCTCCCCAGCATTGTTCTTTTTCAAAATGTTCTTGGAGATATTTGAACATTGTCTCTTCCAGCCCAACTTGATCAGCTTGCATGAAGTTCCACTAAAAACCCCTGTGAGATTCTGATTAGATTTACAGAGTCTACAGATCAGCCTGGGGACCCCTTCTCCTTATACTACTTATCACATAAACCATTTCACTACCTGTGTTTCCCAACAATAGAAGTGTGATAAGAAAGGGAAAATACTGGAATCTAAGATGGGTCAGTTTGGCCCCTTCAAGAAGCTCTGGAAAATATTTTGAGAAAGAAAGTTCTTAATTCAGAAGTAAAATGAGCTGGGGCAGTGGAAAGATAGAGGGGTTTCTTTCCGTTACCTGAACTAAAGTTTATTGCATCTGATTAACAAGGATTGGCCTCAGTTATTCTAGATCTTTTGTACTGTGGAATGTAAATATGCCCCCTCATACATACACACACATATATCTCTTTCTTTCTCTAGTACGATGCTGTCCGAATAAACCAACTTTATGAACAAGCCAGGTGGGCCATTCTCTTAGAAGAAATTGACTGCACGGAGGAAGAAATGTTGATCTTTGCAGCACTACAGGTATGGGAACCTCGGTACCTTTCTCTGAAAGGAGACAAAGCAAATTTGTTCTCCTTAAAGTTTCATTTTCTTCATACTGATTGTTTTTCTTTGAAAAAGAGCTGAAAATGAGGGTAGTAAATTATTTAAAATATTCCTCATAACCCATCCACATGCACATCTTATAAGGCATCAGTCTTGCCGTCCTCATCTCTTCTGCACTACAAGGTCAACCAGTGATGGGAAAGAACTGAGTTGGAACATGACTAACCATAAATCTCAAAATAATTTAAATTATATTTCATTTTCCCTACATAGCTGGGGGATCTCCTTCCAGGAGATGTTCAGTATTGCAGGGGAATTGTCTTCAAAGAAGAAATGGCCGATGGATTCCCTTGTGTTTATAACATTCCTAAAACCTCTGTTTTTGTTGTAGTATCACATTAGCAAACTGTCATTGTCTACTGAAATACAGGATTTTACAAATGAATCTGAGGTCGACGAAGTAGAAGCAGCACTTTCTAATTTGGAAGTGACCCTGGAAGGTGGAAAAGCAGACAACACTTTGGTATGAATTTTTCTGATAACTCGGAATTGTGGCTTTGCTCTGATTGACAAACATAGATGAGTTTTTTTATTGTTATGAGGGAATATTTTGTCTGATTTTGAAAAATAGAAAATACTCTCTTCATCTGACAAACTTAAACCTAGCAAGAACTGACTAGCTTTTCTCAGGTCGCTCTGTAAGAGACGGTAAGGTATTTTCATCACTCTCAATGACAATTCTTTCATATTGTATTTCTTCTTAAAGATAAGCTAGCTTGTATGAGGGAAAGACTGCTGAGGGCTCCATTTCACTAGTGTGGAACATGAATTGGCCCTTTAACTTAAGTCTAGAAGAATGAGGTAGCTGTGAAAGTAGAGAAACCATATGATCTGTTGACTTAGTCATACATTTCAACTGGGCAAGGTTGGACATTGTAAAATGTTCCTGAACCTTTTGACTTTAGTAAATAAAGAAAAACTCTCCAGTAAAACATAAAGAAATAACACTGTTTTATCATCTTTATTGCTCCTTATCCAAGAAATGTGGCTGAATGTCAGCTTTATAATTGCAGTGCCCCTCCTTGTTTGATTCATTCATTGGGAGCCACTCTTTTGTATAACTTCTTCAGTCATTAGTTTAATCACATTGAATCAGAGAGGTAGAGTCATTGTAATTGGCTATAAATAGTAATAGATAAAAATGAGTCATTATATAGTTTTGTATTTAATGTGTGTTCTATTATGGTTAAATTCCTTAAAATAGGAAATTGGTATCATGCCAAAGCAAATACTTCATACAAACTGAATTCCCAGATTCTGTAGAGATTCAGGCCCTGAATCACATTTGTTAGAGACATGGGCCCCATGAAACTCGACTTCTCTTTTGTCTACATCCTCCACTAAATACTTACAATGGAAAAGTCATCCTTCTTAGAATAAATAAAAAATTCCCTTCTCACCTTCCTCAGTATTTTTTTTGATGCCAAACAATAGTCTTTTCAGTTTGAAAAAAGGCACCAACCTACACTGCAGAATGAACTTTAAACGAGATTCCTTCTGAGAGTTTAATCAGTGAACTAGATATAGCAAGACTTATCCACTCTGATATAAACATTGTAAAATATTTTGTTTATACATAAAAGTAGTAGTTTTTTTATAAATTTATTTCTTTTATTTATTTATTTTTGGCTGCGTTGGGTCTTTGTTGCTGCACGTGGGCTTTCTCTAGTTGCAGCTATCAGGGGCTACTCTCCATCACGGTATGCAGGCTTCTCATTGTGGTGGCTTCTCTTGTTGAGTAGCATGGGCTCTAGGCACGCAGGCTTCAGTAGTTGTGGCACGTGGGCTCAGTAGTTGTGGTGCACGGGCTTAGTTGCTCTGCGGCATGCGGGATCTTCCCGGACCAGAGCTCGAACCCGTGTCCCCTGCATTGGCAGGTGGATTCTTAACCACTGCACAACCAGGGAAGCCCCAAATTAGTAGTTTCTAACTCAAATTTTTAACTTGAGTGATAGTGTGTGGTAGTTTTTAAAATCTTTTTTCCTTTGTGTAATATATGACACAGAAAAGTAAAAAATACAAAAACGTACAGCTTAACAAATTAGTATTAATTTGTCACCCAAGTCACCACCCAAATCAAGAACTAGAACTTTACCAATCACCCCAGAAGTCCCACATGTGCCCGATCCTAGTCCTAACCCTCCCCCACCTCACCCCCAAGGTAACAACTGGAAATGTAGCTGGTGTGACTGAGGAACTGAGTTTTTCAATTTATTTAATTTTAATTAATTCTAATGTAAATAGCTACACATGGAGGGTGGCTACAGTGTGGGACAGTGCAGGTACAGAGTATCAGCACCACCTGTCTAATTACTGCTTGTCAAATGTTATCTGCTTTTCCTCAGGAGGACATTACTGATATCCCTAAACTTGCAGATAATCTCAGATTATTTAGGTAAGTCACCCTTGAAGAGGAAAGAAGTTACACAAAATCTTGCAGGTAAAGAGTCTAGGAGTTTAAATTGAACATCCATTAGGCAGGTTCATTGTTCAAAGGTGAGAGCATGAGCTTTGGCATCAGGCAATGGATGGAGTCCTAGCTCCACTATGCACATCAGCTGGGTGACCTCAGGTATTGTCCTTATGCCTCAGTTTCCTGATCTATAAAGTGGGGATATACCTTCCCTTAGGCTTGTTGAGAGAATTAAATTAGATGATGCATATGAAGCATTGAGCATGGTGCCTGGCTGATTAAATGGTGGTAAACACCACCATTGTATCACTGGTGTCAGTGATACTGAACACATATGCCAGACTGGAATTCTTTCTATGGTCCACCTGCTCAGGACTCTCACACTATTTGAAAGCTCTTTCATGGTTTAAAAATCAGTTGTCTCTAGAACTTTGATCCTGGGCTTATAGAGAGTAGTCACCTTAGTTTATCTACCTTCACCTGTTAAAGTATTTCTGATAAACTCCCCAGTCACCTCAGGTCAATCTGAAACTGTTAAAAAGGCAGAGAAGTTTTTTACCTTCTTCATGGGAAGAAAGGGCTGCCACATTTGTGATGGTGCCAAGGTGGGTTAGGATGAAAAGAGTAGGGTCCTTTTGAAGTTTTATCAGTTACTTTATCGTTTGTTGACTTTTCTTAACAAGCTGACACTTCACTGAGTCAGTTGGCTTGAAAAGAAACACAAGTCGCTTTTTTTAACATATGATGCAAAGAAAGACTTGGAAAGAATGAACAATGAATCAGCTATAAATGAGAAACAAGCGTCTGAAGGTAACAATATTTGTCACTGGGTTTCTACAAGGTTTTTTTTTTTAGTGTGATTTTAGCAGATGGTTCCAAACAATAGGGTCATTCATTTAACTTCCGTGGCATAAATAGTTGCAACCATGCATATTGTTATAGTCAGAGCTACAGAAAAAAAATAAGGATTTGAATCCACAAATATATCTTAATAAATTATTAATAGTTGTTCTTAAAAGAAATTCAGTTGCCGTTTTCTCTATATAGAGCAAATTGAGTTCTTCGCAAACCAAATAATGACAATATTCTTCCTATAGATGTTTTTGATGAAGGAAGCGATATCCTGAAACTAAGCCCTGAATCCGTATCACTTTAGGGTGATTATTATGCTAAAACTCACAAAGTTGTCCTCATATTTCACCAGTGGCCACTTTATCTACCAAAGGTTTCAAGGCATTGAATGTATAATATAATATGGTTTCTGGAAGAAAATAATAAAGGAGGAAGCGGGGTGGGGGGGGGATGAAACAGAAAAGGAGAAGGAAAGGGAGGAAAGATGTTGGAGAGTGGAGCTCTGCTGCTAGTGGGTGTGACCCTTATAGACCCTTCATTTCTCTGGGCCTCCTTTCCTCCGCAGGAGAAGAGCATTGAACTAACCCTTTGATTTTTAATTTTTTTTTTCTTTGACAGTGAAGCTCTTTTTTTCCCCCTAAACACATCTATTGAACCACTATATAAACAGTGAACTTCACTTCCTAGCAACATGACCTCTGATCTGATGCAAATCTCAGTCTCACTATAAATTCATTTGAATGTTGGGTAAGATAAAAAGAATTGTCAATACAAAGTTGATCTTGAAGTGAGACTGGGAAATCTCAGCTTGCAGGAAACGAAGAGGGAACTAGTTCTACAAATGAAGCTTCAGCTGCACAGGGGGGTTTGGCCATGAACATTGATTCTCATGGCTCAGGGCTGGAATTTTAATCCCCACACAGGATTCAAGGTGGGGCTGCCTCCTGTAAAGTTATTAGCCAGGACTGAAGCTGCTGCCTAAAGCCAGAAACTTGCAAGAGCTGCCTTCTCTGCTTAACAGGGAGTAGAAAAACTGCCTATCAGTCAAAGGAAGAGTAAGTTCATCCTTGCATAGAGTGCTGTGTGGGGAGATGAAATGTCTCTTGAAAAGTCAGAGCCAAGGTCTGTGCCACACACAGATGTAGATCTAAATTTAAATGTCTTATATGATAAGAGAATTCTGAAAAATAAAACACAAACTGGTCCAGAACCACAAAAGCTATGAAACCCTAGCAAATGTAATTGCAAAAATACTTGGAGGGAAATATTCACAATCTAGCATGCGTGGACCTTCTACAGAAAACAGCAACACCCCCAAAACAAACAAACAAACAAACAACCTCCCAATAAAAATTACTGACCATGTGAGTTCATGAACCACCATAAAGAAAAGTCAGTAGGTCCAGTAAATAAGCGGATTAGCCATTTTAATAATTTTAGGTAATAGAACAATATGAAGAAACCATAAAATGAGTATGTTTAGAATCATTAAGTACATTGAAAGGTAAAAATTGTAATGAAAGGCAGTATTAGAAACTCTAAAAAAGAAAAATATAGTCATAGAAATTTAAAATTGAATACATGTATTAAACATCAAGTTCAAAACACAAAGAGAGGACTTAGAAAGGTAGAAGTGGAAGATATGGTATAGATAGAATGAGAAGGTTCAACTAGGAGTTTCAGAAAGAAAAAAAGGGGAGAAGCAAACATTCCAAAGAGAATGCTTATTTTCCATAATTGTTGAAGACAAACTCCTTAAATTCAAGAATCACAAATCCCAACAAAATAAATCAGTATAAACGTACATCTTGGTGTGGCCAACCATTGGTAAGAGAAAATCTTTGAAGTCAAAGAGAAAAGATAGATTTCCTATAAAGGAAAAACTGTTCTTGTTGGCTGGAAGATATCTTGAAAGGGCTAAGAGAAGATAACAATCAATCTAGAACTTTATGCCCAATCTCTCAACATTTTACTTGCTACAAACGCTTAAATATAAATCAGGCAAGATACAATCCTAATAGTCAATTACATATTTAATAAAAACAATGATTTATTCCCAAACTGTAAGGTGTAACCACTGTTGGAGAAACTACCTTGGAATAAATGGCTCCACAGCAGGGTTATAGGGAGAGGTTACAAATAAAACTCATTCATGGAGTCATTCATAATCAAGTTACTGTAGCAAAGAAGTTCCAGTCAGACATACCCAATGTGCTATAGAAGACTGTCAGTGTGATTTAGTTCATAAATAAGAGACTCTTAAATTTGGTAGAATCTTTACAGTATTTTTAAAGAGATGGAGGGTGACTACGAAAATCTTTAGTCCTACTCTAAGGCTCACTGGTTATCACATGCAAAATTACCTGTTAAGAGTTATACTTAAAAAAAAAGAGGGACTTGCCTGGTGGCTCACTGGTTAAAAACCCACCTGCCACTGCAGGGGACACAGGTTCGATCCCTGGTCTGGGAAGATCCCACATGCCACGGAGCAACGAAGTCCAAGAGCCACAACTACTGGGCCCACGTGCTGCAACTACTGAAGCCCATGCACCTAGAACCCGTGTTCTGCAATGAGAAGTCACTGCAATGTGAAGCCTGCTACCGCAACGAAGAGTAGCCCCTGCTCACTGCAACTAGAGAAAGCCTGCGCACAGGAACGAAGACCCAACGCAGCCAAAAAAAAAAAAAAAAAGTTCCAAATCTATGACCTCTCTGTGATGATAAGTGGCCATCAGTAGTGAGCCTCCAGATACTTTCAAAATAATAAATGCACTTAATCTGTCATTTAGGAAAAGGTGATTGTAAAATGAGTGAGAAAATAACCAGTTTTTGAAAGATGTTAATGCTGTGAAGAGAACATTTTGGGTTTTGGGGGGGGGATTTTTTGCTTTTGCTTTTTTTTAACATCTTTATTGGAGTAAAATTGCTTTACAATGGTGTGTTAGTTTCTGCTTTATAACAAAGTGAATCAGTTATACATATACATATGTTCCCATATCTCTTCCCTCTTGCATCTCCCTCCCTCCCACACTCCCTATCCCACCCCGCTAGGTGGTCACAAACCACCTAGCTGATCTCCCTGTGCTGTGCGGCTGCTTCCCACTAGCTATCTATTTTAGGTTTGGTAGTGTATATATGTCCATGCCACTCTCTCACTTTCTCAAAGCTTACCCTGCCCCCTCCCTATATCCTCAAGTCCAGGCTCTAGTAGGTCTGTGTCTTTATTCCCATCTTACCCCTAAGTTCTTCATGACCTTTTCTTTTTTTCTTAGATTCCATATATATGTGTTAGCATACAGCATTTGTTTTTCTCTTTCTGACTTACTTCACTCTGTATGAAAGACTCTAGGTCCATCCACCTCACTACAAATCTCTCAATTTCGTTTCTTTTTTGGCTGTGTAATATTCCATTGTATATATGTGCCACATCTTCTTTATCCGTTCATCTGTTGATGGACACTTAGGTTGCTTCCATGTCCTGGCTATTGTAAATAGAGCTGCAATGAACATTTTGGAACATGACTCTTTTTGAATTATGGTTTTCTCAGGGTATATGCCCAGTAGTGGGATTGCTGGCTCATATGGTAGTTCTATTTTAGTTTTTTAAGGAACCTCCACACTGTTCTCCATAGTGGCTGTATCAATTTATATGCCCACCAACAGTGCAAGAGTGTTCCCTTTTCTCCACACCATCTCCAGCATTTACTGTTTGCAGATTTTCTGATGATGGCCATTCTGACCGGTGTGAGGTGATACCTCAATGTAGTTTTGATATGCATTTCTCTAATGATTAGTGATGTTGAGAATTCTTTCATGTGTCTGTTGACAATCTGTATATCTTCTTTGGAGAAATGTCTATTTAGCTCGTCTGCCCATTTGTGGATTAGGTTGTTTGTTTTTTTGTCATTGAGCTGCATGAGCTGCTTGTAAATCTTGGAGATTAATCCTTTGTCAGTAGCTTCATTTGCAAATATTTTCTCCCATTCTGAGGGTTGTCTTTTGGTCTTGTTTATGGTTTCCTTTGCTGTGCAAAAGCTTTGAAGTTTCATTAGGTCCCATTTGTTTATTTTTGTTTTTATTTCCATTTTCCTAGGAGGTGAATCAAAAAGGATCTTGCTGTGATTTATGTCATAGAGTGTTCTGCCTATGTTTTCCTATAAGAGTTTGATAGTGTCTGGCCTTACATTTAGGTCTTTAATCCATTTTGAGTTTATTTTTGTGTATGGTGTTAGGAAATTTTCTAATTTCATACTTTTACATGTACCTATCCAGTTTTCCCAGCACCACTTATTGAAGAGGCTGTCTTTTCTCCACTGTATATTCTTGCCTCCTTTATCAAAGATAAGGTGACCGTATATGTGTGGGTTTATCTCTGGGCTTTCTATCCTGTTCCATTGATCTATATTTCTGTTTTTGTGCCAGTACCATACTGTCTTGATTACTGTAGATTTGTAGGATAGTCTGAAGTCAGGGAGCCTGATTCCTCCAGCTCCATTTTTCGTTCTCAAGATTGCTTTGGCTATTTGGGGTCTTTCGTGTTTCCATGCAAATTGTGAATTTTTTGTTCTAGTTTTGTGAAAAATGCCAGTGGTAGTTTGATAGGGATTGCATTGAATCTGTAGATTACTTTGGGTAGTAGAGTCATTTTCACAATGTTGATTCTTCCAATCTGTGAACATGGTATATCTCTCCATCTATTTGTATCATCTTTAATTTATTTCATCAGTGTCTTATAATTTTCTGCATACAGGTCTTTTGTCCACTTAGTTTATTCCTAGATATTTTATTATTTTTGTTGCAATGGGAAATGGGAGTGTTTTCTTAATTTCACTTCCAGATTTTTCATCATTAGGAATGACAGAGATTTCTGTGCATTAATGTTGTATCCTGCTACTTTACCAAATTCATTGATTAGCTTTCAAAGTTTTATGTCAGCATCTTTAGGATTCTCTATGTAGAGTATCATGTCATCTGCAAACAGTGACAGGTTTACTTCTTTTTTTTCCAATTTGGATTCCTTTTATTTCCCTTTCTTCTCTGATTGCTGTGGCTAAAACCTCCAAAACTATGTTGAATAAGAGTGGTGAGAGTGGGCACCCTTGTCTTGTTCCTGATCTTAGTGGAAATGGTTTCAGTTTTTCATCATTGAGGACAATGTTGGCTGTGGGTTTGTCATATATGGCCTTTATTATGGTGAGGAAAGTTTACTCTAGGCCTACTTTCTGCAGGGTTTTTATCATAAATGGGTGTTGAATTTTGTCGAAAACTTTCTCTGCATCTATTGACATGATCATATGGTTTTTCTACTTCAATTTTTAATATGGTGTATCACGTTGATTGATTTGTGTATATTGAAGAATCCTTGCATTCCTGGAATAAACCCCACTTGATCGTGGTGTATGATCCTTTTAATGTGCTGTTGGATTCTGTTTGCTTGTATTTTGTTGA
Source organism: Grampus griseus (assembly GCF_964374135.1). Lineage (NCBI taxonomy): Eukaryota > Metazoa > Chordata > Mammalia > Artiodactyla > Delphinidae > Grampus > Grampus griseus. Next base: position 55,264,633 of record NC_139008.1, read on the forward strand.
AGATTTCTGCATCTATGTTCATCAGTGATATTGGCCTGTAGTTTTCTTTATTTGTGACATCTTTGTCTGGTTTTGGTATAGGGGTGATGGTGGCCTCGTAGAATGAGTTTGGGAGTGTTCCTCCCTCTGCCATATTTTGGAAGAGTTTAAGGATAGGTGTTAGCTCTTTTCTAAATGTTTGATAGAATTTGCCTGTGAAGCCATCTGGTCCTGGGCTTTTGTTGTTGGAAGATTTTTAATCACAGTTTCAATTTCAGTGCTTGTGATTGGTCTGTTCATATTTTCTATTTCTTCCTGGTTCAGTCTCGGCAGGTGCTGTCTACAAGAGACCCACTTCAGACCTAGGGACACATACAGACTGAAAGTAAGGGGATGGAAAAAGATATTCTATGCAAATGGAAATCAAAAGAAAGCTGGAGTAGCAATTCTCATATCAGACAAAATAGACTTTAAAATAAAGACTATTACAAGAGACAAAGAATGACACTACGTAATGATCAAGGGATTGATCCAAGAAGAAGATATAACAATTGTAAATATTTATGCACCCACATAGGAGCACCTCAATACATAAGGCAAATGCTAACAGCCATAATAGGGGAAATCGACAGTACCACAATCATAGTAGGGGACTTTAACACCCCACTTTCACCAAGGGACAGATCATCCAAAATGAAAATAAATAAGGAAACACCAGCTTTAAATGAAACATTAAACAAGATGGACTGAATTGATATTTATAGGACATTCCTTCCAAAAACAACAGAATAGATATTTTTCTCAAGTGCTCATGGAATATTCTCCAGGATAGATCATATCTTGGGTCACAAATCAAGCCTTGGTAAATTTAAGAAAATTGAAATTGTATCAAGTATCTTTTCTGACCACAACGCTATGAGACTAGATATCAATTACAGGAAAAGATCTGTAAAAAATACAAACACATGGAGGCTAAACAATACACTACTTAATAACGAAGTGATCACTGAAGAAATCAAAGAGGAAATCAAAAAATAACTAGAAACAAATGACAATGGAGACACAACGACCCAAAACCTATGGGATGCAGCAATAGCAGTTCTAAGAGGGAAGTTTATAGCAATACAGTTCTACCTTAAGAAACAGGAAACATCTCAAATAAACAACCTAACCTTGCACCTAAAGCAATTAGAGAAAGAAGAACAAAAAGCCCCCAAAGTTAGCAGAAGGAAAGAAATCATAAAGATCAGATCAGAAATAAATGAAAAAGAAATGAAGGAAATGATAGCAAAGATCAATAAAACTAAAAACTGGTTCTTTGAGCAGATAAACAAAATTGATAAACCGCTAGCCAGACTCATCAAGAAAAAAAAGGGAGAAGACTCAAATCAATAGAATTAGAAATGAAAAAGGAGAAGAAACAACTGACACTGCAGAAATAAAAGGATCATGAGAGATTACTACAAGCAACTCTATGCCATGAAAATGGACAACCTGCAAGAAATGGACAAATTCTTTGAAATACACAACCTGCTGAGACTGAACCAGGGAGAAATAGAAAATATGAACAGACCAGTCACAAGCACTGAGATTGAAACTGTGATTAAATATCTTCCAACAGACAAAAGCACAGGACCAGGTGGCTTCACAGGTGAATTCTATCAAACATTTAGAAAAGAGCTAACACCTATCCTTCTCAAACTCTTCCAAAGTAAAGCAAAGGGAGGAACACTCCCAAACTCATTCTACGAGGCCACCATCACCCTGATACCAAAACCAGACAAAGATGTCACAAATAAAGAAAACTACAGGCCAATATCACTGATGAACATAGATGCAAAAAATCCTCAACAAAATACAAGCAAACAGAATCCAACAGCACATTAAAAGATCATACACCATGATCAAGTGGGGTTTATTCCAGGAATGCAAGGATCCTTCAATATATGCTAATCAATCAACGTGATACACCATATTAACAAATTGTAAGAGAAAAACTATATGATCATCTTAATAGATGCAGAAAAAGCTTTCGACAAAATTCAACACCCATTTATGATAAAAACCCTGCAGAAAGTAGGCATAGAGGGAACTTTCCTCAACATAATAAAGGTCATATGTGACAAACCCACAGCCAACGTTGTCCTTAATGGTGAAAAACTGAAACCATTTACACTAAGATCAAGAGAAGGACAAGGTTGCCCACTCTCAGCACTCTTATTCAACATAGTTTGGGAAGTTTTAGCCACAGCAATCAGAGAAGAAAAAGAAATAAAGGAATCCAAATCAGAAAAGAAGAAGTAAAGCTGTCACTGTTTGCAGATGACATGATACTCTACACAGAGAATCCTAAAGATCCTGCCAGAAAACTACGAAAGCTCATCAGTGAATTTGGTAAAGTAGCAGGATACAAAGTTAATGCACAGAAATCTCTGGCATTCCTATACACTAATGATGAAAAATCTGAAAGTGAAATTAAGAAAACACTCCCATTTACCATTGCAACAGAAAGAATAAAATATCTCAGAATAAACCTACCTAAAAGACCTGTATGCAAAAAATTATAAGACACTGATGAAGAGAACATTTTGAAACAATTTTTTGGAAATGTTTCCATTGCCACAGTGTTGCCAATAATGATACTGCCTATTAAAGCAATATTATCTGCTCACCTTTAAAACCTGGAAACAGAATTTTTCTGTGTTAAAGCATCCAAATTAAGAGTGATAGTGTATTTTAAACCCACTTATTAAAAATATTAAAGAGCAACATATCCTGATCAATTTGCATATGTGAATGATTGGCATCAGCAAAGATGGAAATTAGCAGCCTTGTTTCAACAAACAACCTTCACAAACAGGTAGATGGCATTAAAATATGAATAGTGTGATTTAGTAAACAGGGCCAACAGTGTGCTTCCTCCACTGGGGTTTGTATAACTGAGCAATAACCTCCCTTCTTGAAACAAACCAAACTTTTCACATATATTTATTTTTAATTTAGGTTTATACAAGTTTTGTAATGTATATATTGTAATATATTACAAATAAATAATTGTAAATATGTTAGGGGGTAGGTACTCAAAATATTTTAAGGATTGGGTGTGCCACATTTTAGTTTGGAGATCACTGGTCTGGAGTTGTGTTTCTCAAACGAGGGAAACATGTTAGGAAAGGTTACTTAAAATGAAGATGCCTGGGCCCTAACCTGGACCTGCTGAATAGGAAGGATTCTCTGGGACTGGGCCCAGGCTTGTATATCTTCAACAAGTTCCCTCCCAATTCTGATGAACACCAGAATTTGAGAACTATTTTTCTAGAAAATAAAGCCCAGCTCCTTAGGTGGACATTCAGAGTCCCACCGTGGCCCTCGTCTGCTTGCTGTTCTGGTCCCCATCAGCCCCACACATGGAAATGCTGTAGCCTCAGAAACTGCCTCTTTGCCCATTTCCATGGCTCAGCCCGGCACCCAGCATGAGGCAGATGTCCAAGAAGTGTTGACTCAACTCCTACCAGCAAGGTACCAGGCTCTGACTCGTCTCTGCATTTTGCACATGCAGTTGCCTGAACTCTTTTTTTTTTTTAATTTTATTTATTTTTGGCTGTGTTAGGTTTTTGTTGCTGCATGTGAGCTTCCTCTAGTTGTGGTGAGTGGGGGCTACGCTTCGTTGCGGTGTGCGGGCTTCTCATTGCTGTGGCTTCTCTTGTTGCGGAACACGGGCTCTAGGCACATGGGCTTCAGTAGTTGCAGCACGCAGGCTCAGTAGTTGTGGCACATGGGCTTAGTTGCTCCATGACATGTGGGATCTTCCCAGACCAGGGATCAAACCCATGTCCCCTGCATTGGCAGGTGGATTCTTAACCACTGCACCACCAGGGAAGTCCCTGAACTTTTCTTTTTGAAATTTCTTTTCCCTGTTCCTCCCATCAAATTCTTATTGATCCTTCATTCTATGTTTAAATATTGTGTACTCTGTTACTCACCACTCCTATGTCCTTGTGGTATGACTTACCACATTTTATTATATTTATTTACTTATACATTTCCCTCTTTTAATTACAAGCTCCATGAGTATTTGACACTGTCTCTTCTCTTTTTTTTTTTTTTTTTTTTTTTGTCATACTTCAGGTAACATTTATTGATTGCTTGTTTTGTTTTTTGGTTTTCTGAAATTTATTTTTATTGAGATAACATTGATTTATAACATTATATGTTTCATATGTACAACATTATATTTCTACTCCTGTATACCCTACAGTGTGCTCACCACCAAAAATTTAGTTTCTATCCATCACCATACAGTTGATCCCCTTTACCCATTTTGCCACCCCTGCCCCACCCCTACCCCTCTAGTAACTACTACTCTGATCTCTGTTATCTAGGTGTTTGTTTTGGTTTGGTTTGGTTTGTTCATTTATTTTGTCTTTTGTTTTTTTATTAGTTCTTTGTATTCCACACATGAGTGAAATCATATGGTATTTGTCTTTCTCTGTCTGACTTATTTAACTTAACATAATACCCTCAAAGTCCATCCATGTGGCCACAAATGGCAAGATTTCATTCTATTTTGTGGCTAATATTCCATTGTGAATATATATGTATATATTCATATACATATACATACCACATCTTCTTTATCTGTTCATTTATCGATGGACACTTTGGTTGTTTCCATATCTTGGCAATAAATAATGCCACAGTGAACATAAAGGTGTATATATCTTTTCAAATTAGTGTTCTCGTATTCTATGGATAAATACCCAGAAATGAAATTGCTGGGTTATATGGTAGTTCTATTCTTAATTTTTTGAGGAATCTCCATATTTTTTTCCATGGTGGCTACACTGGTTTGCATTCCTACCAACAGCGTATGAGGGTTCCCTTTTCTCCACAACCTCACCAATACTTGTTATTTCTTGTATTTTTTATAATAGCCAATCTAACAGGCATGAGATGATTTTAACCTTGTAGTTTTGATTTGCATTTCCCTAATAATTAGTGATGTTGAACATCTTTTCATGTACCTGTTGGCCACCTGTATGTCTTTGGGAAAATGTCTATTCAGCTCCTCTGCCCGGTTTTTAATTGGGTTGTTTGTTTTTTGTTGTTGTTGAGTTGTATGAGCTTTTTATATATTTTGGATATTAATGCCTTATTGGATATACCATTTGCAAACATCTTCTCCCATTCAGTAGGTTGTCTGTTCATTTTGTTGATTGTTTCCTTTGTTGTGCAGAAGCTTCTCAGTTTTATGTTATCCAATTTTTAAATGTTTGCTTTTTTTTCCCTTGCCTGAGGAGATTTATCTAGAAAGATATTGCTAAGACCAATGTCTTAGCAATGACATAGGCATACTGCCTATGTTTTCTTCTAGTAGTTTATGGTTTTAGATATGGTTAAGACTTACATTCAAGTCTTTAATCCATTTTGAGTTGTTTTTTGTGTATGGTGTGAGATGGTGATCTCGTTTCATTTTTTGCTTGTAGCAGTCCAGTTTTTCCAGCACCATTTATTGAAGAGACTATTCTTTCTCCATTGTATGTACTTTGCACCTTTGTCATAAATTAATTGTCCATAACCGCATGGGTTTTTCTGCCAATACCATGCTGTTTTGATTACTATGGCTTTGTGATTTAGTTTAAAATCAGGGTGGGTGATACCTCCAGCTTTGTTTTTTCATTTGTTTGTTTGTTTTTTGTTTTGTTTCATTTCATTTTGTTTTGTTTTGTTTTCCCCCTTAGGATTGCTTTTGCTATTCAGAGTCTTTTGTGGTTTCATACAGACTTTAGAATTTTTTATTCTATTTCTGTGAAAAATACCTTTGGGATTGCATATAATCTGTAGATTTCTTTAAGTAAAATGGACATTTTAACAATGTTAATTCTTCCAATTCATGAGCATGGAATATCTTTCCATTTATTTGTGTCTTCTCCAATTTCTTTCAACAGCATCATCTAGTTTTCAGTGTACAAAAAACTGTCTCATTCTTGTGTGCACCATTCCCCACCCAGCCACCTTCTCCACTCCTCCTTCCCTGCCCTGCCTCAGCCTCTGGAACATCATTAGTTTTGAGGATATGCAAAAGCAGCTGGAGGATGAACCAACCTGGAAGAAAATAGTAGAGGGAATTTAAGATCTTTTGATACTCTTAAAGTCCAGTTAAAATAGAGAAGCAGAGTTTCATTCTTAATTCTGAATAGAAATATTTAGATGCCTAGGACTAAACTGAGACTTCACTGTCTTTTGATTGTAGGCTGTGTCTTTAGATTTTACTTTGAAAATATTAACTTTAGAGAATCTGATTCTTAGACAAGTAATCTTTTAAATATATTCCTTAGAATTATACTACCTACAACTTTCAACATGATAAATACTATTTTAAGGTAGTGATTTTCTAAATCCTAGAAATATTAACTCCGTATAATGTTTTTCAGTTTTATTGTGTGATTTTTATATAATAATCTCCTGTAATACATTGGTTTTTTAATGAACATATTCTCCCTTATCCTGGTGTTAAGGATAGCACATGTTTAGCTAATGAAAGACTAGTACTGACATGTTAAAAGACTTACCCTAAATTATATATGAGTGCAGTTAAGCCCAAGCTTCCTCTCTTCCTCTGTTCTTGAATGCAGAAATCTACCCCTCAGACATGAGATACCCTGATGCACCCCCAAGGCTGGGATTGTTCCATTGAACCACATACAATTCCTATTACCTTTTCTCTGTCCATCTGTATCCCCTTCCCTACTCCCCAGCTTGATCTCTTGTTTTCTATTTTGAATGACCCAGCTGAGGCCTGCCATTGGCATTGCCAACCTTGTCTAGCCCAGAGTACAAAGTTTTCTGGCCCCAATGGATATAATGGTTGGAGGTCTTCCCCCAAAATATTTTTAAATTGAAGTATAGTTGATTTACAATGCTGTGCCAAAATATTTTTTAATAAGAGTGAGTCTATGTAGATTAGCTGTAGATTTTGGTGATTTCCATGGCTCACTAGGAATTTTCTCATGGTTTCTCTTAAGGGTCAAGAGGAAAGTACAGAAAAGTACCTTTATATCTGATTTTTATGTCTGATAATCTGAAGATTGTGTTGTCCGTATAGACAGCTTTTTCAGATTCAAGAAGTAAACTGAAATTTTAGATGTCACCAGATTCATGGATGTTTCTCACATCATCATCATAGTAATAATAATAATAATTTGTTGAGCACTTCAGTTTGCCAGGTACCTTATAGAGATTACCTCTTTCCATCCTCACAAAAGCCCTATGAACTGGAGGCTGATACTCTCCCATCACACAGAAGCAGTACATGTGGCCCAGAAAGATGAAGTGTCTTTTCCAGGGTCACACATTTATACAGTAGCAGAGCCAGAGTGTAGCCCCAGGTGGTCTAGCTCCTGAGATTTTGCGTTAACTTCTGCATCTCATATCAAAACCCCATTTTCAGTTTTTAGAAGTGAGTTAGCAATTTGAAAATTATTTTTAAAAATACAGAGGATGTTGTTTCAAAGGGTCCCTAGAGCATCTTGATCCACTTGAATTTGCAATGTGTCCTACATTTCTGGATGCTTTTTCAAATGCTTACTGTACTTTAATTTGCAGGCCCAAGAAGCTAATATTAAAAGCTTTCAAACAATATTGGTTCGTCTTTAAAGACACGTCTATAGCCTACTTTAAAAATAAGGAACTTGAACAAGGAGAACCAGTAGAAAAACTAAATCTTAGAGGTAAGAGGGTCCAATATCTTGGTATGGCTTGTCACGGCCCAGCAGGCGGATGAAAGCCAAGACTCCCACCACTGAAGCAGGTTCACTCCCAGAGGAACCTCTTATGTCACAGGTTGTCAGTGACCGCCTGCCTGCAGCTCCTCCTCCCTGTGAAACATGGACCTGAAATGCAAACCAGTGAATGGTTATTTGTGTTATGCTGTCCCTTCTTTCCCAGTGTGTCCAAGTCTCTGAAGTGGTGGTAATTGGTGTCATAAACATAGTACATTAGACATTGTTGGATCCTGAAAAACACTCTGAATTCCAAAACAATTATGTCTAATTCAGTATCACTTTTGTGCCTGATTTCTGAAAGTGGCCGTGAGTGTACTGGTAACTCCATTAACTAAAAATTTAATTAACTAGTGCACTCAATTCCCTTATCATTGTGACAATCAGAGGATTCCCTCTGCTTTAATTCATTTCAAAGCTTATATTCAATAACTGATTATACGAGTTAGAATAGCCAAATCAACCTGAAAAATGAATTCAACTGATGATTATTTAAGAAATCCATAAAAGCAATATTTTTATTTATCCATGTTATGTTCATAACTTATCTAGTTATCCTTTAATTAATGTTATCAGCCTGCTCCTCAGTTTTTCAGAAGAGAACCAAATCTGAGGAGCTTATGTTCAAAGTCTTTATTTTAGATGCACATCTGATATTTGTCTAAGAGATCTCTCAGAACTCAGTTCTGTCCTTGCCTTTTATCACTCAGGCTGTGAAGTTGTGCCAGATGTAAATGTAGCAGGGAGAAAATTTGGAATCAAGTTACTAATCCCGGTTGCTGATGGTATGAATGAAGTATATCTGAGATGTGACCACGTAAGTAAAACCACAAAAATGGTAAGTCACCTCACCTTTATTAAGCCTCAGGACAAACTATCTCAGGTGTTTTCTCAAATGAGGGCACTCATCAGTCAGCTATTGCTTTGTAACAAACAATCACAAAAATCACACAGACACATACGAATAAACGTTCTGCAGGTGGGCTGGGGATTGAATGATCCAGGCTGAGGGCATCTGGGCAGATCTGCTTCAAGCCATCCACCTGGCTCGGCTGGCTCCTTATCGCAGGCTGAGCTCATGGGATTTATTCTGGGTCCCAGGCTGCCTGGGGAGGAGGCTCTTCTCATAGTGATGGCAGAAGTGCCAGAGGGGAACTGGGAATGTGTGAGACCTCCTAAATCTTAAGCTTGCAGTCAATCGGTAGGTACACTGTCATTTCCACCCATGCTCCGTTGACTAAAGCACATCCATGGCCAGGCCCAAAGTCAAGATATGGGAAATTACACTCTAGCCCTGGTGGGAGGGACTGTAAAATTACATGGCAAGAGGTGTGGATGCTAGGAGGGTGAAGATTGAGGCCAGTGATTCAGTGAACCACACCTACTGTTGCCCTGAAGAATTAATTCGATTCTGCACCTGCATCCCCTCGGCTTCTGGGACCACTCCCCTTTGCTCCCTGAGGTAACAAATGAGCACTGACATTAAAGAACAATAGAAGCCACCACTAACTGGTTCAGCACCACCAATGGACCTGATTCCTGCTATGGGATTAGAATCTTTACTAAGGATAGGCCAGGGCAGAAATAATATGAGAAGTCAGTTAATGATTTTTCCTCATTTTCTTCTGTCATAGAGATAAGATGTGATATGAAAATGGAAATATGTGTCAAGGAGGCTATCGGGTAGTTTGGGTTTTCACCTGTCTGTGCCCCACGGAGCTCCTTTTTGTCCTTGGTTCATCTTTTTTTTTTTTTAATTTATTTGGTTGCATCGGGTCTTAGTTGCGGCAGGTGGGCTCCTTAGTTGCAGCTCATCAGCTCCTTAGTTACAGCACACGGTCTCCTTACCTGTGGCTCGCAGGCTCCTTAGTTGTGGCATGCAAACTGTTAGTTGCAGCATGCATGTGAGATCTAGTTCCCTGACCAGGGTTCGAACCCAGGACCCTGCATTGGGAGCATGGAGTTTTATCCACTGCACCACCAGGGAAGTCCCTCCTTGGTTCGTCTTTAAATGCAAAGTTCTCCACATGAAATTTCTTAAAGTTGACATTCATATTCTCTAGCCCCGTGGTATCTAGAAATTCAACACAGGACTCAAAAGCTCTCATTGGACTTTAAATTACATGGTTAACAGTCAGTCTGAATGTGTGCCACTTCATATCTTTCCTTGCTGGGAAGGTGACGGTTTTGTATCATAGAGATGAAAGCCCAGGTCCTGCTCTGTTCCCAGCATGGCTGCTTTGCATTTGAACTTACTTCTCAGCTCTCTGGTGTTTGCTGCAGGAGAGTCAGTATGCCCAGTGGATGGCTGCCTGCATCTTGGCATCAAAGGGCAAAACCATGGCGGACAGCTCCTACCAGCCAGAGGTCCTTAACATCCTTTCATTTCTGAGGATGAAAAACCGGAACTCAGCATCTCACGTGGCTTCCGGTCTTGAAAACATGGATATGAACCCGGAATGTTTTGTGTCACCTAGGTGTGCAAAAAAGCACAAGTCTAAACAGGTACTACTAATCTGGTTGGGGTGATTGTCTGCAGCAAATTCTGTATTTTCTGAAATAAAATAAATAATTTAAATGACTGAGATCATCATCATGAAAAATCAGCTGATAGGGAAATTTGACTATGAACTGGGTATTAGATGATATTAAGAAATTATTGTGAATTTTGTTAGCAGTGACTAACTGCTAACTGAACATGGCAATATTCTCAGAATAAACCTAATTTAAAAATAATGATTTAATCCCCACAAATTAAAATTTTAAGTTATGCTTCCATAAGAGTGGGGTTGAAAGTTACACAGATAAACTGATTCAAGTAGAACCATTGTCCATGGAGACCACAGACCCCAGAAAGAACTCAGGACTCTTCATCTACATAAAGCTTAGATATTTATGTGTTGGTCCATCTTCCTGTTTCTCCACAGTGATTTGCATGTATTATAGAAAGAGAGAGAGAGTGAATGAATGAATGGGAGGAATTGTCTTTGTGGAGCTGTAGTTGGGCCTTGCATTCATTCTTCTTGTTGGGGACCCGGGGCCAATGGGATGATTGCTGTAGAGAGTCAGTGCCTGCTAAGGAGAATTTGACATCTCCCACTTCTGCTTAGCTGGCAGCCCGCATCCTGGAAGCCCATCAGAACGTGGCCCAGATGCCCCTGGTAGAAGCCAAGCTGCAGTTCATTCAGGCATGGCAGTCTCTACCTGAATTCGGCCTCACCTACTACCTTGTCAGGTGATTACAATGCTCACTTGCCTCTCTCACTTTCTGTTCAATTTTAAGTGGTTTCATGGAGCCCAGTTTATTCTCATTTGGGCTAGAATGTAGAACTCTTTCTTTTTTTTTTTTAATTTTAGAATACTGTCCTTTCACAAATGGCCCAAACACTTTTGGCTGCTCATGACAATCTTCCATACCTCTGTTCACAGTGCCTACCAGATCTCTCTGCTTCTCCTGGGTCCCCTAAGTTTTCAGCTTAGCAGCACGAGTGATCCTTTTAAGATCTCAGTCAAACCACGTCAGGCCTCTGCTCACCACCACTGAAGGCATTGTGTCATACTCAGAGTAAGAGCCAAATCCTTACAGTGGCCCTACAAGACCTTAGTGCTGGAATTTCACATCCTCTCCCCTCCTTCACTGTGCCCAGCCACACTGGCCTCCTAGCAGGGCCTTGAGCCTGAGGAAAAAAAAAAACTCTGGCTTTCACACTGGCTGTGCCCTCTGCCTAAGATACTTTTTCCCCAGATATCCACATGGCTCACTCCCTCACAAACATTAGTTCTTTGATCAAATCTCCCTTCTCACTGAGATCTTCCCTCTCGATTTAAAATTGTAACAACCTCATTGCCAGTATTCCCTGTCCCACTTCTGTGCCTTATCCTCCTTTATGACCTTATCTGGCATGTATATTTCACTTATTCATGACCCTGTCCCCCAACTAGAACACAAGCTGCATGAGGTCAGGAATCTTCTGTCTGTTTAGGTCACTGCTGTATTCCCAGTGCCTAGAAGGGTACCTAGCATACACAGTTCATGCTAATTTGAATTAACTGACTTGACTGCCTCTTATTTTGCTTTCCTCTGATGTCAGTTTCACTTAAATAATGTCTGCAGGACAGCCTACTCTCCAGCCTTCATATTCTATCCTAATGAAAATGCCCTTCTATAGAAAGTTAATCCCTCATTGTCTGTTCTTCAGAAATGATTTGAACTGTTGGTGTTCTCTTTAAGAAGTTGTATGTGAATGAACATCATGTTACAGGAAGCAGTTTCATATTTTAATTATTTTTTTTTCAGATTTAAAGGAAGCAAGAAAGATGACATCCTGGGAGTTTCATATAATAGATTGATTAGAATCGATGCAGCCACTGGGATTCCAATTACAACATGGAGATTTACAAATATGAAACAGTGGAATGTAAACTGGGAAATCCGGCAGGTAAAGTGAAAGTTTTTGGTACATTCAGCATTGAGCCTATAAATGTGTGTTCCCTCAGAACTGCAGCTTATTTTGATTTTAAGAAGGTGTTATTATACTTAGAACTCAGAAACCACAAGCATGTGGTAATTGTCTGCTAAAATAATCACATGCAGTCCTGAGCAGTTTCCTAGCAAGCACAGACCAAATGCTTTTGAATTAACACAAGTTGGCTTAGTCTCCATACAGACAGACTCTAAAATTGCTGAGCAGTTTGATTAATTTCTTTCAACTCAGTGTATGATTATGTAAGATTTAGGCTGACCATTACTTAGCTGAAACTACCTGAGATGTAAATATCATACAAAATAAATACAAAACAGGCGTCATCTGACTGGCTGCCAAGAGATGTAACTGGTTGAGAACTCAGAGGCGCAACTGCCCACCTGGAGAGCATTCCAGTCCCAAAGGGGAAAAGTATCAGAGAAGCCAGCGAAGTACACAGGGGTCATGGAGGAAACTTAGCCTCTGAGTTCAGGAGCCCTGAGCCCCCATCGTCCCCGCCCTAGGAACCAGGTCAGGCCATGCCTGCATCACAGGACGTGCTAGACCAAGTCAGACACACCTGAGTGTCCTGATGATTTAAAACATTCTGTTGTTGCTGATATAGGATCTTTATCGCATTCCTTTGGCATTCCCATTTTTCCAGTATAAAGCTGTCAATGTAGAGCGAGGATAAGTGACTCACATTTTTCTTTTTTTAAGAACCATGGATTCCTCTCAGCAGGGCTGTTGACCATCTGGACTCATTTGCAGAACAATGTTCTGAGATTAGATGGCCTCTAAGGCAGTGACTCGAAAACCTTGTACCCCCAAGGTCGTGTAAATCCGACTCTGGGAAATGCAAATCAAAACTACAAAAAATGAGGCACCACCTCACACCAGTCAGAACGGCCATCGTTAAAAACTCCATAAATAACAAATGCAGGAGAGGATGTGGAGAAAAGGGAACCCTCCTACACTGTTAGTGGGAATGTAAGTTGGTACAGCCACTATGGAAAACAGTATGGAGGTTCCTCAGAAAACTAAAAATAGAATTACCATATGATCCAGTATCATATGATTACCATATGATCATTACCATATGATCCAGCAATCCCACTCCTGGGAATATATCCTGACAAAACTCTTAATTCAAAAAGATATATGCACCCCTATGTTCATAGCAGCACTATTCACAATAGTCAAGACATGGAAACAACTTAAATGTCCATCAACAGATGAATGGACAAAGAAGATGTGGTACATAGGTACAAAGGAATACTACTCAGCTATAAAAAAAAGAACAAAATAATGCCTTTTGCAGCAACATGGATGCAGCCTGAGATTATCATACTAAGTGAAATAAGTCAGAAAGAGAAAAACAGGGCTTCCCTGGTGGTGCAGTGGTTGAGAGTCCGCCTGCCGGTGCACAGGACACGGGTTTGTGCCCCGGTCCGGGAAGATCCCACATGCGGCGGAGTGGCTGGGCCCGTGAGCCATGGCCGCTGAGTCTGCATGTCCAGAGTCTGTGCTCCGCAACGGGAGAGGCCACAACAGTGAGAGGCCCATGTACCGCAAAAAAAAAAAGAAAGAGAAAAACAAATACCATATGATATCACTTGTATGTGGAATCTAAAATATGACACAAATGAACCTATCTACAAAACAGAAACAGACTCACGAACATAGAGAACAGACTGGTGGTTGCCAAGGGGGAGAGGATTGGGGGAGGGATGGAGTGGGAAGTTGGGGTTACAGATGTAAGCTTTTAAATATAGAATGGATAAACAAGGTCCTACTGTATAGGTTATAGAGAACTATATTCAATATCTTATGGTAAACCATAATGGAAAAGAATATTTAAAAAAGAATGTATATGTGTATAACTGAATCACTTTGCTGTACAGCAGAAGTTAACACAACATTGTAAATCAACTACAATTTAAAAAAAAAATGATCCAACTGTGCACCTTAAATAGGTCTGTTTATTATACATCGGTTATACCTCAATAACACAGTTTGGAAAAAAAAATCTGACTCTGGGAATTACTGAGATCAGTGATTCTTTTTTTGTTTGTTTGTTTTTAAAATAACATTTATTTTTTAAAAGTTAACATGTGCATAATAGGAAACCGAAAAACACAAGAAGCAAAAAGCAAAGTCATCCATAATCATAAGCAGTTTACCGTTTGATGTGTCCTTCTAGGTCTCATTTGTGTATCTATACAACTAAGCATCCATTTTCATATAAGTAAGATCATACAGTTATGTACTGTGCTTTTTCAGACATCAGGAATATTTACCATTTCAACGTCCCAAAGCTATTTGAGTATTTTGATAACCAAGAATACACTACACCAACTCAATCTACAAGGAAAAAAATGTAATCCTGCCTTGCTTGGCAACAAAAATTTCATAAAAGACAAAAATGGCAACAGGCCTCTAGATAAAGATATTGGAAGAGTTATGATTAAAATACCACATTTCCTTAATGTTCCATTAAAAATGAGACAGAAAGCAAAATATAAATACAAACACATCCACATACATGCCTCCCTTTATACTTCCTTCTGCCCCTCTGCTGCTAACCTAATGAGCTAGTCCTGACGTACATTTCTCAGAGACGGTTTAACAATTCCATATCCAAGATGCTGCTTTTTTTTATCAGTTGTAACAAAGATATTTACCAATTGGTTAATTCATTAGCTCTACTTTTTATCATACATTGTCACCTCAGGATATCTAAAAGCTTAGATGTTGCAAAATAAAGAATGAGCCTTGCAAAAGACTTTTGCTGGTGTGTACTATTGAACATTTCAATTTATCCATTGCTCTATATGTTACATGCCTTTGGTTTAACTTTACTGTATATATTATGTACATACTGGACAAATGGGTCCTAATTTTATAATATCTAGTCTCTAGATATTAAAGGGGTTGCCAATGTATGACAAAAGTAGAGTTGGTAAACTAACACATTTTGTACACTTTTGTGTTAAAATTCATTGAAAGGCCGTCTTTTGAAAAGGACCTTTGGAAATGAAATTGTAAATCACATCTAAGTGACACATGTGCCTGTACTCACCCACTGTTGGATGATGGAAAGAAGTAATTGGGAGAAATGAAGGGTTCTAGACTAGAATGTTTCTGTGTAGATCAGTGATTCTTAAAGGTCCCCAGCTGATTCCACTGGGCAGCCAAGGTGGAGAACGGGTGAAGCTTCAGTTTCTTCCAGTGTTAGAGTTTATGACTTCCAGCTGGGAAGGAGTGAGGGCCGTGGCTGTAGGAAAATTCACATGAGCCTTTTTCTCTCCACTAAAAAATCTGCAAAGCACTCTGCCCCTCCACACAGGGAGTGCTTAGACAGTTCTTTCATCTAAACAAGAGCCAGACAGGAAATATCTTTTGTGTTGAGCGTTAGAATGTTTTGCCAGGTGTGCAGCAAAGCTGACACCACAAGAGGGCGCCCAGAGAGCAGAGACGTTTTCTGTAAGCTTTGATGCAAGCAGTGGGTTATGCAGGGTTTGGGGAAACCCATCTGTCAGCACCTCAGGAGTCCTCAGCTCTGGGACCATCTCCAGCCAAGCGGCTTCTTTCTCATTCGTCTTTGTCAGAGCTTAAGTATACCTGTGCCTTCCTCTTCCAGGTGGCGATCGAATTTGACCAGAACGTCTCCATCGCATTCACCTGCCTGAGCGCGGATTGCAAAGTCGTGCATGAGTACATCGGGGGCTACATTTTCCTGTCCACCCGCTCCAAGGACCAGAATGAAACTCTCGATGAGGACCTGTTCCACAAGTTGACCGGTGGCCAGGAGTGAACAAAGCAGGCCTGCTGGACCTACACAGAGGGCAGTCCTACCCGGACGTTGGGTCAACAGCCTGCACCATGTGTACATTCCAGGCTGACAGCATATATTCACCACTGGACACCCAGACCCTCGCCTCATTTCCAGCACCCTGCCTAGCACATCCCTCTCCTCACTCTGCCCTCTGCTACCCGCTGTGGAAGGGGCCTCAGTTAACCTCTTCTGTAATGCGGGGCGGGAGAGAGGACACTGCTCGGCATTACTCCAAGGCTCCACCTGTAGCTATGACCTGCAGAACCTGCAAGTGCATGGCTAGAAGCTGTCCGTGTGCTTATCTGCTTTTTTGCTAAGTCAAAGGAAAGACAGGTTAAAAGCACATGTAGCAAGGACAAATCTTATTCCCCAAACTCAGGTATGAAAAGAAATGTCTTTCCTTAACAGAAGTGCCTTTAACTACCATCTTGTGAAAATGGCAGAGGGAGCCCCCGCATACACTTTTGTCCCATAGGTCAAAGTCTGGGGGTGAAGGTCTGGGGAAAGGTGGAGTTACCTGGTACCAGTTGGTGACAAGGGGTCAGAGTAGTGGCCCTCAGTGTCATCAGTCCCGAGTGACATCTGCCAAGGTGACCATTGACCCATCTGGTCTTGGACATCGGTTACTGCCCCATGTGCAAGTCCCATTCCATTCCTGGGGAGCCTTCAACCACAATTAAAGGGGATCCCTTAAGTCCTTCTAAAGACACAGTGACACAAGTGTTCAGGGAAACCCATTTCTCAAACCCACTCCATGTCTCAACAGCTTCTACTCTGGGTTGAGGCTCAGGAAGATGGGCTTAGTTCTCTCTTCATAAAAACCACCTCCCAGCATCAAGGTTTCCAGTGAGGTCTCCATCCCAACCAGTCAGGGAGAGAAGAACAGAACACAGGGCAGCCCCGTACCCAAAGACCACCAACTTAAGGGCTCTCAGCTTCCCCAGGGGCTTCTGTCTACTTAGGGCCTTTGGCTGGTCTGTGGGGTAGGGAAGCCTTGCTTTTATCACTACCCAGTGTTCTGGATTTGTGTCTGTTTATATGACTCACAGCCTTTCCCCTGAAGGCCTTTGGCTTTGTAAATCAAAAGCAGATAATGGACTTCTTTTTTTCTCTACTTTTTGCTCTGTTGTCTCTGCCTTGAGACATGAATGTGGGCCAGTTAACAGCTGCCTCAATTGTCATTTTCTGTTTTGGTTCATCAGTGTTGGGAGGATTGAGTTTTAAGAAGGTGAAAGGCAGTACTGGGGTTAGAGGGAAATATCAGATGTATTTTAGTATGTTTTTATAAATATTCTCCTGTCACACAAAGGATGTGGGTTGCAAGGGTAAGACTGAGACTCTGTTTCCATTTTGAAGTTATTTTAGGATGCAAACCTCAGGGGGCCTGGCTGGATTTCAGATGCCCAAAAACATTGGCTGTTGCTTTATTTTCTAACAAAACTGTTTGAGAAGAGAGATCTCTGCAATTCTGGGGGCCACCTCGAGACAGCCTTGGCTGGGGACCCTTGGGCCCTGAGCCAGAAGCTGTCACTGGAAATTCCTCTTTCAGCCTCTCCTTAGAGGTGAATGTTATTGAAGAATCTTCAGGCAACTGAACTTCTGAGGCCTAGCTTAAAGCCTGGATGTGGCTTGGGCACTTGGAAAATCTGATCCATGTCAAAAAGAACTGAGTTTGAAACGTTCTGTACAGAAACCAGTGCCAAGTGAACTGCGTTGAACTTGGTGGTCATTTCTCCATAGTCCTGGGCTCCATTATTTTAGAGCCTAGCTGGGCCCGACATTAAAGTAATGCTCCTTGATGTCACAGTTTCCCTGTCTGCTGTCAAACGCAGCTCTGCCTAATTTACCAAAGCTAAACCTTTGGTTCAACCTTCTGCCTTAGCTTTTCCTGGCTGTCTGACATTTCCATGAAAACACTCAGAAGAGCTGACCAGTTTAACCAGACTTTCAGGGGAGCATTTCTTCCACAACTCCACAGTCACATCCCAGAGGAATAAACAAGCATGGCAGGAAAACCTTAAACACTGCTATTCCAAAGAGCAACTTAAGGACTTTTTTTTACATTGGGTGCAAAGGTCACCTGACTTCCTATGATGAAATTTGAAATGAATGTGTGCCTTTCAACCCTGTTTGATTTCTTATCTACAGTACATGGGGAATTCTGCATTTTTTTGTCTGTTATTTTATATGACTTTTTAAATTAAATGGTTTATATGGATTTGAATATGGTCTAGTTGTGTCCTCTCCAGTCTGTTGCCTCTAAAAAGGCGAATATTTTCTCCATTATGAAAAAGGAGTACAACTTTCAGGTTTAACATTTGCTTTTCCTCACAATTCCAATATCTGAGCTATTCTCTGCAGTGAGATTGACTTAGAAACCTCACTTAACCCTTGGTTTCAACTCTTTTCTCATTGACTGTCACTAGATTTCCTGACATATCGTGAGCTCTTTTTATCCGGGTCCACCTTTTAGAAAAAGCACGATAGAGCAAAAAAGTAGCCAGAGGCAGAGGGACATCAGAGGGCCTCTGATTTGATGACCCAATGTCACGGGCACATCTGATTTAGTGATAGATGGTCCATAAGGGTTAGGAATGTGTAGTGTTTAGATATCCCTTCATGCAATTCTTTTTTTTTTAATTTAACTACAGTTGATTTACAATATTGTATTAGCTTCAGGTGTACAGATTCTTATCCATTATTGGTTATTACAAGACATTGAATATAGTTCCACGTGCTATATAACCCTTTGTGCAATTCTCACATCAACCCACAGGGAGCAGAAACGGCTTGCCTTCTCATTTCACAAAGGAGAAACCAGGCTCCGAAGGTGAAGTAACGTGCCCAAGGTCACACCAAGAGTAAGCAGTGGAACCAAGATTCAGAGCCAGGTCTTAACTCCAGAGACTACTGAGCTTAACCCAGCAAACCCCACCCTTCCATTTCCAGCCCTGCTCAGCCTTGAACTGCCTGCCCCACTCCCAGCCCCAAGGCAGGCCTCTCCCGAGCTCAGTGTCCCCATGTCACACACCGGTGGGGGAGGGCCAGAGAAGTCAGAGGATTGGCTGCCCCAGAGGAGCTGGGGAGGTACAGGTGGATCAAAAAGTTCTGGAAGGGACTTCCCTGGTGGCACAGTGGTTAAGAATCTGCCTGACAATGCAGGCGACATGGGTCCAAGCCCTGGTCCGGGAAGATCCCACATGCCGTGGAGCAACCAAGCCCATGCACCACAACTACTGAGCCTGCGCTTGAGAGCCCATGAGCCACAACTACTGAGCCCATGTGCCACAACTACTGAAGCCCACGTGCCTAGAGCCCGTGCTCTGCAACGAAGAGTAGCGCCCACTTGCCACAACTAGAGAAAGCCCATGTGCAGCAATGAAGACCCAACGCAGCCAAAAATAAATAAATTAATTTTTTAAAAAAAAGGTCTGGGAGTCAGAGAAGTGAGTATTTTGATTCTGGGCAAGTTTCCATTTTCAGTCCCATGGTAGAAAAATAAACAAATGAGTCTTTCATTTCAAAACTCGTCTTTGAGTTGTAGGCACTTGAAGCCAAGACATCCTGCAATATTCGTTTTCTGAAATTGCTAAAAAAAAAAAATGTAATTCACTTGTAAGTAAAGACTTCTTTTTCACTTCAGTACATTCAGCAAAGAGTAAAATAGAAAGGGAGGCTCCCTTCCACACCTCCAACCTCCCTGAGAGATTCTGCGGTGACAGGAGGAAGGGGAAAAGGCAGGAAAATCATGTGAAATAATGAAATACATATGAACTATATTCTTTCATTTTCCCACACAAACACATGATTTTTATGAAATCACAGGAGATATGATCATGTGAAATAATGCTATATATATGAATTTTTTTCATTATTTTCCCACACAAACATGTGGTTTTCCTGCTTCCTCCTCTCCCCGCCGCCCCACTATCACCCGAGAATCTCTCTAGATGGCAGGGGTAGGAGGGAGCCGCCTCCTGTTCTGTTTCACCCCTTTTTCCCCTTCATGCCCCCTTCCTTCAAGAGCCATTGAACCCTGGAAATCCTGGAAAATCTGAAGGTCAGCACGTGGCCCTTCCTTGTGTTCAAGTTTTCCTGTCCCCTTTCTCAACAGTAGGTACCTTCCTGAAGCCGAGTGGAGTTACTGAGCTCCATCAAAGAGAACAAAACCAGCCTGCACATTCTCCCTCCTCACAAATGCCTGTGCTGCCCTGGAGCTCCCACCGGCCTTGGGGTGATGGGTTCTCAGACTTCTTCAGAGCTGAACACTTTTACTGAGTAAAAGGTCGGATCCCAATGAATTAAGCCACCCTTGAGCCCAGAGCTCCACGGGAGCCACTTCACATAACACCAGATCGGACGATTTAGAAACAGCCTCCGGGAGCCTACCCACATTTGCCCAAACATCCGTGTTGCATGAAGACCCAGTTCCCTCAGAAGAGGCCCTATGAACGCACATAAGCAGAATGGGAATGTGAGGTTTCTCTTCAGGCTCACTAATGCTCCTCACTAAGGACTGTTGAAGAGATTTTCAACTAAATGAATTTACTTCCTTCTGACTTGACATGTGACCTTGAAGACCCATAATTCCCCAGCAGGTCTCGGTTTCTCCAGTCGTTACAGAGGAAAAATCCCACAGCCCCTCCTTCTTAGGGGACCCCCACTGATGGTGCTTTCCTGTCCGGGAACCCAGCAGGATGTTGTTTCTCTTCTTGGGCCAGTGAGTTGGGAGGCGGGGCCCCTGGCTGCTCTCTGAGATCCCTGGGATGCAGGAACTGCCCAGGGAAGACGCGAAGCCCTTTGTGAGGTGACCCAGGGCCTCAGGGGAGGGGAGGGTCCAAAGCCCAAGCCTGTGTCCTCTGACTCAAAGGATGTGTCATCAGGGTCCTTGATGACCACAAGCAGGGCCCATGACAGAGAAGCAGGGAAGGCAAATGAGGTTCCAGAAGGGAAAAAAATCATGTATATATATCTCCTTGAGAAAAGAGGGGGCGGGGAATGCAACAGAGCCTGGGGGGCCCGGGCTCAACAGTAGGGGTTGGTGATGGGATGGCTGGTTTGAGCCCACCACCTGGCTGGGAAAGGAAGCCCCCACTTGTGCCCACTGTGGCTATTGGGAGAGAACAAGTATGCTCTTGCAGGCAACACAATGGAAAGTGGGGGAGCCAGCTCTGGAATAGTCAGGTATCCCAGGAACCAGTCAGGCTTTGGGATGGAGGTCTGATGAGGGGCTTACAAAGGGGCCCTAGATATCCATGCTACCACTTAACTCCCTGCAATGTTCCCAAAGCACCAATATTGGCAGCCAGGTCAGCCCACAAGACCCAGCATTAAAAACATAGCAGAACCAGTGTTCTTTTCTACGACTTACAAAGCCCACGCACCCAGCTTCAAAATGGAAAGCATCCTCTTCACTATTGAGGGTCAGATACCGAGCATTAAACCCCCATAGACTGCAACTTGAGACCTTGCTACTCAAAGTGTGTTGCTTGAATCCACAGCATTGGTCAGAAATGCCGAATCTCACAGGGCCGGGACTAGCAAGTTACCCAGGGCACAACATTTAAGGAGATCCTACTATCAGGGCCTCCTTACCTCACCCTAGTCCCAGCTCCAAGGCCCACCCCAAACTTCTGAATCAGACTCTGCATTTTAGCAAGACTCTCAGGTGCTATGTGTACACAATTAAGTTTGAGAAGCTCTGGCCTAAGACACGTGGCGTGGATTTGGTGGAGAGGACACAAAACACTGGAGGAATTATGAGCATAAATGCCATAAACTCTGCATGCCAGTGTGTGGGTTGACTAGTGTCCCCCAAAACTTCATGTTCACCCAGAACCAGTGAATGTGACCTTAATTGGAAATAGTCTTTGCAGATGTAATCAAGTTAGGATGAGGTGTACTAAATTAGGGTGGACCCTAAATCCAGTGTCCTTATAAGAGAAGAGACACACAGAGACAAAGAGAAAGAAGGCCATGTGATGACAGAGGCAGACATTAGTGCGGCGTAGCTGCAAGCCAAGGAATGCTGGCAAGCACCAGAGCAAGGAAGTGTTCTTCCCAAGAACCTTCAGAGAGATCACAGTCCAGCTGACATCTTAATTTTAGATTTTTAGATTCCAGAACTGTGAGAGAACAAATTTCTGTTTGAAGCCACCAGGCCTATGATAATCTTTTATGGCAGTTCAAGGAAAATAACATAGCCAGAATTTTCACATCTTTAAAAATGGGGTTGCTGCTTTCCCCACCATATCACTGGGCTACTGGAAAGAATATAGGACGGAATGACAGCAAAGATGTTTTAAAAACTATAAAATGCAATACAAAGGTAAAGTATCGTTATTTTTAATGAGGACATACTTTCAGTTATAAAAGTATTTACGTACTTATTTTCAAAGAAGTTCACATGATAATTTGGATACTTGCTCCCCTCCCAGTGTGGGTAGTGCATACCTCCTGCCCCATTGTACGGGCTTGGCCATATCACTTCCTTTGGCCAATGGGATGTTAGTGGTTGATGTGAGTAGAGGCCTCCATGTGCTTGTACAATCTGACTGGCCTCTTGCACTCCTGTCACCGGCTGTGAGAACAGGCTCCCTAAGTAATCACCTGGGCCACAGATGCTGCATGAGACACATGCAGCAGGTCAGAACCTAATCCACAAGTTGGACCCAAGCTAGATCAGCTGACCCTCAGACTATTAGTATGGGAATCAGTTCTTGCTATTGAAACTGAGTTTTGGGGTCATTTGTTCAGCAGCATTATTGTGGAATAGCTAACACAGAATAAAGTATCACGAAGAGTAGAAAAAAAATCGATCCTCTATCTATCTATCCACCCTAACGCTATCCAAAGACATACTCTGTTGGCATTTTTGAGTGTCTTTCCAGTCTTTATACTATCCTGTACCCTGGTTTGTTTTTGCTTTTGTTTTTGTTTTTTTATATTTCAATATAGTATCTATTAAGGTATTACAGACTCGTGGAAATTGGTTAATTAATTGATAAGAAATTCATTGGGGGGAAAAAAAGTAGCTATTTGAGTGCTGTCTGAATGCACATTGTGGGGCTATGATCCTGCCCTAAGCTTACAACTTCTGATGTGGAAACATAATGCTTCATCTTTTAAGACATTATCTTTCTTTTTTTTTTCTTTTTTTTCCCACCTTCACCAATTTCTCCCACCTTCCATTCCCCACCTCTGGCAACCACCAATTTGTTCTCTGTTTCTGTGAGTTCAGGTTTTTTAGATCCACATATAAGTGAGATTATACAGTATTAGTCTTTTTCTGTCTGACTTACTTCACTTAGCATAAAACCCTCCAGGTCCATCATGTTGTTACAAATGGCAGCATTTCCTTTTTTTCTATGATTAAATAATATTCCATTGTGTGGATGTACCACATTTTTTTTACCCATTCATCTGTCAATGGACACTTGAGTTTTTTTCCACATCTTGGCTATTGTGAATAATGCTGCAGTGAACATGGGGGTACAGATACCTCTTCAAGAGAGTGATTTCATTTCCTTCAGATAAATACCCAGAAGTGGAATTGCTGGATCATATATGGTAACTCTATTTTTAACTTTTTGAGGAACCTCCATACTGTTTTCCACAGTGGCTGCACCAATTTACATTCCCATTTTAAGATATTTTCTCGCTTGCTTTTCTGATTCCATTCAGAAAATTCTCTTACAGATTCTGAACTTGATCTGGTTTTCACCATAATCAAAAGCTAAGAGCAACAGCCTGGTCAAAAATGAAACTGGAAAAATAACAGTAAAGGAAGATCAAGCCTCGGTCTGAGAGTGTTTGTCTCCTCAGCTGTAAGGCAAGGGTTTGGCACTGTGTGGTTTCTTGTAGCCCCTTACGTCCCAGCATTCAGTGATTACAGTCCATTCCTCCCCCCCCCCCCCACCCAATCAGGCCAAGTTGCATCCCCTACTCTGCTGTAACACTCCGGGCCTTTCTACCACGCATTTGCTTTTCTCTCAAAGCTCTGGCATCACTCTCCCAACAGGACCCTGTTATCTGTGTCAGGCCACATAGATGACTCAACTATCAGGACAGGTTGACAGCCTGCCATGGCAGTCAAATATGCCCCAGGGGCAAAAGGGATACTGAGGGGTTAAATGGTTGTGCCATTTTAAAGCCGCTGAAGTCAGCTCCTGCTTCCCCAAAGAACAGTCTCAACAATAATATAGTTAACAGACCACAGCTAAAAGAATTAGGAAGCTAACACGTATTAAGGGCTATCACTTGTGCTTCCCACCAGGTCTTTCAATTCATCCTCTAGGTGAGATAGGTATTATCAGCTCCATTGTACAGATCTGGAAAGTGCAGTGGAGTCCTGGTAAATTTTTAATAACTCCATGGGCAGGAGGGAGCCCTGATTTGCCAGTTTCCCTGGTATAAAGACTCCTACTACAGCCAACGTGACCCCAAGAGGACATCAGTGAACACAGAGTTGGGAAGAGATTCAAACACCTGGCTCTCTGACAGGGCTGACCTGACTCCAGCACACACTGGAACTGTATACAGAGAGGTCAAGCAACTAGTCAAGATCACCCAGCTAAAATGTGGGAAGTGAGGATGTGAACCCAGACCTCTGACTTTAGCACAGCTCTTGATATTCCCATGTGAACGGCAAGGCCTTGTGAGCCAAGAGCCCTAGACTGTCTTTATACGTGATAATATACCACTGAGGTGACTTTTCCCAGAACATATTAGATCAGGACTACAAAACTCCATAGACATTTTCCCCCCAATTACATTACATCAGATTTCAAATATCAAAATGGTGAAAATTTCCTCTAAAAAAATCTTTAGACCCCAACAGCTGGTCTACCTGTCCAATATGACATTTGACTGCAAATCTGGGTCAGAGGTGGGGTTTAGGAGGGGGAAAGAGTTCTGCCTTCTTCCCAGAAGAGCAAACACCAAACCATGACAGGAGGCAACCCTTCCCACCACACAACCACCCCCACCACCCCCACCCCCGGCCCCGACAAAGGGTTGGCCTAGCTCCTGCCATTGCATATAAATGATTGATGACAATTCAACCAGGGAGAGGTGACTCTTCTTCATGGACTGAGCTCTGTTTTCAGAGGCTGAGTGAAATGTGTTTATTCTTCCTTTTCTGCCCTTTGTAAATGGTTCTTTGAAATGGGTAAACATCAGGAGAACAAATGGGCAAACACTTTGCAAGCTGTTGAATAATCCATTGCTTATAACCTAGCAGAGTCCACTCTAGGCTAAAGCACTGTAAATGCAAATGCATTCAGGGGTAGGCAGTGTGCATGGGCACAGTAAGTCAGTTATGAGACCACAGGGATTCGTGAGGCATGCCAAGCCTAGTATTCGCATATCTTTAAAATATGTGATTATATATCCAATATATCTGAGAACGTAATGCAGCCTATGGGCCAAGAGTTTTCAAGCCATGCTAGGGTTCAGCCAATTATAATTCAACCAATTTAGTTAAATACACACACACACAATTTTTACACATTTCAGTTAGAATTGTTTAGCTACAAGTGACAGAAAACCCAAAATAATAGTGGCTCAAAAACAAGAAAGTTTTTTTCTCTTCCACCTAAAGCTAAGGCAAGCCTAGGCCAAAAAGACATTATATACCATGTCAGGGACCCACATCCTTTTAGCTTTTTACTCTGCCATCTCATTGTGTGACTTTGATGTCATCTCTAATGTGGCTGCTTTATCTCCAGGCATTATGTCACATGGCTTCATTTAGCTACAAGGCAGATTGAAATATTTGGTCTTTATTCAAAGTAACATGAACTCAATTAAAAACCAGCACTCTTTTTCTGATAAAGGTGAGAATAGTTGTTGGGAGACGAGGAGCTCCCTCTGCCATAAGCTCCTGTTACATGCTACACACTATGCCAGCTGCAAAGGAGAATCTACTGAACAGAGTTTATAATCTAGCAAGAGACAGGCCTCTGAAAAAATAACTTTGTAATACTGTATAACATGTACTATTCCTTTTTTTTTTTATGTACGCGGGCTTCTCACTGCTGTGGCGTCTCCCGTTGCGGAGCACAGGCTCTGGACGCACAGGCTCAGCGGCCATGGGCTCCACGACACGTGGGATCCTCCCAGACCGGGGCACGAACCCGCGTCCCCTGCATTGGCAGGCGGACTCTCAACCACTGCGCCACCAGGGAAGCCCCTTATTCTTGATATATAAAACAGACATATGAGAAAAAAAAAGGAGAGAATAGTTTTGTTAGATCAGGAGCAAAGTAGGAAGGATTTCCCAGAGGAGGGGACATTTAGACTTGGCTTCGAAGGAAGAGTAAGAGTTTGCCAAGTGAGGAGATGGATGGGAATTAGGCCAAGCTTGCCAGAGCAGCCACTAGTAGAGAGAGCCACTGAATGTTCTTATATTTGAGGGGCCATAATCAGATTTGCATTTTAGAAACATAAGTCTGGCAGCTGATGGAGGATGGTTGTAGGAGGGCTACATTGGAAGTTGGAGGGTCAGTTCAGAGGCTTCTGTGATGGACAAGTCAAAAGACACTGAGGACTGGAGCTAAGACAGTGGAGAGAGAGATAGGAAATGTGAGAGCTATCTCAGAGCTAAAATCAGCAGACTTTGCAACTGTGACCAACACTATTATTTACCCACCAACACAGTTTTACCTACCAACACAATTTTCCCTTCTTCCTTGCTAACAGAATTGGAATTTGGCTGAGGGAATGTGGCTAGCCCCAGGCATGGATCTTTATTGGTCTGGACCAATCTGACAATCTTGTTCCACACTTCCCAGTTCCCTTTGTAGGTAGGGGTGTCCACGTGACCGGTTCTGACCAATGAAGCCTAAGCGAAAGTACACTGTGGAGATTTCTGGGAAAGCTTTTTCTATACTGATAAAAGGGATATGCAGCTGGCTTCACCTTTCCCATTTTTCCTGCCTTGAATGTGGATGTGTTGCCTGGAGGTACAGCAGCCCTCTTACAACCCAAAGGCAACAAACCTGAGGATGAAAGGATCCCCTTTGATTGTGGAGCCTAAAAACAGGAGTCCATGTCATCATGGGACAACTGAAGGGACACCAACAGCTGCCTAATTCTGGACTTTCTGTTATGTGAGAAAAATAAACAAATGTGTTTAAGCCACTATTATGTAGGTTTTCTATAACTTTCGGCTGAATGTATTCCCAGCTGATTGTAGTTAACAGTAAACAAGTGAATTTGTAGAGTAATGGAGCAGAGGGTTGAGCTTTACCTACAGTTTCTAACTTGGCTAGTTGGGTGGATGGAAACCCAGTTGATAAATATAAAGGATACCGGAGGGAAAGGAGGCATAGATAATAATCAGTGGACATAGACAATGAGTTTGTTTTGGGTGAGTCTGATATCTCTATCATTCCTGACATGATGTAATTCTATGAAGTATGTGTGGACTTTGGCAAAGGTGTATCCTCAGACTCCCCTTTGGAAATTCTCAGCAAACCCTCATTCCCCTTATTTGGGATATCCTGGCTGTAGATGAATATTCATTACTTTCATGGGGGATACAGTTTTTGGAAATATTTAAAACTAAATAAGGTGAGTTATGAGACTGTGATAATTTTTTTTATAAATTTATTTTATTTTTGGCTGTGTTGGGTCTTCGTTGCTGCACGCGGGCTCTCTCTAGTTGCATTGAGCAGGGGCTGCTTTTCTGGTGTGTGGGTTTCTCACTGCGGTGGCTTCTCTTGTTGCAGAGCACGGGCTCTAGGCCCGCGGGCTTCAGTAGTTGTGGCTCGCAAGCTTTGTTTCTCTGCGGTATGTGGGATCTTCCTGGACCAGGGCTCAAACCCGTGTCTCCTGCATTGGCAGGCAGATTCTTAACCACTGTGCCACCAGGGAAGCCCCTAGAACAAGATTGTGATAAAATATTTTGGTGAATGCTCTAATAAATAAAAGTAATCCTGTTGATTGTTTTGTGTGCAAATCATAAACTCCTTCTAAAAGCAATTCCAGAACAAGAATTACAAATATATTTTCAACACTAAAAGCATCATTTGCAAAAGGATACCACCTACCAAGTAACTCTGCTCACGACCAACTCTTGCCAAAGAGTTTTTTAAATTACTCTCAGGAGTTGATGATCCAAATATCCTCTCAAGTAAAACAGGCAGTTATTTTCCATGTCCTCAGTACTCCTAAAAAAAAAGAAATTATCTCAGAGTTCTAATCCTGGGTTCTTTCTCAGACTTACTTTATGAAGTTACTCTAGTTCCTCCAAGCGATAAAGCTGAAATAACAGCACATACCTCCCATCTAAAGGAGTGTGGTGAGCAAGAATTTGTCGTCAACTTCCTAGAATTTGGAGCATCTCTCATATGTTCCATAAATACTTGGCATAATTAACATTCACCAATAAACTGATTTTGTTGTTAATATACTCTTGAGGATTAATAATCATGTACTGGGCTTCCCTGGTGGCACAGTGGTTGAGAGTCCGCCTGCCGATGCACGGGACACGGGTTCGTGTCCTGGTCCGGGAAGATCCCACATGCCGCGGAGTGGCTGGGCCCGTGAGCCATGGCCGCTGAGCCTGCGTGTCCAGAGTCTGTGCTCCGCAACGGGAGAGGCCACAATAGTGAGAGGCCCGCATACCACAAAAAAAAAAAAAAAAGAAAAAATAATCATGTACTTATGATCTATATTCTTTTCAACAATAACAGAAAGCCATCACTGTTAAACTCTGTCTTTCAAACAAATACCTAATGTTCCTACTCTCTAAAATTACTATGACGTACACCTTCTTTTCTTCTTAACCCTCCTCAACACCTACCCTCCGCTGATGATTTGTAATGTAATGACCTGTACATTATTGGGCATAGTGAAATCATCAGAAGGGAACAGCCTCATCCTTTCACTCTGCATCCGTCCTCACAATGTCCTTCCCTCCTGCCCCAGAGAGAATAGTGCTCAGTCTCCAGCCTTTGAGTATTGTCCCCTCGTGACCTCTGAAGGACTTGTTGATTCCTGAAGTTTCCTCTTCTCTCTTCCACATCATTCACCTCTTTCCATCTCATGGTGCATTCCCATCCAGCCTGCAAACATGTTCTGTATCTGTAGGAGTTTAAAACATAGCTGCAAATTCTCTGACTGTCCTCCCATCAAGAGGTGGGGGCTATGTCCCCTCCCTTAAATCTGGGTGGGCTTCTGGCTGGATTGACCAATAGAATACAGCAGAAGTGATATTCTGTGATGCCTAACCGTCAGTCATAAAAGGCCATGTAGCTTCTGTCTTGTCACAGGACACTTGGAGCCCTGAAACCACCATGCTAGAGACGCCACAGGAAGGCACTCCAGTCGACAGTCCCAGTGGAGCCCAGCCTTCCAGCCATGCTCACCAAGGTGCCAGACCTATGAGTGAAGCCATCCTGAACCCTCAAAACCAGCCCGTTCAACAGCTGAATACTACCAGTGACTCCAGTTGATGCAACGTGGAGCAAAAGAATCACCCAGCCAAGCTATCACCAAATTCCTGGCCCACAAAAATCATGGAAAAGAATATAATGACTATTGCTTTAAGCCACTAAGTTTTAGGGTACTTGTTAGGCAGCCATAGATAACTACAACAATATTTCCAACCTTAAAAAGTTTCGAACTTCACCTTATCCCATTTTTCTGCTCCTTCTCACAGCAAAATTTCTTCAAAGAGTTAAGAAGGCTAATACTTCCCCGTTTCTCACGTCCTTAACTCCTCCTTCTCTGGCTTCTGTCCCTTCCTCCTACGCCAAACTCTGCTCTCATCCAGGTCATAAGTGTCCTCCCCTTATTCGGTCTCTCAAAGCCTGGTTGGCTGTGCCCTCCTCACCGAAACTCTCATGATACAGAACTTTCCTGAGTTTTCTTCCCCCTCCCTTGCTGCTCCTTCTCAGCCAGCTAGGCTGACTCCTCCTCCTCGGCTCTACCCGCAGATGCTGGCTCAGCCCCCTCCTTTTCTCTCTCCCCACTTTCCCTGGGAAGTCTCAACCAAGCTATTGGCTTTAAGTACCATCTATGTGGTGACGCCTCCCAAGTGTAGCTCTCCAGCTCCGACCTCCCCCCCAGAATTCCACAGTCTAGTTATTTCCTCAACATCTCCTCTGAAGTCCAGCAAACATCTCAAATTTAATATGGCCTGAACAGAGCCTGTGATTTTCCTACCCTGAATCTGTTGCTATCTGAGACTTCTCTTTCCCAGTAAATGGCATCTCAATCCATCCAGTCCACAGGCCCAAAAGCCTAGGGATCATCCTTCATACCTTCTTTTCTCTCCTCCCTCATGTATTAGTTTCCTATGGCTGCTATAACAAATTGCCACAACCTCAGTGACTTAAAACAACACATAATATTATTCAGCCATAAAAAGAAATGAGGGGCTTCCCTGGTGGTGCTGTGGTTGAGAGTCCGCCTGCCGAGGCAGGGGACATGGGTTCAAGCCCCGGTCCGGGAAGATCCCACATGCTGCGGAGCAGCTGGGCCCATGAGCCATGACCGCTGAGCCTGCGGGTCCGGAGCCTGTGCTCCGCAACGGGAGAGGCCACAACAGCGAGAGGCCCACGTACCGCAAAAAAAAAAAAAAAAAGAAATGAAAACTTGATATATGTTACAACTCAGTGGACCTTGAAAACATTATGCTTAGTGAAATAAGCCAGACATAGAAGGGTAAATATTATATGACTCCACTTATAGGAAGTATCTAGAATAGACAAATATAGAGACAGAAAGTAGAATAGAGGTTACCAGGAGTTGGGGATAGGGGGGAAGGAGGGGTTATTAATGGGTTCAGCGTTTTTATTGCAGATGATAAAGTCTTTAAGGCAAAAATAATGGTAATAGTTACACAACATTGTGAATGTGTTTAATGTCACTGGCTTGAACACTTAATGAATGGTTAAAATGTTAAATATTATGTTATGTATATTTTACCACAATAAAAACAACAACAGTAGCATAGACATGTGTTCTCTTAAGAGTTCTTGAGGTGAGAATTCTGAAATCAGATTCACTGGGCCAGAATCAAAGTGTCAGCTGGACCACGCTCCCTCCAGAGGGTTTAAGGGAGATTCCACATCCTTGCCTTTTCCAGCCTCTAAAGCTGCATTCCTTACTCCAGCAGTCGAGCATCTTCCTTCAGTCTCCACTTTGCCTTCTTCTTCTCTGCAGTAAAATCTGCCTCTGCCTCCCTCTTCTAAAGATACTTGTGATTACATCCAGATAATCCACGATAATGTCCCCATCTCAAGATCATCAACTTAATCACACATGCAAAGTTCCTTTTGCTATATAAAGTAGCATCTACAGGTCCCAAGGATTAAGACATGGATATCTTCGGGGGCCATTATTTAGCCTACCATACCTCACTTTTAATCCATTGACAAATTCTGTGGATTCTACTTTCAAAACATATTTCAAATGTGTATACTTGTCTCATCTTTTATTGTCATCACTCTCAAGCCAATACCATCACCTCCCCCTTGGACACATTCAACAGCTTCCTAATATAACTCCTTAGCTTTGCTCTTGCCTACAACAGACATAGAAAAAGAGTGACCTTTTAACACACCAAGCAGGCCATGCACAACTTACTTGCAAGATAGCGTCCCTAAAAAAAAAAAAAAAAAGATAGCATACCTGCCTCTGCCTCTGCTCCCCCACATTCCTCTAGACACAAAGATCTGCTTTCTGTGACTCAAACACAGCAGGCCCTTCCCTGCAGGCTCTTCGCTGCTGTTCCCTGGGACATTATTCCCATGCTCTTGGCATGACAGCTCCATCCCCCACTTGTGTCTCAGTTCAAATGAAGCAACCCCTCTTGATGACCATCTTCTCTCCTCCCCAATTCCATTACATCATATCAGCCTGCTTATTTCCTTTATAATTCTTACTGCAATCTGTAAGTCAGATTGTGAATTATTCATGTGTTTGCATGTTGTCTGTATTCCCCGACAGAATGAAAGCTTCTGAAAGAAGAAACTAAATCTTCTCCAGCATTTAGAACACTGGTTAGTGCAGAGCAGAAGCTCAGTGTGTTGAATGAATTAATGAATGAATTAATGAATTAGTGAGTGAATGAATAAATGAGTAAATGAACTTGACACCATAATCAAGACCTGTATCAATGCGAATAGACAAGGATATGCTGCAGTAACAAGCAACCTAAAACTACAAGGTTTATTTCTCACACTATATATGCCTGTGTTCAGCCTCAGGGGAGTTCTGGTCTTCCTAGGGACCAGGCTGATGGAGCAGCCACTATCCCAAACAGTGCCAATTGCAAGAGGGGAAGAGAGATCCCTGAAGGGTCTCATACAGCAATTAAATGCATTGCCTGGAAGTGGCACACACCACTTCCTGTTACAACTCATTGGCTGGAACAAAACATGGAAACATGGTCCCACTCAACCACAAAGGGCCAGGAGTACAGTCTCACCAAGTGGCCAGAGGGAAAGAACCTGAAATATGCAGCAAATAGCACAAATGATGACCACAGGGTCTTTTACAAAATGGCCCAAGAAACCTTCCCATTCTCTCTCCCTCCACTCCTCCTCCATGGCTCCTGCAATCTTTGAATAAAGCTGTTATAAACATTCTTTTGGTGGATATATGCACTCATTTCTCTTGAGAAGAAACCCAAGAGTTCAATTGCTGGGTCACTAGGTAGATGTATGCTTGGCATTCATGGATGGATACTACCAGTTTTCCAAAGCAGTTGTACCCCCTGACACTCTCATCTGCAGAGTATAAGAGTTCTAGCTGCTCCACATCTTCCCCAAAACATGGCACTGTCAGTCTTTTTCATTTTGGCCATTCTGGTGGGTGCATATTAGTATCCTACTGTGGTTTAAATTTGCATTTCCATGGTGAGTATTGACATTGAGCACATGCTTGTATGTCTATTGGATGGCATGCATTCCTTCATCCCACAAAATGTTATCAAACGTCCACATTGCATGTGCATGTGGCTATAGCAATGGGAATAAATAACATTCAAGCTCCATGAAATTCCAAATCATTGCCTTTTTTGTGCAACTCAAACTGCTGATTTTGGAAGAATTTTATTCAACATATTAAAAATCTAAATAAATATACAGGCAAACCCTGACTGTTCTTCTATGTAAAATCCCAAATTAGGAAATATAACTGATCAGAAACATAAGCGGAGGACACAGTTAATAGACACTTATTCATTCAGCAAATATTTCTTAAGTACGTACTGTATGCAGGTACAGCCAGACCCTGGAAACAGCAGTGCATGGGCTAGACGCCCCCTGGGGCTAACAGAGCTCACGGTTCAGCCCTTTGTAACGCAACAGTGCACTCACACTGTGCGAGATTGTTTTCTGTCTTCTGCCCCTTCTAGACTGGGAACTGCTTGAGGACGGGGTCCCTCTTTTATATACTGAGAACCTGGGGCAGGTGCTGGCATGTTCTGAGGATACATGTGCTCAATTGCTAAGCCTGAACCAATTCATTTACTTAAAAATATGAGACAGATAGAAGTTTAAGGATACATTGTACCCAATAAAATATTAGCACTGTTAGGATGCGAACCCAGTATCCTGTCCCAATTTAAGGAAATTTTCACTTGTACGCTGCCTCTGGGCTGTGGTAAATTCGAGAATGTAGTTTATAAGAACAGCCTATATGCTATCTTATCTCCCTACAGCCACATGCAGAATAAAGTGGCATATTCTGACTTTTCAGTTTTAATATTTTCCACTACAGATTTTAACAAGACCCCAAATGGTATATATATATTTTTATTTCTAAGCATCCTACAAATCCTCATGCTAAAATTTTACTGCCACTGAGTGACGCCTCAATAGAAAAATAAATGAGTCTCAACCCGTTACTATTTCATTCCCTCAAGGTCATTTCCTCACAGGCAGATCGGCCACATCAGTGGAGCCCACTCAGATGTCTTGGGCCCCACCTCTGCTCTGCATACCATTCCATGAGAGCTGATGCCTGGAGACTTGACAACCTGGTACCATCTCCTCCCACAATCACCCTCCCATTCCTCCAGCTTATCTCTGGTGTCAGAGAAGAATGAGCCTTCAAGTTTGTACATTCCAGTTCCAGCACTTGGGGGAAGAACCCTCAGCACAGTTATCTGGCATCTGGACGGCAGAGCAGGGGAGCTGGCTGCCCAGTCACCTGTCATCTAGGCCAGGCCCCTCACCCCACTCAGGCTGCCAGAACTGTGAACAGAGCCAGACAGGACCCCCTTGGAAAGCACAAATTCTGGGTCTCTGGGGCAGCCTGTATTAGGGGTATTTATTTCTGGGGTTCTGGGGGTGGCATCAGGACAGCAGGTGTCAGAACCCCTAGAAACTCTGCCCGGTCACCTGATGAGTCAGATGTGTTTAGTCATGGGAAACTATGGGGAAAGACCCACAATGCTAATGCCAGTGCAGGTGAGACCCGGCTGACTGTGCAAATGAGCCCAGAGCCCAGAACAGAACAGTGAGAATTAGGTCACCCTTCCTTCTCACTGGACTATTCGGACACAACTATGTGACCCCAGACAAGCCAATTTCCCTCAGTGGTGCTCAGTTCTCTCCCTCTAAAATGGACAAGGAGGGGTGGAATCAGACAAGTTCTAAAGTCACGTCTAAGGCTAAGGACCCATGACTCTGATTTTGATCTAAATCCAGAAAAGAACTGTGGCCAGGTGTCTAATTACTGGCTCATTGTTTTTCTCCTGCAGGCTATGGGTTTACTAACACTCTAACCTTGTGATCTTCTTCCAAGAGGCCTTCCCCCCAAAGATCCATGGGAGTACTGGGAAAATGGATTGGAGACTTCTTTGTGACTCAGTTCTCTCCTTCCATTCCTACCCCCACCCGCACCCGCCATGCCCATTTCAACCCTTACCTGAGCCCTTCTCAAAGCTGGGATGCTGGCAGACCTTGGATGCAAATCTCAGGCACTTGCATTTAATGTTTGCTGTTTTGTGTCCTGCCCTATCCACTCCTGGGCACCTCGGAGGACATTCTAACTCACCATGTACTCTTTTCCCATCCATCTGTTGAATGTTTCTCCCAAGTGCCAGACTCTACTCTGAGCACCTGGGATGCCTAGAAGAACAATGTGGCCCGTTCTCAGGAAGTTGAGTCTTAAATTGGGGAGGAGCCGCATCAGTCCAAGTGACAGCAGTTAACCCCAGGTCACCTGGGAGAGAACACCAAGTGAGGACCTGCCTGAGCGAAACCTTGAAGGTGCTACAGCAGATGCCGCCAGTGCCCACCCACCCCCTAGCCCTCCTTAGAGTCCTCAGGGCAAACCAGATGTGCCAGGCAGTTAGAGCCACAGGAAGAAGCCTTGAGCCAGCAAGCAGCAGAGACTAGCGGGTAAATACCCCACCACCTGGCCATGTGATGAAATAATCCCAAGGCGCCTGGCCACAGCCTCCCAGAGGATCCCAGGGGGACTGAGTGACCTGCTCATTAACACACCTGCAGTGCCTGCCCTTCCCGGGCTCCCTTCCTTACTCCCTCTCCATGTTTCTTAGGATGGTCTCTGGAATAAACTACATGGATTCATGTCTTTACATCAGGGCTGACTTTTGAGGGAAGCCACAGTAGGTCTGGAAGAGTGAGCTGGATTGGAGAGTAAGGTGTTCGGGGGGAGGGCACCCAGGGAGAGGAGCTGCTTGGGAAGAGCGCTGGAGGGTGGGACGAGGCATGGCATTCGGTATGGGGCAGCATGTGGAGGACACACTTGACCCCAGGACTCTGTTGTGGGACCTTAGCACCCTTGTCCAAAGGGGACAAACACTTCAGTCATCTTTTCCAGATGCGGCTGGAAGAGGAGAAGCGGCTGGAGAAGACAGCCAGGGCTTTCCTGAGAGGTGCCCGGTGGCCCTGCCCAGCCATCTGCCTCAGTCCTGGGTCCACAGGGAACCAGGAAGTCGGCTCTGTTTCTTTGGAGAATGAGCTGCTCAGCTATGAAAGGAAATATCCCAACTGTCCTGGCTTCCTGAGTGATTTGGATCTATCTAAATATTTGGAAGAGTTTCTTTTGTGATTACAGGGATATTACAGCGTCAAATGCTGAGGCCTGTGGAAGGCAATAGAAAGCAGTGGGTAAGCCAGACAGACTAACTGGTAGTGTGCTCCAGAGCCTAGCCAGCCTCTGGGGGCCTCAGTTTCCTTACCTGTAGCATGGGAAAAATCGTACCTGGTGAGCATTCAATAAGATAATGCATATGGCATTAGGCTCTGAGTATAGTAAGTGCTCGGTTTTAAAAGGTGGGAGGATGCTGGTGACAAGCAGAGTGCACCCCTGGGGCAAGGCCCACCTGTCACCTGGGTGAGATCACAAAGCAAACACTGCCGTGCAGGATCTGCCACCAGACTCCCCGGCTCTAAGGCCCAACTGGGCAGCCCCCTGAGAGGGTGTCTGCTTGGGTTGGGTATGACCAGAGCAACAGAGCAGTCCAAGGGCCGAGCTCAGACGTCGGGTCCGCCTGTCCAGGCCAGGCCCTTGCTGACACTGGTGAGCTAGCCAGCAAGCAGCAGGGACAAGAAGCTAGCTCAGAGGGCCTGGGGCTCTGGCAATGACGCTGGCCAGGTGATGACCTCAGCCAGGGCCTGTCCAGACCTCTTACCCCTCTAGTGTACAGAGGAGCACACTGACATCGCTCTCTGGTGTCCTCTTCATAGGCCTCCATGTTTTCTTGTTTTTGGCCATGCCATGAGGCACACAGTATCTTAGTTCCCCAACCAGGGATGGAACCCCTGCCCCCTGCATTGGGAGCGCCGAGTCCTAACCACTGGACCACCAGGGGAAGTCCCTTTGTAGGCCTCCATGGAGAGCCACTTCCTCCTCAGTCTCAGTTCAAATGGGCATGTTTCAGTGGGTTCGGCTCCCTCTCATCTGGCACCCCTGCCTGAACACCCCAAACCTCTGCTGGCCTCAGGCTGTCAGTCACCTCCAGGGCAGTCCCAGCTGTTACACTCTGAGAGAAGCTGAGGCTTCAGTTGACCTGCTGGGGGCTCTTCTGCCCGTGAACCAAGTGAAGGCAGAGGTAAGGGCCTTACCTGAGGCCGCCCACTGACCCCCCACATTGGTCCTCTCACCTTCCCACCTTTCCCTGACTCCTGCATCCCTCTTGACCTCCCTGTTGTTTATGGCACAGCGTTTCTACCTCTGTGGCCTGCGCCTCAGGCTCCCTGGTAGCAAATGCACTGCCCCAAACAGGGCTGCACAGAACAGACCTCTCCCCACCCCCATGTGGGGCTGATGAAGGTATAC
The DNA here is from genome assembly GCF_964374135.1 of Grampus griseus. Taxonomy (NCBI): domain Eukaryota; kingdom Metazoa; phylum Chordata; class Mammalia; order Artiodactyla; family Delphinidae; genus Grampus; species Grampus griseus. The sequence continues at coordinate 55,301,964 of NC_139008.1, forward strand.
TTCTGAGCAGCAAGGCCCGGGGCTAGCAATTAGGCTGAAAGGATATTTTTGAGGCTTTGGGTGGAGAAGGCCTCAAAAGAGATCCCCGGGGATTTGCAACTAACCAATTAAACATGCCAATTCCCAGAGGTCCTGGAGTTCCTCAGCGCTGCTCAGATAAGAACTGACAAGAGGAAGGATGAAGTTGTGGTCTCAGAGGTCTGTGTACACAATGCTGGGGATGATTAACCCCTGGCCTGGGGTGGGAGCTAGGGTGTGCAGATCAAAGGCCCTCAGATGAATGAACAGTCTTGGAATTCTGGGGGAGAAAGGCACTGACTGCTCTAAACAAATGTGCTCTAAGCAAAGCACATTTAGCATCCCCAGGGTTTCAGGGAGACCTGGGGCTTTTGGTAACCAGGATGGATCACCCCAGCCACGGGGCAGGAATGATCTTTCTGCATTTCTGCCCTCTTTATTGATTCCCACCCCTTACGAGAGACAAACATCCACGCTGTCACTGAACTGAGTCCCAGAGAAACCAAACCCATCCTTCTTGGGGCTCCTGGATCTGGTCCATGCCTGCCTCTGCTCTCACATTCCACTGAGGACCCCCCACTCCTGCCGCTTTTTCCTTCCTATAGACTGGGGTACCTTCCACTTTTGGGGAAGGGGGCTTCCTCCTCATACCAGCTCACCATTCAGCCTCCAACCATCCCAGGAAATGGGAACCACCTGGCAGGAGGATCAGATTCCTGGGAAGTGATGGGGCTGACTCTGCCCCACTGCCCCCATTATCCCTCAGTGCTCACCTTGTCCTGGAAGAGCGGACTCCCTCCATCTCTCAGGCCTGGGAAAGGCAGCTGGCTGGCTGGCTTTCTGGCTGGAGAAAGGCCAGGTGAAGATGGGGGAGGGTTGGGGGGAGGTGCCATGCCCGGAAAGGGGCAGGGGCAGGCCCAGGAGACAGGCAGTGAGAGTTATTGGCTAAAGACCACAATATCTCGGTAGGGAAGGAGGGGCTGCAGGGGCTGGGGTATCTGAGGATCCCTGGGTGGGTGGGGCCAGGGCCAGGGGCGTCTGGGAAACAGACCTCCTTCTGAAATTCAAAGTTGAGCTGCTAAGCTACTGGCTCCTGGAATCTGTAAGACAAAACTGAAGACTGTAGACCGGCATCCAAGGCTGCCACACTCTGAAAGGACAGCTTCCAGGTGAGTATGACACACTGCTGGACACATGGACTCCTAGCCTCAGTTTCCAGGATCTTTTTCACTGCCTTGACCCCCCAGCTAGCAAGAGGGAGGCCCTTTCCCTGGAGCCAGGGTGGTTGCTCAGGGACTTAGCAGTCAGCAGAGAGAGCTGGAGCAGGAATGCACACCTGCAAAAATGAGGGGATGTCAAGCAGTGACCTCAAGGTCAGGACCTAGTTGGAAGTAGCTCTGACACATCCACAGCAGCCCGTGGCTGCCTGATCTATCCCTACCTGATCTCCCAGCTGCCCTGTGCAATCCTGGGCACTCCAGAAACTCCACTTCTAGCAGCCCTCAGTCATCCCTTCTGGGCAGGGCTGACCTCAGGAACCCTAGCTTTTGTTGGGACCAACATGGGATGAGGAAATACTTGACTCCAGGTTCCCAAGCCCCACAGTGGTCTGTGGGCTCCCTTCTTCCCTGAAGGCAACCCTGAGTGTCCTCCCAAGAAAGAGATCCCAGAATTTAAAGTGTGACTTGCAAACTAGTTTACAGGCAAACTGGACTCACCTGTGGCTCCGTAGTCTAAGGGGGAAAATTGGGGCAACTGAGTGTCGTTGGAACAAATAAAGTCTTCCTTAAGTCCCATGTTTATTATACCCCAGCAGAGCTCCCTCCAGACTGAGGCCATCCACTGGCGTGTTACTAATATACGTTTATGCAGCAGCGTCTGCACACCTGGGGAGAATTTGCAAAGAGAAAGGTCATGTTCCCTTCCCCCCAGAAACTCATGGGATGGGGACAAGCAAAGGGAGAGGGTTACTGGAAAGTTCAGGGGCAGATAAGGGAGGCCTTCCTCAAGAGGTCACCTGTGGGTGGAAATCCTCGAGTGAATGAGAGGGAAAGGCAGAGCTAGGGGAAGGAAGGGCAGGAGGTGCCGCGGGGTACATGCGGGAGATGATGGGGCAAAGCAGGCAGGGACCAAGTCACCGCACATCTGGTGACGCGGGGAAACAGCTCTCGCCCTTCAGGGAACATCCAGGCTCTTCCTGGGGAAGAGGCGGCGGGGGGTGGGGGCGGCGCATTTGCCCCCTCGTTCGGCGTTTCCAATGCATTTAATGGGTTGGTCCGCTCTTCTGTCTGCAGCTAAGCGCCATGTGGTGGGATCTGCTGGTGCTGCTGCTGCTGCCGTGGACGGCACCGCGCCCGAGCCGGGCGGGGCCCCTCCAGAAGGCCCCAGTTTTCCAGCTCACTCACCAGGGCCCCTGGGGGAGCGGGGCCGGCAACGCCACGGTCTCGCCCTGCGAAGGGCTCCCCGCCGCGGGAGTCACGACCCTGACCCTCACGAACCGCAGCCTGGAGCGCCTGCCGGGCTGCCTGCCGCGCGCGCTGCACAGTCTCGACGGCAGCCACAACCTGCTGCGCGCCCTGAGCGCGCCCGAGCTCGGTCACCTGCCGCGGCTGCAGGTGCTGACGCTGCGCCACAACCGCATCGCCGCGCTGCGCTGGGGCCCCGGCGCGCCCGCGGGACTGCACACGCTCGACCTCAGCTACAACCTGCTGGAAGCCCTGCCGCCGTGCTCCGGGCCCGTGCTGCCCGGCCTCCGAACGCTGGCGCTGGCCGGGAACCCGCTGCGGGCGCTGCAGACCGGAGCCTTCGCCTGCTTCCCCGCGCTGCGCCTGCTCAACCTGTCCTGCACCGCGCTGGGCCGCGGCGACCACGCTGGCATCGCCGACGCTGCCTTCGCGGGGGCTGGTGGCGCGCCCCTGGCTGCGCTCGAGGTCCTGGATCTCAGCGGCACGTTCCTCCGGCGCGGTGAGTGCGGGCGCCGGGTGTCGAGCCCGAGGGGCTGGCGATCTGGGGAGAAAGGGCTGTGAACTTCCTCGAGGGGCGCTGCCCCTGGCGCCTGCTCACAAGACCACTCAAAAAGACCCGCCCCGAGCCGAGGGCACCCTGTTCGAAGCGCCGCACCAGGCTTCATTCCTTGAGTTCCAAGAGGTGGGGACTATTATCTCCGTTCTGCATGTGAGGGAACCAGGGCACAGAGAAAGAGGAATGGCTGGCCCGCAGACTCCCAGGTCATTAGCGGTGCCTCCACATCCGAATCCAAGCGTTCTGGGTCCAGAGCCCACACTTTTAGCCTCTCTGTTCTGCTCCCCAGCAGAGCTGGTCAATGCTTGTAGAATGGGGAGTGGATGCAGCGCTTTGGGGCTGATGAATGGAAGAACTTTAGTTAACTTTAACTTTAGTTAACGTGAAGCACCTGATGCTCAGAGGATGCATTCATTGATTTCTATTCAGTTGGCTAAAACTCTTTCTGTGAATGTTGAATCCTTCAATAAGACACAGGAGGGAGGTGAGAATACCTGTTTTCCTGTACTTGGCATGTTCTGACTCTGATTCACAAGGTTGGTGTTATTTTTAAAAAAACACTTCTCATCTACACAGTAAGTCCCCTACATACGAAGGAGTTCTGTTCCTAGAACATGCTCGTAAGTCCAATTTGTTGGTAAGCCCAACAAAGTCAGTCTAGGTACCCAACTAACACAATTGGCTATATAGTACTGTACTGTGATAGGTTTATAATACTTTTCACATAAATAATACATAAAACACAAAAAATAAAACATTTTTAATCTTACAGTACACTACCTTGAAAAGTACAGTAGTACAGTACAACAGCTGGCACACAGGGGCTGGCACCGAGTGAACAGGCAAGAAGAGTTACTGACTGGAGGAGGGAGAGGAGGTGGGAGATGGTAGAGCTGGAGAATCATCAGCAATAGGAGATGGAGGGTGAGCTGCAATTTCACTCACGCCTGACGTTGATGGCACAGGTTCTGGTTCCTTGCTGGATTCAATTCTATCTACCCTCTTAAAACAAAAATCCAGTGATATCTGGGTATTAGCTCTTTTTTTCTTATCATAGATGACACGGTAGCACTGGATTGCATTCTGAACGGCTGCTGCAACCTTCATGTACTGTTCTACATTCCAGTCCTGTGCCTCAAAAACTAACAGCGCCTCCTCAAATAGAACTAACTTACATGATTGGACATGCGAATGCATGTTCGCATCTTTGAAAGTTCACAACTTGAATGTTCGTATGTAGGGGACTTACTGTAATCACCTGTTCCACCACCGACAAGAGAACAAAGAACAGGAAACAGAAGAAGGGGCACCCTAGTAAATGGAGAACCCATGGGCCTCCTCCTACCTCACTCCTCCTCTCCTTCCTTACATTCCTCAAAGATTTCCCTTGCTCCTAGTAGCCATCAGAGTAAAGGCTGGGGTACTTCTGTGAGGGGTTTAACAAGAGGGTGGGGCAACAGTGGACTTGGAGACAGTGTCCTGGGGTCAAGCCCCACCCTGTCCCTTCCCCACTGTGTGGCCTTTCGCCAGGCATTGTCCTCTGGGGCCTCAGCCACCTGGGGCTGGAAAAGGAATAACTGGTCATCTCCGAGGGCCCTTCCAGCTGAAATGGCTCATGCTTCTGAGATTCCCAAAGCTGCCCACTGTACCCATGCTCTGCAATGACCTTCACCACTCACCTTGTCACTCTCATTGTTTCCTTAATCCCGTGCCGGCCTCCTGGGTTTATGCCTTCCCAGGTAGCGGGCAGTTTCCCCTCTGTGTTTCAGTTCAGTCAGGATGGATCAGAGACCTGCCGAAGCTCACGTCCCTCTACCTAAGGAAGATGCCCAGGCTGAACAGCCTGGAGGGGGACATTTTCAAGGTGACCCCTGACCTGCAGCAGCTGGATTGTCAAGATTCACCAGCACTTACCTCTGTCCATACACACATCTTTCAAGACACGCCTCTCCTACAGGTCCTTCATTTCCAGAAGTAAGTGTTCCTGAAGCACGTGACTGATTTTTGCCATTACACTAAGTTGAGTAGGCATAACTATTTTATAGGATAAACCAGACCTTACTTTGCCTTCCACTGCTCCTTCAAGGCCTCGCTGGGGTCTTGTTCCTCCGCATCCTTCGGGTGATATGGTGGGCACATCCTAGAGAGTCCATCCAGCCTAAAATTCAAGCAAATCAGTCCTGTCCAGAGTAATGTTAAAACTTCAAACTCTCATGCATGTTAAGTTTCCTTTAAGCCCAGGATGAGAAACTTGCAGTGGGAAGAGGAGTTGAGGGCATCAGGGTCTTCTCTATTTCTCCAACCACCTGCTTCCCCATGTGTTTATGCAAGTCAGCAGCCCCTTCCAGGGCTTGAGCAGGTCCTACTTGCATTGGGACCTGGGGATGGTGCCGTCTGGCCCAGTGGATGTCCCAAGTGTCTATATCCACCCTCCTTCCCAAGAGCAACTACTGTTCTGACTTCTAGCAGGAAGGGCAATGTCCCTTTGAAGATGATCCCAGGCCACCTCCTTTCCTGTGGGCCCACAACTGGGCCCTGGGAAGCAAGCACTGTTGCCCCACCATCACTCTCAATGTAGCTACTTCTCTTTTTTCTCTGCTAGCTCCAGAGTACTCACTTTGGGGCTTATCACAAGGGAAAAGGACATAGAACATGCAGAGCACTTAGCTCAGTGCCTGGCACATTGTGTGTGCTCTATAACATTAGCTAAGACCATCATGGTGGTTGTGATGAAGGTGATATAATGATGACAGTGATGGTGGTAATGGTAACTCTGATGATGGTGAACTGGTGATAGGATGGTAATGGTGATGACGATGGTGGCAGTGGTGATGATGTGGATGAGAGTGATATCATCTCTGGCTCAGACTCCTCTTTTGAGCTTCAGACTGATGCAGCATTATTTAAGGTTATCAGATACGGAACCAAACTGCCTGGGCTCAATCCTGACTTCACCCACCACTTACTAGCTATGTGAGTTGGGGCAAGTTACCTAATGCTTCTGTGGCTCAGTTTCCTCATCTGTGAAATGGGGATAATGATCAAATCCTCCCCCACTGCATTGTTGTGAGAGGAAATGTTTTGATATGTGCCTATAACAGCACCTGGCACAGAACAGGAGGTTTGTATTATTACTACTGGGCATCTCCACTGGATGTCTCATAGGTCTTTCAGGATCTAGCACACAACTAGATACATGAGCCTGGAAATCATGGAAGGCCTGCGCTGGAGATCCCTAACTGAGCACCTTCAGCACAGAGATGGTGGAGGAAGCATCAGGTGATGACGGTGGCTGCTGATGGGGATAGTGGTGAAGGCACCAGTAACAATGATGCTGTTGAGGGCGATGGTGGTGTTGATGATGACAGCATGGCCCTTGCTTTCAGGGAGTGCACAGTTCTGTAGGCAGCGGACATCTGCCAATTGTCATGATATGCTGGGATCAGTAACAGAGGCACACACCATGTACCGTGCTATAAGGCAAATGGGGTTAACGATCAGCTCCAGCAGACTGGAAAAACATAATTGATCCATATCTTCAACGGTGAGTCCAAACTCACCAGGTGGAAAAGGCAACCTAGACCCCAAGAAAAGCAGGCATACCTGGGTCAGAAGTGGTGGCTGCTTCCTCTCCCTACGCTTCTCAGTTCGCTGCAATCTGACCACCCACTTCAGCTTCATGATTGAATGGGACCAGTGGCATTTCAGCTTCTACATCCAGTGGACACTTCTCTATCCATTGAGCCCCTTGTTGAGTCTTTCCCCCTCTTGACACGCTCTCCTTGTCCTCAGGATGTTGCCCTGGTGCTTCTCCATCCTTTCTGGATAGGCCTTCTTAAGGTCATTGGCTATTTCCACTTCTTACAACTTTTTGGCATGTCATTTCTCACCCTACATGCTTCCTCTAGCATTGTCCCCACCCCCTTGTCTGATGCCGTAGGATTTGGCAAAATGTGGGGTGTTGGTGACATTCGTTCTCAGTGGAGCCAGATGGGAATGGGTTGAAGAGTCAGTGCAGGTGTAGATGGATCTTAAGGTTGGCTCCCCAGTTACCAGGTCCAGTCTGGTCTCCATTCCCAATAGCTCCTGTGCCAGCCCTTCCTACCTGCCCTGCAGGGCAGCTGGATATCAAGTTCTCCTCATTCCCTACCCCAATAACCGAGAGCCTTCTAATCGGTGACTCCACCTTCAGAGGCCCACATGTTAGTGCAGGAAGTCTCAAACGTTTCTGTGCCGTGGACTCCTGTGGCATTCTGTGAAGCCTATGGGCCAGAAGAATGTTCTGATATACATAAAGTAGGGTATGTACGTAGGATTCCAAAGAAACCAATTATAGTTAACAAAATATTTTTAAATGTGTGTTTTAGGAATATATGTGTGTGGGGTGTGCTTCTTTATTTAACACCATAAATAACAAAATCCAGCAGCACGTCCAATAACTTCCATAATTTTGATGATTATAAATGACAGAAAACTACTGAAAAGTGATATGGAAATATCTGTGATTTGTTGGTGATTCACCTGTGATTTGCTGCCTTCTTTTGCCACTGTAGCAAATGGTAAATTTCAGTTAGAGGTTTGTGAAAGTAAAGAAGTAATATTCTCCATCCAAGTTCACAGACCCTGTCTCCAAGGACTTCAGGTTAAGAACCCTTGTAACCCAGTCACCATATTCAGCCAAGAGGTCTGTCTAAATTGTAATCTGATTGAGTCTTAAGCCAAATGAAAACCTTTCCATGCTTTCCGTGGCTGGAGGGAAAGGTTTAACTCTCTGGCTGGCTCAGCCCAGGCCCCCACTGTACCCCCACTGTGCTCCAGCTGGGGGAGGAGCCACTCCCAGAAGGCTGGGAGCTCTCAAGCCTCTGAAGCTCATTAAATGCCCGCTCCCCTGCTGGACCTTCTTCCCTTCTCAGCCCACCTTGCTTCTGGCTCTCCTTAGCTCACCCACAGCCTCCCCTGGGAGGCTATCTGTGATAGATGCTGGGGGACGTGTGCGTGCCCTGGCACAGCCAGCACCCTCTGAAGAGGGGGTGGCACCCTCCTGGCTGCTCTGCCAACCCAGCATGCCCAACGCCATCCATAGTCCTCTCCGACAACACTACATGCAGGAGGGAGACACCTTTGGCAATATAGCAGCAAAAAAAGAGAAAAGGGATTGTTTAGAGGGCGAGGGGAAACTTCTTCCACACTAGGGCTCTGTCAGTTCAGATGCAGAGAACACCTAGGTGCCATCATGCGTCAGGACATGATGCAGGGTCTCCCTCAGCATGCGGATGGCAAATGCAGCTTGTCTTTATCATATGCAGGTTGCACTGGATGGCAGAAAGGGCTGTCAGATAAGGAAAAGACTCCTTTTCCTTATTTATAAAATGAGTGAAATATTGGGAATTCCCTGGTGGTCCAGTGGTTAGGAGTTGGCGCTCTCACTGCCGGGGCCCAGGTTCAATTCCTGGTCAGGGAGCTAAGATCCCGCAAGTGCAGCCAAAAAAAAAAGAGTGAAATATTATCTACCTCATGATCAATGAGATAATGTTACCTGAACCACTAAGCAATGTTACTTCCCCCAAAATATGGTAATCCTTTTCCTTTCCCCTTCAGGCAAAAAGAAAAATATTTCTTTTGAAAGATGAAGTGCTAAGTAAACTCCCATCCTAAGATTTCTACTCTATCTCTGTGAATCCTGCTAAAAGCAAGCATTTGCATATATATATATATATATATATATACACATATATGTGGGCACAGCTTAAGTTTCAGTATAAATGGCACACACATATATTCAGTGCTCCACAGGGGACAACTGTCAGGTGCCCACTGGCCAGGAGTGTTAGAGCAGATCTGGGTGGTAGGTCCTTCCTTGCCCAGAACATCTGCATCTCCCCCAGAGCAGGAGGAGAAGGTGGATGTTTCCCAGGCAGATGGAGAAAAGCCAGCCTTTGATCAGAAGAGGCCTGTAGATAGAGTGTAACTCCTGTTGCTCATGATGCTCAGATTATAACTGAGAACATGTACAAGAGGCCAGGAGACTCCAGGAGTTGAGACAGTTGAGGCCAAACGCTCAGTGAGGCTCTGGGCAGAAAACGCAGAAAACCAGGAGAGGACCTGCCACTGCTAGGTGTGGTACATTGTTTGCAAAAATGGCCGTGATAATTCCTCCCATCCCTGTAGACACACCCCTTTGCAATGTACTTTACAGCTCCTCCCATCAGGAAGTAGAGTCTGTTCTCCACCCCTTGAAGCTGGGCGTGGCCATGTGACTTCTTTAGGCCAGAGGGACATTAGCAAATGTTATATAAGCAGAAACAAAAGCAGATGAGCAAGTTGGGGCTCGCCCTCTCTTGCTGGTGGGGACTGGTCCACCACCATGTGCACAAGCCTGAGCTAGCCTCCTGGGTGATGAGAGACACATGGAGAGTGGTCCCAGCAAACCCAGCTGAGGCTCCATATATGGGAGGCCATCCTAGATCTTTCGGGCCCAGCTGAGCTGGCCCAGACCATAAAAATCACTGAGTCAACCCACAGAATCATGAAAAAGAATAAATATTTATTATTTTAAGCTAAGTTAGCAAGCGCTAACTGATACACTTCAGTGAGGCATCTTCCAAAGGACTGGTGTTGAGTGCCATCAGATGCAGTTCAACTGCAATAGTATACGTTCAAGAGTGTTCTCACTGGGCTTCCCTGGTGGGGCAGTGGGTGAGAGTCCGCCTGCCGATGCAGGGGACACGGGTTTGTGCCCCGGTCCGGGAAGATCCCACATGCCACAGAGCGGCTGGGCCCGTGAGCCATGGCCGCTGAGCCTGCGCGTCTGGAGCCCGTGCTCCGCAACGGGAGAGGCCACAACAGTGAAAGGCCCTCGTACCACACACACACAAAAAAAGTGCTCTCACTAATTAAGAACTTGTGACTGGTCTATGATAACAATATCTTACTTTTTAAAAAAATACATATTTTATTTTATTACTTATTTATTTTGGCTGTGTTGGGTCTTTGTTGCTGTGGGCGGGCTTTCTCTAGTTGCGGCCAGCAGGGCTGCTCTTCCTTGCAGTGTGTGGGCTTCTCATTGTGGTGGCTTCTCTTGTTGTGGAGCACGGGCTCTAGAGCACAGGCTCAGTAGTTGTGGCGCACGGGCTTAGTTACTCTGCAGCATGTGGGATCTCCCTGGACCAGGGCTCAAACCAGTGTCCCCTGCATTGGCAGGCAGATTCTTAACCACTGTGCCACCAGGGAAATCCAACAATATCTTACTTGTGTAGAGATTTATATTTATAAACACTTTCATCATCACAGACTCTTTTTGATATAACCAGCAGGGAGGATTGTCTTCATTTGTTATGAGGGGTGATACTGACTGGGTTAGGTTTGTATCCCTACAGATGAAAAAAAAAAAAAATCCAAGGTTATTAAGAGTTTGCTCAAAGCAATATCATCTAGCACCTAACAGAATGGATTTCCCATAACACCACCGTGGCTCTCTGGGTATAGTTTTGACCTGATTGTAAAAGACTGACTTAATAGATTTTTGTGCATTTCAGCTGCAACTTGAGTTCCTTCCCTCCTTGGAACCTGCATTCCTCCCAGGTCCTGTCCATCAACCTCTTTGGTAATCCCCTCACTTGCAGCTGTGAGTTGTCCTGGCTCCTCATGGATGCAAAGAGGATTGTCCTAAGCAGGTAACACATTTACAAAGCAGATGACTGAGGGGTGAGGGCCTGCCCTCCGGAGCTGAAGTTCTCACAGCTCATATCTTGCTCACGTAACCATGCTGGACAGGTTGGCAGTGCTGGGTGGGGCAGCCATTCCCCGTGTAGTCACACTCAAGAACCCAGGACATAGAGGCTCTACTTCCCTTCCAGTCAGCCAGAGGGGCAGAGAGCGTGGAGGACCCCCGACTCAGGAGGTTTTAATGGGCCAGGCCAGGAGGTGGAGCTCACTACCGTCACTCACATCCCATTGGCCAGATGTCACTTAGCAGGTCACGCCTACTACAAGGGAGGCTGGGAAATGTAGTCTAGCTGTGTGCCCGCTAGGAAAAGCAAGTAGGAGAAGTAAAGAGCTAGCTTGTCTCTGCTAAAGCGGAGTTATCATTGCTTATTTTACAAACGAGCGAATTGGGGCCCAAGGAAGAGAGGTACTTGCTTAGATTCACGTAGCCGCTGGGTGGAGGAGGCAGGATCTATACCGTCTTCCAAAACTGTGCTCTTAACCACTGGGCCCCACTGAGTCCCCAAAACGGGGCCTGGCCTCTAAGTCCAGGGCCAGTGGGCTTATAGAGCTCTCTTGTGAGACAGGAGAAAAAGAATTCCTATGGAGACTTCCCATTGGCTGCTGGCTGGAAGAGTTGTTTTGCAATGGGGAGCCATGCCCAGGCTGGCCACCAGGAGAGGATGGGGACTAGGGACACCTCTGGTCTTGAGCACCCTCAAACCACCTCCACCAGCTAATCTGTTCTCCTTGCAGCTCACTTTGAGAGCCCTGTCCTGTGGGGTTCTTTTCTCACCTCTCACACAAGCCTGGATATCAAGTGGGGCTCAGTCTGCCCCCGTGACCCCTTCATGTTGCCTCTGGCACCCAGGCCCTTTGCAGTGAAGGGTCTTGCTCTGGTATGAATGAAAAGGTTGAGAGTACTTACTACTGTTGATTCTGGCTGTTACTTAACCTCTTTGTGTTTCTACCTCCTCATCTGTAAAATGGGGATAATAGTGCCTACCTCATGAGGTAGTGCAGACTAGATTGGTTTATACAGTGAAGTGTTAGCAATAGTCCCTAGCATGCAGCAAGCACTCAAAAAATGTTAGCTAGTATGAGTATTGTTACTAGTACTCACCACTAGGAAGCAGACAGGTGAGAATAAAATGGCAGACCACACTTAGAGCATCTGGACTGCCCTTCACCGGGCTCACCCTGGGTTTTGGCTCTGCATTTACTAGCCACGCTATCTTGGGCAGTTAGTCCCTCTTTCTGAGTTCCCATTTTCTTCTCTGCACAATGGGAGTGATGAGGGGAGCCTCCTACACAGGTTGCCCTGAAGGTCACTGGCGTGACCCACGTTGCATGTGTACCACATGGTACCTGTCAGATGTGTCACAAGGCTTAGGAGAGGGATTATCTGCACTGAGGACTCAAAGCCCAGCACAGAAGCAGCCCTGATGCCAAATACCTTCTAACCAATTGGCCTCCCCTCTAGGGCAGCAGACACTGTGTGCACACCAGCTGCAGGATCCAGTGGCACCTTCTCAGCCCCTCTTTTGCTGTCCCAGCTGCCAAGTGTGTGCCATTCGGACCAAAACACCACCTTCCTTGATTCCAACCCACCCTCCTCAGTCTTCTCCACCCACACACCATCTACACAGGGTCCCTCCACCCTGCGGAGAACAGTCCCCTCTACCCAATGTGCAGGAGGCCGACAGAGTGTCACCAAGCTGCCCTCCCTCCCTGTGGATTCCCCCACACAAGCGGCGGGGCCACGGCACAGCCTTGCCGAGGACGGGGCCGTTCCCTCCACTACTGTCTCTCCAGCAAGTTCCAGCAACTCTGGCAACCCACCTAGGGCTGCGAGCACAGCCGGGACAGAGCACCAAGAAGAACATGCTGCTCAGCTTGTCCTGGAACCTACTATCTCAGCTGCCTCCACCCCATGGGCCAGCAAACACCCTGGTCTCTCCCCTATCTCCCGGAACCCAGGGAGCACGCCTCAGCCCGCCCGGGGGACACGGGCCACCCCGCGGGCTCCCCACCCGCCTCCTTCCGAGGGCGGGATTCCGGTCCTGCTGCTGGACGACTCCAGTGAGGAGGAGGAAGAGAGCGAGAAGGAGGAGGTGGGGGCGCCGGCCCGGGACGAGCCCTGCGATTACCACCCCTGCAGGCACCTCCAGACGCCGTGCGCAGAGCTGCAGCGGCGCTGGCGGTGCCGGTGCCCCGGCCTCAGCGGGGAAGACACCCTCCCGGACCCCCCCAAGCTGCAGGTGGTGGCCGAGACCACTGACACGTCGGCGCTAGTGCGCTGGTGCGCCCCCAACTCGGTGGTGCGCGCCTACCAGATTCGCTACGCGCCCGAGGGCCGGCCAGGGAACCAGTCGGTGGTGGGGGACGTCTGCGCCACCGCGCGCCAGCACGCCCTGCACGGGCTGTCGCCGGCCACCGCCTATCGCGTGTGCGTCCTGGCGGCCAACGGCGCGGGCCTGAGCCGGCGCGGGGCGTGCGCCGCCTTCAGCACCGGGCGCAGCCCAGCGCTCCTCGTGGCCGGGCTGGGTGCCGCGGGCGGCCTGCTGCTAGTCAGCACCGCGCTGCTGGCCGCCGGCCTCTGCCGCCGGGGCCGGACGCCACGCTCCCCGAACCGCCGTACGCAGCTGCTGGCCTACCGCAACCCCGCCTTCGCCGCCGAACCCGCGCCGCCGACCCTGGCCTCGCTCCCGCGGGCGCGCGATCGCTGAGCACCCGCCGCGTGCGCGAGGAGAAGGCGGTACCCGGTCCCGAACGGCCGGTCGGCCCCGAGCGTCTCTCCCTCGGGCGAGGCCCGCGCTCCTCAGGCACACGTGGCACTCCCCGCGCTGAGTTCCTCATTCCCGGGAACCTCTCTGCCTTCCCTTCCTGCTGCTTCTCTCTGTTCCGAGAAACGTGATGGTTCATGCTGCCGGGCATCCCTGTGTGTGGTTTTATTGGGGTTTTTCAGCAGTCAGTGCCCCTCAACGTCCGGTAGAATAATTAGAATTGTGTGTGGAAGTAGGAAGAGAGAAAACAAATGGCGCAATGCGGCCGCTTTTCTCATATTGGAAGCGACATCCTCAGGTCATTTCAGAGAAGTTCCCTCATGGTCAAGCTCTGGTAAGGGTCCTGTTATTAAAGGGAACGACTCCAGTGGATTCTCAACCTGAGAACCGGTTATGTTCCCTGAGGCTTTGTGAGTTCATTAGTTCATTTCAGGGTACAGTAGCAGGTGTGCTTCTAGCTTTAAACTGCAGTCTTTAGGGAACATCTGTGAAACACGGGGAAGGCTGTCCTTTCAAACTCGGTTTTTGCTGCATTTCACCTATGTGAACTCCTTTTTTAAGGAAGCATAATAATTAATAATCTCACTTTCAGGAAACTTTTTTTTTTTTCCGGTACGCAGGCCTCTCACTGTTGTGGCCTCTCCAGTTGCGGAGCACAGGCTCTGGACGCGCAGGCTCAGCGGCCATGGCTCACGGGCCCAGCCGCTCCGCGGCATGTGGGATCTTCCCGGACCGGGGCACGAACCCGCGTCCCCTGCATCGGCAGGCGGACTCTCAACCACTGCGCCACCAGGGAGGCCCCAGGAAACTTTTTTTTTTAAGAGAGAGAAGAAATAAAAGGAAAACCTCAAGGCTCTGGCAAGAGGCCAAAGCATTTCTCTGCTCAAATTGCATCAAACCTTTTTTGTATGATTCGTATCTGACTGTGGGCTATGTCTCACTACACCTTTTTTTTTACTTCTATACAAACTTAGGGGGGAAAGTGACTTTATTAAATTAAAATGGGGGTCATATACCTAGATTTTAATTTTCTACGTTAGCATTTATGTAAGTTTCCTGTGGCCACCGTAACAGGTTACCACAAACTGGGTGGCTTAAAACAACATAAGTTAATTCTCCTACTGGTCAGGCCAGAAATCCGCAGTCAAGGTATTAGCAGGGTTGGTTCCTTCTGGAGACTGAGGGAGAACTATTCCACGCCGGCCCCCCTCCCCCCACTGCCCCCACCCCTCCACCCGTGTCTGGTGGAAGCCAGCAATCCTTGGGTTCCTGGGCTTACAGGTGCATCACTCATCCATGCCTCCTTGTCTTGTGACAGTCTCTGTCTCATGTGTCTAAACACCTCCCCCCTTTTTCCATTCTTTTCTCCAGGCTTACTGATATATAATTGACATATAACATTGTTTAAGGTATACAATGCAATGATTTGATACTCCTATATATCGAGAAATAATTAAAATAAGGTTAGTGAACATGTCTGTCACCTCATATAGTTATCTTGTGTGTGTATATGAGTGTATGTGTGGTGAGAACTTTTAAGATCTTAGCTACTTTCTAATAGTACGGTATTGTTAACTGTAGTTATCATGAACTTGTAACTGGAAGTTTGTACCATTTGACCACCTTCACTCATTCCCCACCCCACCCCCTACCCTTAGGGACCACCAATCAACTCTGAGTTGCTTTTTTTAGATTTCACACATGAGATCCTACTGAATTTGTCTTTCTCTTTTTTCCGTTAGTATAATGCCCTCAGGGTCCATCCATGTTGTTCCAAATTGCAAGATCTCTTTCTTTTTTATGGTTGAATAATATTCCATTGTATATTTATTTTTTCTTTATCCATTCATCCAGTGACACTTAGGTTGTTTCCATGTCTTGATTACTGTAAATAATGCTACAATGAACATGGAGGTGAAAATATCTCTTCAAGATAATGATCTTATTTCCTTTGGATATGTACCCAGAAGTCAAATTTCCCTCTTCATATAAGGACACTAGGCAGTGGCTTAAGGCTCACCCAAATCCAGTATGACCATCCTAACTTGATTACGTCTGCAAAGACCCTATATCCAAATAAGGTCACATTCACAGGTATTGGGGTTAGAACTTGAACAATATCTTTGAAGCACAATTCAACCCACAACAGCATTTTACTTCTATTCCAAGAAAAAAAATCAAGTTTGATTCCCATGTATCTTTTGTTTCCATGACATGCTGCAGCACAAAAACCATGCTGCAGAAACTAAGCATATCCAAGTTTGACCTGAATAACTGAACTGTATTTCTAGGTGAAGTTTTGAAAAGGCTTCCCAAAATTCTGAGGTGGATCCCTAGTTTCATCAAATATGTAACCAAGAGAAATAAGACTGATTTAAAAGATACCTACCAGCTCCAAATTTAAAATTGCAAGGCAGAAGTCCTAAACATAAAAGCCCTCAGGAATGTAGTTATATTATCCCAATGCCTTTTTTAGTTTAATATCAAGATTGAGGGACCTTCCCTTGTGGTCCAGTGGTTAAGACTCCACACTCCCAATGCAGGGGGCCCAGGTTCGATCCCTGGTCGGCGAACTATGATCCCACATACCGCAACTAAGCCCGCATGCCGCAACTTCTGAGCCCATGCGCTCTAGTTGCCTGAGTACTGCAACTAGAGAAGCCTGCGAGCCGCATCCAGAGAGCCTGTGCAGCGCAAGGAAGACCGAAAACAGAATTAATTAATTAATTAATTTAAACAATATTCCTTAAAAAAAAAAGATTGAGTCTGTTATGTGGAGGCATCAAAATGAATTTGTCTTGCTTGGAGTCTGTATGCATGAATATACACTCAAACATACCTAATACAATTTCAAAGTTTTATAGACCAGCAGAATTTATGTCTTATAGCAATTCAGTATCCAAAAACATACAGGTTGACGTGGAAAAAGTCTATTAACCAGAACCAGATTAAGACTTTGATACTAAAGAGACTAGGGACCCAACCCGTAAGTCACTCCAAATAGTATCAACACTAGACCATAAATAAGCATAACAAGACACAAAATTCTAATTTTTCCCCTACTTTATTTCAAGTTCTCCCTTTTTTAAACATCATTTTTGTGTGCTCATACTTTGCTAGTGCTGAGACATGGTCAACGTGCCTCTTGGGTGGTCCAGCAATGGGACTTCCACCTCAAGCCTCACTGCACCCCAGGCCGTTATGAGACATTACAGGAGGTTCCCAAAGGGGAGAATGGCCAGCCTCACACCACCCTTCTCTCACCCCCTTCCACTGGATTCCTTAGCAGTGTCCCTGGCCGCAGGCTTCAGTGTTTTCCAAGCCAAGGATGGCTCAGCAGCTAATCTGGGAACAAGGAAGCCAGGACCAGCAGGCAACAAGGGGCACACTGATCCAAGGATGTCACAACCAAGAGGCATGAATTTTGCTTATAACTTCTCATTTTAACACAGCTCAATAGGCTATGTTTAGATAATCTCACTGTATGAGTCCATGTTACACTTAGGTTAGACCTCGGGACAATGAGCAGCAACAGGCCTCCACTGTTAAGAGGAGGCAACCGGCACCAGCCACTTGTCTTCCTCTCCCCTCTCCCTGCATCTTGCATTCTCTTAAACATGACAGTGTAGCAAGAATAGGGCTTTTAAGTCAGATGATCACAAACCAATTATTTTTACAATGTTAAGTGCAAGTGATATACCTGAATGGACTTTATGAATCAGAAAACTTCCACAACAGCAGACGACCGTGGAACACAGACAACCCAAATTGAAGGTCACTTTTTTCCGGCTCTTTTATTCCTTTAACATCTTAACAAAAGAAGATTCCCCAAAGCTTAAAAAAACCTTTGAAAAATATAATTTCATATTATTTACATAACATATGAGTACAGGTCCCAATATCATACAAACATTGTTATGTTAGAGATACAGTGGGAAGGCATGATGTAACTCACTGCCTCTTGGATGGCTAGGGTAACAGACATATTTTCATTTTCCAACTACCTTTGTCACTTATTATCCTGATGCATAAACTATTAGGCACCTGAGAGGTTGGAAGACTTCTGAACATGAACTTCAGTACCTTCTATTTTGATCTTATTTATTATTTTCAAAATTTACTGCATTTTAAATCTCTTTACAAGTTTAATTCATCCACAACTAAGCCACCTTTATAGTCATTATCCTGAACAATCAAATATTAACCACATGTACTGTTAATGTGTGCACAGATCTAAAAGTCAAACAAACAACTGTGCAGCCAAGTTGTACAGGATGTATATTTAAACCCAGGAAATTCCCTAGTGCTTTGTGAGCAATCTAAATTCTATTAAAGTGACAACTCTTCAGTTTCCATGCTCTAGACTGTTTTTTGTTTTACATATCAAAAAATGACTGACAATAATTGCTACTTATAAATTAATCAAGAAACCTAAGATAAAAAAATTCTAAATTATAGTTTTATTTGTATTTAAAAATACATTGGAAATTCTGCATATGCCCATGATCAAGCTTATTTTCAATGCACATTACTTAAATTTTGATGACATGGTTTGTTCTGACAAGTCCTTTTTCAAGCTGAACACCAAAAAAGGAAACTCCCTAAGATTTCCACTGGCCCTGCCGCCGACGATGTATATTGCTTCCTTGCTAATGATGATGGATGACTTTCATCTGCCTTTTATCACCTGAACAGTTTTCCGACCATAATGATAATAACTGTAAGCTGATGCAGCTGTGGTAAAAGCTGTAAGACACCTTTTATGGAAGGAAAGAAAGAAAATTTAGTCTAAACTCTAAAAAATGCTAACTATAAGAACCATAAAGAATACATTTAAAGGAGTTGTTTCAAAGTAAAAAAGCCTGTGTTGGTGTAATTTTTTTTTAACAAGAATTTAAATATACTGCTTTTCTTTAAGACTTCATTTGAATCAGTAATGTCAAACAGAATTAATCTAATCAGTCTGAAAAAAATAATAATAGCAATTGTCATTTTTTACCCAGACATTATTCTAGGTAGTTTTATTTTCACAGCAACCTCATCTTACAGAGGAAACAGTGCCCCAGAGTTTGCTCAGGGCCACAGAACTATGAGTCTGGCTTGGTTCCAACTCTAGAGCCCTTGTGCTCCTCCCACTGTTCCACGCTGCTTAGAGTGTTAGTTTTAGAAGCTATTTCTTACAGATCTTGGGAATTCTAATATCTGAGTCATTTTAAATAAAATTCAGCTTTCTTTACTGATATTTCCTTAAAATTAAGGAGAATTAATCAGATTCTCTTTGAAATGACACGAGTGACACTCAGGGCTTGCTGAGCGCTCGCAGCTAACACGTTCCTTTTTGGTGCACACATGTACTTCTGTTTCCACCAGGTGAGGTGTAGGCTCATCAAGAATCTGTTTGATCTCAAACCTGTTTATGCCAGTTTGATATCCTAAATTCACACATAATGAAACGTACAGGTAGGAAGAGTCGCTATTTCTGAGAACTAAGCTGGAGGCTTTGGAAAGGCTTGATATCACAGCAAGTTGCTAAAAATTACTGTCAAAGTAAGTAGACAATGTAATTGTTAAAATACTAGAGAAAATGGTAAAAATCTAGAAAGTTTCTATACTCTGATTGCTTCATAAATGTCTTACATTCTTATATCACTTTAAAAGCAGAACATGAAAATCAGAGAGGTTGTATTATGGATGCAGTTTTTTGCAAGAAAGAAAAAAATCCCACTGATGAGCCTATAATCAAAGAAAAGGCATTGAGCCTTTATCAGAAGACGTAGGACAAATCAGAATGAATGTACGATTATATATTTTAGAAAATAAAATGTCTAGCGTGTGTATCATTTTTAAAGCTTTTTAGCTTAACTGACTTTAGTTAACCAACTATTTTCTGGCTCAGACTGCATCAAGCAATGTTTTAATTATCGAGTTAAAAGTAGAGTAAAAATACAGTGCTTTAGTATCAGTGTGGCATAAAGTATGAATGTGACACATTTTCAAGGCTATACATAACCTTAATAAAATAAAACTCAAACTCCTTTCTCCAAGTTTCTCTCCCACTCTGCCCCCTTCACTAGGCTGGGTGCACTTTCCCCCTATCCACTCTCCTGCACGTCTGACTTTGCTCAGGGTCTGCCCTTCACCAGAATGGCCTCCCCTCAGTCTCTCTCCACCTAGACCTCATGGCTCAAATGCTACTTCTTCCCTGAAGCTTTCCCTCTTCTTCCTACCTGGAAGTATTTTTCTCTACTCCAAAACCCCAACACATTATCTGTACCTCTCATCCCTTCTAATTTGCATGAAACCCCCTATAACTTCTATATTCTACACTTGATAGTAAGCTTCTTAAAAATGGTATCAATCAAAAAATATAGCCCACAGCTTTACCCAAGTGCTTAATAAACATGATTAAGAACAAAGTAATTCTAGGATTGTCAAAATAAGCCATTTTGTTGACATTCTCAGAGAGTAATTCTAAGTTTAGCTTACCACAGGATCTGAAGATAAATGCTGTCAGCATAATTGAAAACCGGAGCTGCCAAAGAAGCTGCCACCAAGATTAACTGGACTGCTGTGTTAACCTAAAAATAAGAAGTCATAAATGAACAGTGCCAACCCAATTATGTTTCAAGCTCACAAGAGAAAGGCATAACCCATCACAGTATAACACAACAGACCCTCAGGGATGCTGTAATATCCCTGCCAAAGAAGCTGGCATTCACACAAAAGGCTGAATTTCACTAACAGGCCCATCTGTCTCCACAGCTGCCCTATCTAGTGAGGGGAAGGGCAACTATCAGAAAACACCACTATCTTGAATTTCCATAGCAATAATGTTGCAAAGTTCTCTGCCTTTTTCTCAGTTGCCTATTAAAACAGCCCTGTGAATATGGAAATAATGAAGATACTCTTCACAGGTAAAAAGGTAATGAGTTAAGTGAATTGCCTGCAGTCATAGCAGGTTACAGATCCAAACCCAGAACCCACATTTCCCAGTACTCCATTCAATGCTCCTTTCACTTGCCTACCACCTGTCAAACCTATGAAGTTAGAAAACTGAAATGCACTAATCTCCATGAGAGAGGCTCTAAGTTCGGAAATGAGTAGGTTTCCCTACCCTAAAAGACAGCGTGGTGGAGAAAAGGAAGACAACAAAACCACTGGAGACTTCCTGTACTCATTGAGAGAAGCATTCTGGGGAAGCGGGTGATGTATGAATCCGTGGGTGATGTGTCTAGAGAAGCACCTATGTTCTCTCATCCATTGTGCAGCCAAATTACAAGGATTCGACTCCGTTTTAAAAATAAGTAATAAAAATTGTCTGGAGAACTCCCTGCAAGCCCAAGGAATTAAGGCATTTGTCCCTGGTACCTCTTTAAGCCACCTTCTGTACAGTGCTATACTCCAATTACTGTACTTGATACATATGTAAGTCACAAAAATAAATAGATAAAATAAATAGACAGATAAATAAATAACGCATATTTGTAGGTAAAAATTCACCCCAGGGAGTCTCTGGTTTAAGAGTAATCATCCCTCTGTCCCAAAGATGATCAGCATCCCTAACCTGTTAAACCTCTGTCACAAGGCATGGAGCAAAAGAATAATTACAGCAAACTTACCAAGGTTACTAGTAAAACAAATCTGCCTTCAGAGACATTAATAGTGTCCTCTCTGTGTGCAAAGACTGGCATACAGTTATTATCCTGAAGAGGGCTCAGGAAAACAGATGGACAACTAAGAGTAGGAGTTGTTTATTAGTGAATAAAACTTTCTCATGTCCCTTTCCATGTTAACAATCGATCTTGCAAATGAAAGGACCTTGTTATATGGTGTTTTCACTACAGGGAGGGGTGGGTAGTGAAACCAGAAAGAAATTTTCATACTCTCTTTGTGTCAATATGCAATTACATTGCCACCTCCCCTAAGTGGTGGCCCTAATACCTCATTTGGAGACTTAAATTCTTACACCACCAACACAAAACACAACATATATACTAAAGATCCAGAAAGCCTGGAGGACAAAAGAACTGGGCTAATGACCCCACTCTCTATTCTCTATGGTCAATACATTAAAATGTGTCTCATTTTCAGCTGCTCCAGACTGAGGTTTATAGTCATCAAAATAAAATCCTCAACGGTTTTTAACTTAAAAGGATGTTGTGTGTCTCTTACCTTGCTGATGAAGGTTGGTTTTAACCTAGCAGTGGCATAACAAGGATTGAAATACTTAGAAAGTGTTCTCTGGCAGAGGACAAAAAAAACAAAGTTTATTCATCATTCAAGTTTAAAATAAATATTTTGTTATTATATGCAACAGTTACTGAGTGTATAACACACGCCTGGCTATATGCTAGATAAACCCTTTATCTGCATCTTCTTTTATTATACTATATAAGCAACATCTACATTCTTCATAAATCACCTACAGTTTATTGAAAATAGATTTTTTAATTTATAGATTTCTCAATTTCTATAAATTTCTAACACAATAACTATCATAAAGTCTGCTTAACTATGTCTTTCTACTAAATAGATTCAACAAATCTCCCTCATCACTGTTTTCTTTATAGGCTAAAAAGAACCAAAATGAATAAAATACTGCCATTTTCACCAGGCTGGGAATCAAAAGATGAGGTTGTTATGTTCATGAGGTGGCTATAAGCTATGCTATGCTTATGTGCTCAAATATTTGTAGAACCAATGAACAAATGTGTGAACAAACCACTCCATGCTCATAAAACTGTGATTTTAAAAACCAGTTCTAGATAATCCATAGTAGAAGCTAAATTAGACAGGGAAGGGTGCTTAGTTATACAAAACACTCCTAAACAGAGTTTGCTGCTAGGGATGGGGCTAGCTGGCCTGAGTTTTATGGACTATCAACTAAAACAATGTTGACTTATAACAAAAACATCCTTTTAAAAATTGATCATTCATATTTTCACTGAACAGCTACCATAATGGGTGATTCAAATAGCAAGATGACAGTTATGTCTGTTTTCTTTAAATTCCTAATAAATGGATTGAATACATAATAGTCATAAATTATTCCCATAAAGTGAAACTCAGTATGCAATAATGATTTTTTTCTTTTGCCTTAAGTTACAGTAATACTAAAAGAACATTTTTTTGAAACAAACTCACCGGTGTTGGAAGAGTTCGATATCTGATATAAAAAACAGCAGCAATCAACATTACATCTCTTGAAATTATCATATAAGTAAGTGGAACTGAAAATCAAATATAAAATAATTTTGATTGGGATTTTGAAAATTATTAAGACATTATACATACAATGAAGCCTTACCATAAACTGGTGTTTCATCTAAGCAAAAATTTTAAAATAAACACTTATTGATGCCTGTTTAGGGTCCCTACAGTGAACCACTGATTTTTATGTTTTTTTAACCTGCCTTCAAAACAAGGTGAAAGACAGACTATGGCTTTTAAAGTCACATTTCAGAATGTTGATCCTCTCACCCCTTTCTGTATTTTTTTTTCCTTGCATACGTTTTTAAATTGCAGTTAATCAGTGTCAGCTCTACTCAATCCTATTTCCTTTGTTACTTCCCAGCTTTGTAAATTTAGAAAAAAGATCACCAAGCTCACTATAATTACACGGAATGAGATGGTAAAAAGGTTGGAAAGGATGCCGGGACTCAAGGCATTCTTTTTTTTTTTTTTTAATAAATTTATTTATTTATTTTTGGCTGTGTCGGGTCTTCATTGCTCACGCGGGCTTTCTCTAGTTGCGGCGAGCGGGGGCTACTCTTTGTTGTGGTGCACAGGCTTCTCATTGCAGTGGATTCTCTTGTTGTGGAGCACGGGCTCTAGGCACGTGGGCTCAGTATTTGTGGCTCGCTGGCTCTAGAGCACAGGCTCAGTAGTTGTGGCGCATGAGCTTACTTGCTCCGTGGCACGTGGGATCTCCTGGGACCAGGGCTCAAACCCGTGTCCCCTGCATTGGCAGGTGGATTCTTAACCACTGTGCCACCAGGGAAGTCCTAACTCAAGCCCTTCTGACTTTTAAGAACTCTGACTGCTTGCTTCTGCATTCTAGATTATTTTATGAACAGTAAAATTTGCTATGTGTACCACTTGTGGAGAGCCAAAATATCTTCATTTTTGCCTGGCCAGTTCCTATCCAGGCAATTGCTATTTTTTCTTCTGCTCATTCATTCAATGAATTCTAGTTAAACATGAATTCAACTTGTTGATAGTTTTCTCATTATTCCTAAGATCCTACAGGACGGTCCCAGTGCCAGCAGAAGGACATTTTAAGTGGATACCCAAGGAACTCCTGCTCCCTTGTCGAATGAGAATGGGAGGGCAGAGGTCCTGTTTCATTTTACATCCTTCCACGTTGAAGGAAGTTTTAACCATGAATATATGTCATGTTATTAGAAAAAAATATTTATTTAAAAAGGAAAAAATCTTGAGGCTAACACTCATTTCAAATTGTTTCAATTACTAAAATAAAAGAATCATGCACATCCCTTCCATAATACTTTCAAACAGTTCTTTGTGAATTACTTTTAAGGCCATACTTAGGGTCCTCTATTGGTTCAGAAACTTATGAAAAATCTCAGTAATTAATTACAGATTTAAAATTTAAATCTCTGCTGGTTGTGGCTGTGATGTAAGTGTTGATCCTTGGCCTAGTACTCAATGACAAGACGATTCCAAAGAGAAAACGCTTATCCACTCAAGTCATGGCATTTGGAGCACAAAGAAGACTCGACCGTATGAACCAAGTAACAAAACAAGGCAGTCATGATTTTTAGGAGGATTTTTGTGCCTGTAAACCAAACTTTTCTATAGTAATAATCAGCTGGCAAAATCAAATAACTATCAGATTTTATTTATTTTTAAATCAGATTTTAAAATGCAGCAAACTCATGTGGATTATATACAGTAAACACAACAGTAGAGGAAAATAAACACCTGTTATTGTAGTTCATCACCACAGGGGAAAAAGAATATAATTTAATTCTAAATAAAGTTTCTGCAGAAGAACAGATGAAGCAATTCAATACACTGCAAAGCCTTGGGCTCTAGTTCTATTAACTACTAAAATTACCATTTATTGGGCATCTGGCACCATTTAAGTATTTTATACATATTATGTCATTTAATCTACATATCAACTCCATGATATGGGAACCATCATTACCCCGTTTTACAAATATTGAAAACAAGCCTCAGGCAGATTATAAAACCTGGCCAAGGTCACCAGTTAGTCAGTACTACTGCAGAATGCATCTCTGGGCTCAGTTTACCATCTGTTAACAGTCTGGTGGAAGACAGGACTGTTTACAAAATCCAGTGTTCCCCAAACTGACTACTCATCACAGAATCACCTCGTGAAAGCTTCATAAAAGCAAAGGTGAATGCTCCCTGGGGGTTCACAAGCACAGCCAGACTGGGACCAGGCTGCACTGGGTGATCTCTAAAGCCTCTGCCAACTGAGAGCCTGTATACATACATGTTCTTACTGTGATTTGGGGGGCAATTTTGTCCAGTTCCCTGGCTTTTGAATCTTCTAACTGTTCCTGCTTTCTCTCCTGGCCTTCCTTTCCCTTTTCTTCCAGGGCTAAAGCAGCTTTCCTTTGTCTATTAGAGTATGATAGTGTGTTAGGGAGGTGTAAAATGTGTCAGGGAGTGCTCCAAGGTTTTCCTATTTGCTAACTCTGTCTGAAATACAGTTTCTGCAACAAAGAAGTACATCATGGGCAAATTTATTAGTGTTAAAGGGAAATAATAAAATCAAGTCACTTTTACATAGTAGAAGTTTGCATTGAAAATAATAAAGTTAACACACAGCCATAGTCATTTGTTATATATTTTCTATGGCTGTTTTCACACTACAATAGCAGACTTGAGTAGTTACAACAAAGACCACATGGCCCATAAAGTCAGAAACATTTACCATTCTGGCCTTTACAGAAGAAGTCTGCCAACCCTTGTTCTACATGTTAATCTCTAAACCAGGACCTCTGCAATCTCTAAGGAGCAAATGGAGAGCTCTTACCTACAAAATAGAGCTAAAGGTACTGAGAATTCAGGGCCACGCCTTGTCTCTCACTGTCTGTTCACCCTAGAGGGTAGTATACCACCCAACAAATTCCACCAATGCCCAGGGAGCACCCAGTTAAACATTTATGAAGTAAGCAGCCAAGAATCACCAGACATTTTAGCAAAGTCTCCATCATGAAAGAGAGACCAAAACAAACAGAAAAAAAAAAAAGAAGAAAAGAAATAGATACAATACAGGGGTTTAAAACCACCCCCCCACAAACACACATACAAAAACAGATAGAAGATGTCCTGAAATGATGATACTCACCTATGAAGTAAGAAAAAGACATTTTTAAAAATTTTTTTATTTATTTGTTTTATTTATTTATTTTTTGGTTGTGTTGGGTTGTCACTGCTGTGCACGGGCTTTCTCTAGTTGCAGTGAGCGGGGGCTACTCTTCGTTGCAGTGCACAGGCTTCTCATTGCAGTGTATTCTCTTGTTGTGTAGCATGGGCTCTAGGCACACAGGCTTCAGTAGTTGTGGCACATGGGCTCAGTAGTTGTGGCTTGCAGGCTCTTGAGCGCACGTTCAGTAGTTGTGGCACACGGGCTTAGTTGCTCCGCGGCATGTGGGATCTTCCCCGGCCAGGGCTCGAACCCATGTCCCTTGCATTGGCGGGCAGATTCTTAACCACTGCACCACCAGGGAAGCCCCTTGTTTTGTTTTGAAAGAACATACAGAACAAGAGCTCTTTATTTCCTCTTGGAAATTAAAAATGATAGCAATAAAAATGTCAATCGAGGGACTTCCTTGGCAGTCCAGTGGTTAAGATTGCACGCTTCCACTACAGGGATTGAGGGTTCAATCCCTGGTCAGGGAACTAAGATCCCACATGCCACGTGGCACAGCCAAAAACCAATTTTTTTAATTAAATAAATAAATTAACTAAAATGTCAGTAGAAGGGGTAAATGACAAAGTTGGGGAAATTTCCCAGAAAGAGAACAAAAAGTGTTTCCAGTAAGAAAAGAACCTAGGGAAAAATGTTTAGAACTGATGGATAAGTTTTCAGACTGAAGGGGCCTTCTTAGTACCCAGCACAATGGAAGAAAGATTTACTACAAACTCTAGTAGGATCTAGAACATATAACACTGCAAAATTTCAGACCTATAGGTAAATGAAAAGATCCTCAGGTTCAGCTCCATTAATATCTGAGTAGGTAATAATTCTCCTGCTAAGACAGTTAAAGAAGAACATTAAACAAAAAAATCTTGAAAGTGAAAAGCTTGTAAGATGCTAAGAAAGTATCAGAATGAGAACTCAGGAAAATAAGCCTAGGTACTCAAAGCCACTCAAAGCCACTGTCCCTAACCCTAGGGAAGTAAGCCACAAAGCTGAATAGGGGTTTTGGCCGCCTTAAAGGGTGGGGAAACAGTAGTCAAAGCCCAGAGCCCTCAGGTTGGGCAGTGACAAACCACCTCCTAGCTTTAAGCTGGGATCTGAACAACTATTTCCACAGGGTTGGGAGAGGAGATGGCCCTATGCAAACTAAGCCTTAAAAAAGAATGTCTTATCATCTGGCCATCTAGGTGGTCCCAGACTGTTAGCATGCCTAGATACCTGGCAGAACTGAACAAAAAATCTCCTCTGGAGAGTGATGCCATCATCCTACACATCAAGATATTCCTCCAAATTATTTTTTAAATATTAGTACAGTGTCTAAACAGTCAAAAATAACCAAAGACATAAGATACCATGAGTGAGACTCAATAGAAACAGACACATGAAAGAGACCCTCAAAAGATATTTCAGAATTACCAGTGTTTATAAAACAACTAAAGCTTACTATGTTCAAAGGGATACAAAAATCAAGATTGAAAATTTCAGCAGGGAACTGCAAACTATAAAAGTTGATTTACTAAGTTTGCAGAAGAATGAAATAGAAATTTTATAACTAGAAAATATAATAGAAGACTTAAATGAATTTGGCACAGCTGAAGAGAGAATTAGTGAAATGAAAGAGCAAGCTTCATTAGTAATCATCTAGAATGGAGTGCAGAAAGATAAAATGAGGTATCATGCAGAAAAGAGGCTCAGACACTTAAAGGATACAGTGAAATCTAACACAGGTATACTGCAGTCCCAAAAGAAGGAGAAACACAGACAACAATACTTGAAGATTGTGGCTCAGAATTTTCTAGAACTGATTAAAGATATCAATCCACAGATTAAAAAGCCCAACAAATCACAAGCAGGATAAATAAAAAAGAAAATCACACCAAATATTGTGAAACTACAGAAAACCAAAGAGAAAGAGTAAATCTTAAAAGCAGACAGAGTAAAAGTACCTTTGAAAAAGAAATGGGTTAACAATTTCTTATTACCAAAAATGGAAGTGAGTAGACAATTGCATGGTACTTTAAATGTACTGAAAGAAAATTAACTACCAGCCCAGAATTCTATACCTAACAAAAATATCCTTCAAGAATAAAAGCAAAATCAGACAGAGAAAGACAAATACTGCGTGATATCACTTATATGTAGAATCTAAAAAAAAAAAAAGAGAGATAGAAAGAGGCTGGTAAAAAGACACAAACTTTCAATTTTAAGATGAAACAAAAGATGAATAAGGTCTGAGGATCTAATGTATAACACACTGACTAGTTGGTAACACTGCATTGTATAATTAAAATCTGCTAAGAGAGTAGAATTTAAATGTCCTCGCACAAAGAATAAAGGCAACATAAAAATATTTTCAGAGAAACAAAGAAAAGAATGTACCACCAGTAGACCTGTATTAATAGAATTTCTAAAGATATACTTTAGAGAAAAGGAAAATGATTCCAGGTGGAAGGTCTGAAATACACCAAACATAAACCAGAAAAAAGTATGAAGATACATCTAAATGAACACTGACTTAATAAACAATATCATGTGGGTTGAACACATAAATAAAATTAAAGTATGAGAATAACCTAAATTGAGAAAGGAATAAATGGAGTTAAAGTATTCTAAGGCCCTTCCAGTGCCCAGAAGGCATATAGGCATCCCTCGGTATCCATGGGGGGTTGGTCTGAGGATCCACCCTGCTTCCCCCAACATACACCAAAATCCACAAATTCTCAAGTCCCTTATATAAAATGGTGGAGTATTTGCATATAACCAATGCACACCTTCCCATATGCTTTAAGTCATCTCTATATTACTTAATACCTAATACAATGTAAATACCCTCAGTTTCCAGTTTGCAGCAAAGTTTGGTTGGAACTTTCTAGATTTTCTTCCCCCCAATCTGAGGTTGGTTGAATCCGTGGATGGAGAACTCCCAGATACAGAAGGCCAAATGTATAGATTTGTTAACATTAAACTTTGATAAGGTAAAGATGAATTATAATTTTGAGACTAGCTAAATGTTAACAGAGTGTAAAACTTTCCAATTGGTACAGGAAAACAGTGATAATTATAGAATATAGAATATAGACAAAAGTAGAATAGAACATACAGGCCAAATAAAACACAAAATAAAATAGAAGACTGCTACACAAATACTAGTAATCATAGTAAATGGATTAAATGTTCCAGCTGAAAGATAAAATATTTTTAGACTAGATAAAGTAAAGAAAAACCATCTATCTATATGTTATTTTTAAGGAATATCTAAAATATAAAGATGTGGACAAGTTGAAAGTAAAAGATTGGTTTATCATGTAAGCACTGACCAAAAGTAAGCTAGTGTAGCTATAGTAATAGTCAACAAAAGAGACTTCAAGGCAGGAACTTCCCTGGCAGTCCAGTGGTTTAAGACTCTGCCTTTCCACTGCAGGGGCCACAGGTTCAATCCCTGGTCAGGGAACTAAGATCTCACATGCCAGATGGTGTGGTCAAAAAAAAAAGAGAGAGAGAGAGAGACTTCAAGGCAAAAATCATTTCTAAAGATATAGAGGGTCACTTCAAAATAAATCATTCAATTCACCAAAAAGACATAACAATTCTACTTTATATGCACTTATTAATAGCATGACTTCAAAAGACATGAAGCAAAAATCAGAGCTAAAAAGAAAAAATAATGGAAAATTGGACACAGCAGGAAACTTTACTCTCTCAGTAACTGACAGAAAAGCAGACCAAATGTAAAAAATAAGTCCGTAAAGAAGGAGATTTAGCCACCAGGATTAAAAACTTGACCAGGGACTTCCCTGGTGGCACAGTAGTTAAGAATCTGCCTGCCAATGCAGGGGACACAGGTTCAATCCCTGGTCCAGGAAGGTTCCACATGCCGCGGAGCAACTAAGCCTGTGCACCAAAACTACTGAGCCTGCGCTCTAGAGCCCACGAACAAGCCACAACTACTGAGCCTTCATGCCACAACTACTGAAGCCCACGTGCCTAGAACCCATGCTCTGCAAAAAGAGAAGCTACCGCAATGAGAAACCCATGCACCACAACGAAGAGTAACCCCTGCTCGCCACAACTAGAGAAAGGCTGCATGCAGCAATGAAGACCCAACACAGCCCAAGATAAAGAAATAATTTACTTAAAAAAAAAAAAATTGACCAAATGGACATATGTAGAACATCATACCCAATGACTGCAGAATACATATTCATTTGAAAAACGCATAAAATGTTTATAAAATTTGACTGTATACTGGGCTGAAGGGCTAAAATCACAGAGCATGTTCTCTGAACACAAGGTAATTATGCTTGAAATCAATAACAAAAAGATACCTAGAAAATCCCACAAATTAAGAAATAAATTTTTATTAACACCATAGGCCAAAGAAATATCATAATGGAAACAGATTACTTTGAACTCGATAATGACAAGAACACTAATACCAACATATGAGATACAGTGAAAGGGATACTTAGAGGAAATATATAGCCTTAAATGCAAACTTTAAAGAAGAAAAGCTGAGGGAATTCCCTGGTGGTCCAGTGGTTACAACTTCGTGCTTCCACTGCAGGGGGCACAGGTTCAATCCCTGGTTGAAGAACTAAGATCCCACAACGGCACAGCCAAAAAAACAAACAAAAAAAGGAACGAGTTAAACATTCATCTACAGCTGTGTTGTTCAATACAATAGCCATGAGCAACATGTAAAGATAAAGCACTTGAAATGTGGCTAGTCTGAAGTGAGAGGTGCTGTAAGTGCAAACAGCACACTGGCTTTTGAAGACAGAGTATGAAAAAACAATCTCATTAATGATTTTTTATTGATTATATAATGAAATGACAATATTTTCCATCTAGTGGGTTAAATAAAATGTTATTAAAATGGGGGGTGGCCTGGCACAGGCAGCAGTGCATGCACAGAGCACTCAGTCTCCACTGTAGCAGAAGTGCAAGCACACACACACACTTCACCTGTTTCTTCTCACTTTGAACATAACTACTAGAAAAATTTAAATTAGATCTATGGTTCCCATTATATTTCTACTAGACAGGACTGATCTATAGAATTTAGAAAAAGAACAGCAGAAAAAAACCAAAGGAGGAGACAGAAACAACAAAAGAGCAAGATTTAATGAAGTAGTAAACATATCAGAGAAGTTTGGCAAAGTTCAAAGTTGGTTCTTTGAAAAGATTCATAAAACAGACAAACCTCTGGCAAGACAAGTCAAAGAAAAAAAGGGACAAATAACTAATAATTAGGATGAAAAGGGGGACATCGCTACATAGTCTACAGACATCAAAACGTTAATGTGGATACTATAAATAGCTTATGGTAAATTTTTTTAAAATGTAGCTGAAATGGACAAGTCCCTAGAAAAACATCACAACTCACAAAACAGACAAAAGATGAACCAGAAAAACTGAATCACCCTGTAACCATTTTTTTAAAAAATGAATCAACTATTTTAAAACTTTTTCCCAAAGAAAACTCCAGGCTTCAATGGCTTCAACAAGTTCTACCAACATTCCAAGAAGGAGTAATTGCAATCTCACACAAACATCTCCCAAGAATGGGGTGGGGTGTGTGTGCACTCCCTAAATTCATTTTATGAGATTATTATAAACTTGATATTAAAACCTAACAAAGGTAGGGGACTTCCTTGGTGGTCCAGTGGCTAAGACTCCACGCTCCCAATGCAGGGGGCCTGGGTTCGATCCCTAGTCAGGGAACTAGATCCCACATGCTGCAACTAAGAATTCACATGACACAACTAAAGATGCCGCATGCTGCAACTAAGACCCAGCGCAGCCAAATAAATAAATATTAAAAAAAAAAAACCTAACAAGGGTATTTGTAGAAAAGAATTCCAGGCCAATCTTCTGAATCTAGATGTGAAATCTTCAACAAAATATCAGTAAACCAAATAGCAATATCTTCATAATATATCATGACCAAGTTAGATTTGTAACAGGAATGTCATCAGGTTCATTTAACTTAGAAAATCAATAACGTAATTCACCACACATTAAGCTTAAAGGGAAAAAATATGACTATCATAATACATGAAGAAAAAAATTTTCATAAAATTCCATATCCGATGTAAAAAAATTTCTGCGCAAACTGCCAGTGGAAGTGAACTTCTTTAATCTGAAAAAGGGGTATCTATAAAACCCTACAGGAAATGTCATATTTAATACTGAAAGACTGAAAGCTTTCCTTCTTAGACTGGAAATAAGACACAGATACCACTCCTATTCAACATTGCACTGTGCACTATTGTGAGGCAAATTTTTAAAAAGGTAAAAGGACTGGAGAAGAAGAAACACACTGTCATTAATTATAGATAATACATAATCAAGGATACAGAAAATCCAAGAGAATATACATTTATATTATTAGCATAAGAGTTCAGCAAGTTTTGCTAGACACAAAAACCACTGTCAGAGATGGAACTGATTTCATCCAATCAACATCAGCTACTACAAAATGAAATATTAAAAAAGCTACCATTTACAAAAGCATCAAGAACTATCAGTCACCTAGGAATAAATCTAATAAAAAAGTTTTATTACCTCTCTAGAGAAAACTGTAACATTTTGACATTTTAACAGACCTAAATAGAGTAAATACAAGATGTATGTGGATTGGAAGACAATATTGTAAAAATACCAATTCTTCCAAATAAATCTGTAAATTCAGTGCAACTCCAATAAAATCCCAACAGGTTTTTCTGGGGAACTTGAAAGCTGATTCTAAAATTCACACACAAATGAAAACAGGTAAGAATATCAAAGTGGAAGAATGTGCTCTATCATGTATCAAGACTTTTGGGGGACTTGCCTGGTGGCGCAGTGGTTAAGAATCCGCCTGCCAATGCAGGGGACATGGGTTCGAGCCCTCATCTGGGAAGATCCCACATGCAGCTGAGCAACTAAGCCCGTGCGCCACAACTACTGAGCCTGCGCTCCAGAACCCATGAGCCAAAACTAATGAGCCCACGTGCCACAACTACTGAAGCCCGTGCATCTAGAGCCCGTGCTCTGCAACGAGAAGCCTGCGCACAACGAAGAGTAGCCTCCGCTTACCGCAACCAGAGAAAGCCCATGCACAGCAACAAAGACCCAACGCAGCCAAAAATAAATAAATAAATAATAAAATAAATTAAAAAAAAAAAGACTTTTGGCAAAGTAATAATAATTAGGGATGGTACTGGTGCAAAGATAGACAAATCAATGGGGAATAAACTAGACAACCCAGAAATAACCCATGTATATATGAACATGGCAGTGAGTCTGGAAAGTATAGAATTTTCAATAAAAAGTGCTGGGATAATTGGGTGTCCAAAGAAGCAGTTAGAAAATTAACTTTTAAGAGAGAGAATTTTTTAAACCATCAACTAGGAATTATGCAAAGAAATTTTAAAAGCTTTCTAATACAAAACATAATCACACGTAAAGGAAAAGATATCAGAATGGCATGAGACTTCTCAACGGCAAGATGGAATCTGGAAATCTATAATCAGGGTCTTGAAAATTCTGAGTGAAAATAACCTGCAATTGAAAATTATGCCCCAATCAAGTATGGAGGGTAGAACAAATACATTTTAGATGTCTGTAGAATAAAGACATTGTACACCTCTAAAAACCTTGCTGCCAGGCTGCATCCTAGCTAGGAAACAACTGGAGATTCTACTCCACAAAAAGGAGGACCCTAACAAGGAAGCCATGGGAGCCTGGAAAAACAAACCCAACACAGAAGAGAGACAATGGAAGTTCCCAGAATGATAATTAAGGGAAGTTGCAGTTCCAAAAGCGACCTACATCAATTGTATCAACAATATCCATAATACCAAAACCTGGAAACAATTTCTGTGTTCACCACGGAAATACCTGGGCTGGCCAACCTTTGTAAAACAATACAACAAAATACAAAATAACTCTGAAAAATGAGAAGCATGAAAATACACACAGACACACACACACACACACACACACAAATTTTAATTGTGAATGTTAACAGAATGCTCCTTAGGATCTTTTCTCCTACAAATTATCTATATTACTTATAGCATACCCCTGCCCCTTCAATACCCCCAACCATTCACACACCATAATTCTGACTTTCAAAGAAGCACATGAACAGTAGTCTAATTCATTTTTAAATTTGGTATGTGGATTTAAAAGCCTAAAGGTAGGGACCTCCCTGGTGGCGCAGTGGTTAAGAATCCGCTTGCCGGGGCTTCCCTGGTGGCGCAGTGGTTGAGAGTCCGCCTGCCGATGCAGGGGACACGGGTTCGTGCCCCGGTCCGGGAAGATCCCACATGCCGTGGAGCAACTAAGCCCATGTGCCACAACTACTGAGCCTGCGCTCTAGAGAAGCCACCGCAATGAGAAGCCCCCACACCGCAACGAAGAGTAGTAGCCCCCGCTCGCCGCAACTAGAGAAAGCCCGCGCACAGCAACAAAGACCCAACGCAGCCAAAAATAAAAATAAATAAATAAATTTATTAAAAAAAAAAAAACAAGCCTAAAGGTAGAGGAGAAAAAGAATCTCTAGATTGGGAGACTATACTAGACTGAAACACCAGTAAACTTCTTCCTATCAAATGTCAGTAATAACATGGTATTGAAGGACCAAGTACCAGCTTCTTTGTTCTCAGATTCTAACTCTTGGAAATAAACAGTTTAATCTGAACCAAAGGATTAAAAACTGAGAAACACAGCGGAAGTAGAAAATGAACAACCAAAAAGCACATACAAAATACAAAAGATCATAAAATTTTGTTACAAAGAGTATGCAGGGGCTTCCCTGGTGGTGCAGTGGTTGAGAATCCGCCTGCCAATGCAGGGGACACGGGTTCGAGCCCTGGTCGGGAAGATCCCACGTGCCACGGAGCAACTAAGCCCATGCACCACAACTACTGAGCCTGCACTCTACAGCCCACGAGCCACAACTACTGAAGGCCGTGCACCTAGAGCCCGTGCTCCCCAACAAGAGAAGCCACTGAAATGAGAAGCCTGCACACTGCAACAAAGAGTAGCCCCAGCTCACCACAACTAGAGAAAGCCCACGCACAGCAACAAAGACCCAACGCAGCCAAAAATAATTAATTAAAAAAAAGAGTATTCAGACAATGTACAAACTATGTGTATAATTTAAAATTGCGTAATACCATCTAAGTAATAATAATAACAATGTGAAATTTTATAGACATCTTTAGGATTTCAGAGCTCTCACTTATTAAATTGTACTTAATAAATAATAAGACTTAGGAAAATTTTAAATTGCTTTCAAAAGCTAGGCACAAAGAAAATAATAGTTTCAAAAGATTCTAGGATAATATGAATTAGCTCAATTTTTTTGAAATATTTGTTTAATTTTAAACAATTTTACTAAGAAAACAATGCATTCTATAGTATATACAAGGTCATAAATTCTAAAGTAAAACAAATAGCTTGGAAAGCAAAACAGTTCAATAGTTTAAATTTAGGGAAACACTTTAAAGTTGAAAACATATTTTTGGAACAAAAATTATTTGTCTCTCAATCAAGAGAAATCCTAAGCTGATAAATGTGATTCTTCCCTGTACTATTTAAAAGTACGCATGACGCGTTCTTACCTGGAATAAGATCTGCATAGGTCAAGCTAACATATAAGATGCTGATAAGTATTTTATCAGCAAGTGGATCAAGAGCACTTCCCAAAGCTGATTTTTGATTGGCCCAGTTTCGAGCAATAAATCCATCCAACTGAAAATAGAAGTTTTTTTTTTTTTAATAAATGTCATAATAGGTACAGAGTAGATATCTTGAAGGTTAAGAGATACCAGAATAACCGCTATACTTGCATAAAATGTAGATAAAACCTCTTCTGTCTCTTACCCCCAAACCTTCTGTTTTACTGGTATACACTTAACTTTTAAATTACCAACTGGTCAGAAAATGATTTCACTTTTCTACAGAAAAAAGTTTTCACTTTTCTTTCTCAAGGCCTTCAGCTATTTTGCAATGTTTTCACAATGCCCCTTTGTGGGATGAACCCAGACACAAATTTAGAGATGTAAAGAACCCAAATAAAACTCAAAGAAAGCAGGACTGACAGAGCTTGGACTAGGCACCCCACCCCAACCCACCCCTCCCATCCCCCACCCCTTGAGCCCTGAGCTATTTCACTACAGCCAAAATAGCTGCTTTTACTTGCAAGGACTACCGTTTAACTGCGAGATTTTCTAACTTCCATTCCTACCTACTTTTCTATAATATGACCCAACTCCCTATGTTTTAGCTGTTATTATTTTTATTTTATTCTATTTTAACTGTTATTATCAATATTTTTTATCTAGTGCCACTGTTAATTCCATGTCTGACTGTATTGCATGACCTGTATTTGAATACAAAACTCAGTCCTCTGTACCTGGCCTACTTAAAATTTTTGATATGAAAATTACTTATTCACTACTCTTGGAAACAAATTATATTTTAAAGCAGAGGTCATACTTGGGTTACCAGGGGGCCAAAGAGGCCTGCAGGCTGGTTTTGTTTGACCTGCCCAGTGATTTTTTAAATATAAATTAGTTGCCAATATTTAAATATTCAAAGTCTTAACTCAAAAAAATCCAGATCTCCAGGCTCACTTGAGAAATGGGAAGATCTGGCCACCCTGGGGCCACAAAATTGACTGAAACCAAGTACTGCCTATTTTCATTAAACGAGGCAGATATTTTCTGGTTTTCCAAGTCCCTACCCCGGCTTTTACTCATTTTATTTAACTTCAAACTTCAACAAATATTTGAATTTTCCAGTCCTAGTTCCAAGGAAAAAGATCAAATTAATCTAGACGTAATTTAACATGGTACATTTTAAAGGATAAATAAGTCCTCCATATCTCAAGTATTCCAATGACTTAGAGCAGTCGTACAGGACAATGGTTAAGAACTTACTCTTCGTAGCAGAGCATAAGTGGTTCAAGCACTGGCTCTCCCACTCACTTAACTGTGTGACTCTGGGCAAGTTATTTGGCCTAAGCCTCAGTTTCCTCATCTGTAAACCAGAGATAGTGCTACCTACCTCGCAGGGTGGGTTGTCTCAGTACATAATGTGATTAATACTTGTTTAGCACTCAGCGCTTAGTAAATCCTCAAAAAAAGCAGTTACTAGCTATTACTACCTCAACTGAAAATATCTATTTTCTTAAGTATACTATAGGTAACACTAACAGAAAGTGCCTAGAACTGGGAGTTGGGGCCTTGGAAGATTCAGGTGTCAGTTCAGTTTCTGATCTCGGGGAACTTAACCTCCCATTTTATCACCATCATCACCCTCTTGTCCTCATTTTTCCTCTACTCACACTGGATTCCAAGGTCATCAACATCATCTCTTCTTTGTAAACCTCTATAACTCCCTACTCCACTCTCCCTCAACCCTGCTTAAATACAACTACCATGTACTATAGGCCTGCACCCAAGCAGCTGAACACTGATCAAGAAAAACACATAAATGGGCTGATTGATCTCACTTTTTCATGACCACAAATCTCCTGTGGGCACTCAATACTGCCTGGCAAACCCACACCTGCTTACTGTGCTTACCTTCCCTATTCATAGTCTGCTCATCCTTCCCAAAGCCTCTCTCTCTAGCTCATGACCATGTCTATATTTGCTCAAAAAACAGAAACAGAGTGTCAGTCCTCCCTTGTATTCCCACCTCCAAGTCCACCACCTACTAGTGTCCATGCACATTCTCTCTGCGGTCCCTGATCCCAAGTCCTCTTACCTTCTGAGTTTTCCCCACCTCCCCTGCATCATCAATCTCTCTCTTCCTACCCAGTCATTTAATTAATTAGTTAATTAACAACAAAAATTTCCCCAGTATGTATCTCTTTATAAACTACCCTTCCTTGACTATCTCTCTATCCCCCTATGAAGCAAAACTTCCCCAATGTGACATCTATTGTCATTTATGCTCGCCATGCATCACCTCATTTATGCTCGCCAACCCATTTTGACTGCCCCACCCTCTAGAGATTGTACCCATAAAAGTCACCAATGAATTCTACATTCTTAGCTTACTTGACCCCAACACAATTAAAGCACTTTCTTCACTTAACATCTGGGACACCTTATTGCCCAATTTTCTTTCTTTCTCACCAGCTATTCCTTCTCAGTGTCCTTTTTTGGCTCCTTCTCCATTGCTCCATTATTGTTCTTTTCTCTGACCTCTTCTCTTCTTTTACCACAGCCTAGATGATTTCATCCAGACTTGACCATCTATATGATGATAACTCTTAAATCTATCTCTAACCATGATTTCCTCCAACTCCAAACTACTGTATTCAACTACCCAATGTTACCTCTATCTGAACAGGCATAACAACTCTTTCCCACAAACCCTGTCCTACCCTGAGTGTTGACCATCACAGAAAATGTAAACCTCCATGCATCTGCTTGTTGAAAAGGAAAAAAGTAACAGCCTAGCACTCCTATTTAATTCCTTTCTCTCACCCCACATATCCAATCCATTAACATATCAACTCTATCTTCAAAACATATTTCCCAACCCTCTTCCCTAGATTACTATAAGCCTCATAACCAGCCTCTCTGCTTCTATTCTTGCATTCCTGTAATCCATTTCCCACATACAACATTCCCCTACTTAAACCCTCCATGAGTCCAGCCATCTGCCCAGCAGCCATTCTAGAGGCATCAAAACCTACATGAAGTAAACGTAATATGATGCCAGTTAACTCAGGTTTCTGTACACATTGTCTTACATATTTAGAAAAGTGTAAATGAGACCTCTCCCTTTTGATGAATATTGCAATCTCATGTGGCAACTAAAAAAACCTACAAACCAAAAAAGAGCAAATCCAGTAACTGAAAAACATCTTGCCTATTATGAAAAAAAAATTCCATTATCAATATAATGGCCTTTGACAGACTTGGAGACTATATTAATAAATGGAGGGCTTCAGGCTTCACAGATAAAAGCAGGGAGAAAAGAAGAGATTGTGAGAATGAGAAGTTGTGACAAACAGGAGCTAAACTCGGGAAAAAGAGGCAGTAACCACTTCAAGAAACTGTATTTGATGCATATTTAGAAATGCCATATAACAGTGCAAATGTCCTCATTATTTATCCTGCAGAATTTTCAGCTAACTCTGTATTGCTCAACAATGCTACTGGGCAGGTGTAATTTTGTTTCTATGAACCTCAAAGGGAACAGCTGATGTTACAAAGAAAGATGCTATGTGACTTTTATTAACAGAAAATTAGTTTCTCTTTATTCTCACTGAATACTGAGCAAAGCTTTTCAAACATACATCAGTTTAAAGAGGCACCAAATTATTATTGCCTGTCTGGGTACTCACTTGGATCTCAGACCAACCTTGTACAAGAATATACAATTTATATACATAATGTCTATTTCTACATGCTTTTGTCCTGATTTAAAATCTTTCCTCTACCTTTCCCCCACTTCCTTCAATTGTGTTTTTGCAGGACATATAGTTTTACAAGCCATTTCAAATCCTTTATGCAACAGGGTGGGTGATAAATACAAATAATGTCACACATGATGATGACTGGCCAGTCCACAAAAGCCTATATAACACATAGTGTGGCTTTCTGTTAGAAAATTATTTTCCAAGTTCTAATTGGAGATAACCTGAATAAATCTTTCCCTCCCTATAAACTGACACAGTGGTGTCAAGGTGCTCTTTTCTCCTTGGTCCATCTGCTGGGAGAGTGGAAGAAGGAAGGATGTCTAATGCCCACCTAGGGCAGGGTCTTCTGGAAGGTGGTCAGAGGGGTGTAGAGAAGGAATCAAGGACCAAATCTGTGGGGTGCCTATGGCCTCCTGCCAGCATAAACCTGAGCAGAGATCCGGCCTCTGAAAGCTCCCTGGTCACAACAACTGGCCCACTGTTTCCCTCTCCACCAGTAAAACCAACTGTTGTTGCAGATCAGATATTTCTCTCTACTATATAAGTAAAAAAAAGTCTCACAGCTTCTCTCCTTTATTTCTATCCCTAAAGCAAGTACTTGGCCCTTTGAGAATTTCTAAGGTTTTTTCTTCTATGAAGAAGTTAAAAACCAAGAGTAAAGAGCTCCCTCTCCC
Source organism: Grampus griseus (assembly GCF_964374135.1). Classification (NCBI taxonomy): domain Eukaryota; kingdom Metazoa; phylum Chordata; class Mammalia; order Artiodactyla; family Delphinidae; genus Grampus; species Grampus griseus. The sequence goes on from NC_139008.1 coordinate 55,342,023, forward strand.
ATGCCTCCCTACAACCTCCACTTCCTTCCTTAGATCATATAAAGAATAACAGAGTCCCATATAGATGTTAAAGACAAGCCTTTACACAAAGCACTAGGTGAAATTCATCTTGAGGATTTCCTTCCAAAGAAAAGCAGACTGAGTCTGTGCTATTTCAGTGTAGTAGAGACCCTGGGATTTAGAAGGGGAGCAAAACAGGGGGAGTGCCGGTACAACTTACCAAATCAGTTAGCCCAGCTAAAGCAAAAACTCCTAGTGCAATATTAAAATCTTCTTCAATAATCAAATAGCCCAAAACTGGGGCCAAGCCAATTCTCGTCATTGACAACATATTTGGGATTGTCCACGGGTTTTCATACTGAAACATAAAGACAACAAAATTTAAATACTATAAATTCATACTTTAAATAACTATATACATTGGAAAAATACACTCCATCAACTTAAAGGTTAGAAGCTACATAAACCTTAAAATTAGTACTTTCAGTTTTAAAATCCATTCCGTTATTTTTACACACATCTAAAACTGTTAAGAATGCAGATGAAGATATGTCATATACCAAATCACAGACTAAAATGTTGGTTGTATATAGAGTAGGTTTTCTCACTAAAGAGAGAAGGAATAAACATGTATTATCTATCATATAAGTCAAGCCTTTAATGTATTACTTCACCATCAGAATTCAAAACTAAAAACATACTGCTTTTAAAAGTGAAAATTCAACAACACTGTAAATCAACTATATCCAATAAAATTTTTTTTTAAAAAAGAATTACTTTCCCATTATACAAAATTAAAAAAAAAGATCTTCAGGAAGATCTTATACCTCAAGTAGACAAACGGTCTAGAAAGTGTCAGAAAAAAGCCGAATTATCAACCATGGGCATTTTGGCTAAAAAACATTTATTGCAAAATAACCTCTCCTCACTCCTCTACACATACCCATCAAAAGAATGCTAAATGCCATACACAGTGTTGGAGATACGAATGAAGAGGAATAAAACATTTAATTCCATAAGCTCATCACTAAACTGGAGAACTGCTAGAAGAAAATGGAACAAGGAAAAGGTATTGAGATACTTAGGAAATAAAGAGATTTTGTAAATTTGTTCAAAATAGCCACAGAAATGTTAAGATCCCCAACCAGAAGCTGAGGGCTTTCACAGCTCCCCTGTGGGGGCTTTATGATTCCTTGAAACTTCATTTGGAGCCAAGGTGTTTGAAGTTGGCACCAACAAAAGGGCACCTCAGCAGCTGCTCTGAAAACCATTCCTTCCTGGCCAAAGTCTGTTTCATGAGAGGGTGTTTCAACTTTAAAAAGCCTCAGCCTAGTGGAACTAAGATACACTGCACAGAACAGGGTACAGAAATAATACAGAGAAAAATGTCATTCCCTAAAGGCCGGATTTTTTTTCTCCACTGAGTCAAGACTGCCAGCTCTACCCCATGGGACTATCTCCTCACAAGATAACCCTACTTAACCTCTTTATCAATCAGTAACCTATTTGCCTGAACCTTAATTTTGACATTTCCACTTCTAAATACCTCTTTTAAAATACCTTCAGCCATTCTGTAAGAAAAGCCAGTTCTCTAAAGATACTAAGTTTGTGTTTATAAACAGAACCCAGCAAGAAATGTTCACCTCAGTTTGAAGGAATAATGAAGTTATTGGGGCCCAGTGGCAGAATACTGTCATTAAAGATACAGAAAAATTCAAATTCTGCAGGAAACAATCACCAAACAAGCAGCACTCCAAACCTCTACTCAAGGACCTTCTGTTGAACTAATCCACATTATATTAATTAAATGGAATCATTCTTGGAACATATTCCAAATTCAAGTTCAAAGGTCCAAGTGTTTCAGAGTCCAGAGGAAAAAAAAAGTCTGTTGACCATACTGCAATACAGAGTAAGTCAAATACTGATCCAGCATTACAGTGCCTCATTGAGGGGGGTGAGGAGGTACAGTTCATGATTGAGAGAAAGGAAAAACAAAGCAAAAGGTCAGAATACAGAGGCCCAAAATTAAACTCAGAGGCCCATGGGGAAAAATTAAAGACACAGTTGTAAACAGCCAGAGCATTTCATTTGGTGAATTAATAAACCAGACTGAATGTTCTTAGAACAATTAAAGGGATTCCTTTTAGCTCCACATATTTCAGTTAAAATAAAATACCTCAATTTATAATCATTAAATTTGTGAACGTTTCTAAGTTAAAATTAAGAGAGCTAATCTCAGATTACCCAACCAGATAACCTGTGGCATACTCGACCAACTACTGCCGTTCTTGGAAGGACTTCAGCCAGGATATGGCAACCTCAAAGCATCCAGCATTCATTCAAACCCCAACATGCTCTAGCTATTAATGTGGCCGAGACTCCTGCCAGGATGTAGCCACCCCAACCCATGCTGTATAACTGATGAAAGCAGCACAGGGGCCCACTGAAGACATAACAATTGAAGATGTAATAATTGCATGAGTCTTGCTACATGACATCAAAAGCTCTCCCACACTCATGCTCTCATGTCTTCTGTTTGGTCAGTATTTCAACAGGTAAGCAGACAAATATTTTCCTCCGTTACCTCAGGAAGAGAGGTTTAATCTTTTCCTATAATTAAAGGTTAAAGGATCTTTTAATTACGATTTAAATTACTTAGCTATCCTTCATCCTACAATATGTAAAGTCACCAAAGGTCAAATGATAGTTAACCAAACCTGCACAAGCAAACAGAAAGGCCTGTATATCATTCTGAAGACGCCCAGAGACTTGCCCTAAACATTGGGGATTCGCTTCAAAAAATTTAAAATGGGCTTTTAATAAGACAGGTGAAGGGTATTTTTACCAATGCAATATCCAGAGGCGCGTCCAGCTACCGGTGCGGATAGACGGGAAGGAGAGGGCTCTAACTTGACCACCGAGACAGGAGGACGCGGCTGGTACCCCTGACACTCACCCCGACCGAATGATCTGCCCATAACTTCTCTTCGGGGAACGCTTTAAAAGTTCTGAAACGGAAGCATCGGACCTCACCGGCCACGGCACGTTATTTGCGTTCGGGACCGAGCGCCGCCGCAGCAGTCGACCCCGACCCAGAGTCGCCCCTCCGCCTTCTCCTCGGTACGTACCAGGCTGGCGGCGCTCGCCGGGCCCCACCGGCCGCCCCGGGCCTCGGTGGCGGCGTCCTCTTGCACTGCGGGCCCGGGGGCTGCCTTCCCCGCGCCCGAGCAGTGGGCCCGCGGGCTGGCCCCAGGCAGCCGCAGGCCGAGCGCAGCCGGGCGCAGCCACCAGCGCTCCGCCAGGCACCCCAGGCAGCACGGCACTGGCGGCAGCAAGGCCCCGCGGGCGCGCCCCTTGCCCGGCCGCGCTCCCGGGGCCCACACGGCTACGCGCAAGGCACCCCACGAGGTGCGCGCCACCCGCGAGGCCAGCATGGCCCTGCGGGCGAGCCGCGGGGACGCAGGCGGCGAGAGCTCAGCAGCCCGGGGCACCGGCGAGTAGCTGCCCCATCGAAGCCCAGCAATATCGGAGAACCTCGACAGCCTCCATACTGGTTCTCAAACCTCAGCACGTTCGGTTATACCAGTGGCCTGGGCCGCCAAGAACGGACGCCGTCGCGACGCTTTTGCGACACCGTCGCCGCTGGCCTTCCCAGCGCCGGCGGCGACGGCGCAGGTGGCGGGAGTCACGTGCCGTTAGGCCCAGTGGGCTGCGGGGTAGCGGTCCGGCACGGCGCCGCAGTCCGCCCACAGGCGGGCTCCGGGCTCCGTGGGGAGGCGAGGAGAGGAACGCGCAGGGCAGGACTACGGCGCGGCGGCTGTGGCCGGGAGAGGGCGGAAGACATCTCGCGCCCCGGCCGGAAACCCGAGGTATGCGCGGCTCTGGGCACAATCGCGAGAGTTTTACATATTACTAAAATGTCTGATACAGAAGAAGTATTTAATACTAGCTCTCTGTTCTTTTCCCTCTTTTGAGCGTTGCATATGCCCAAAAATATGGGTGTTAGAAAATGTCAGTACTAGCAATTACTGATCGTTTACCTGAAAAAAGTGTTTACTGTAGCCAGGCTAGAGTGCATCATCCCGTTTAATCTTCCCAGCAACTCTCGGATGGGTTCCATTAGTATCTTACTTTTACAGATAAGGAAATTTAGGCTTAGAGAGGTTAAGAAACGTGTTTATTAGAGGAATATCCAAAATAAGAATCGTTAATTAACTGACAAATTTTATACATTAATGATTAATATAGAAGTTATAAATTATATTGATTATTGCTATATTGTTGTTATTAATATTTATTAATGTTGCAGACCTGTTTTCTTGTAGAGTCTATGTCAGTGAATTTGAATGGTTCTTGTGGCCTCTGCACCATCCCCCTCAGCCGTGTCTGTGCTGACAGACCCACATTGAAGTTGATCTTAAACTTAGTTCAGGTAGCTTAGGAAAGACCAATTGAATTTGAACGTCATTGTAGAGCTGAGTATTTATCAAAAGAAATCTTCAACTTCTTGCACACATATTGAAATGCTGATATTGAGAGAAAAATTAAGTGTTTGTACTAGCAATGTAAAAAGGATAATTCTTTTAAAAAACAATGATATTGGAATCAAATACCTACAACTGATACATAGACTTTCTGGATAATCCTGTCAGGGGGGAGTGGGCAGTATTTCAGTCTCTTATCCCTTACACTCAAGGACCTGCGTTTACTCTTTCCGTTTACTCACTCTTTCCACCTTCTCCTAATTTAGGACACTTTCTCATTGTCTCTTGGGATTTTTTCTTCTCTGTGCTCCATAAGCTGTCAGTCCTGCTGCATCTGCCTCCTGCTATGAGGGCATGATCTTACTTGCTTTTCTCTTCATGTTTTTTTCATTTCTTGCTCTGATAGTTTTTATTTCTATTCCTTATGGTATTTAATCTTGTTTTTTCTAAATTCTAATTTAATGTTTAATTATTTATTCAATTTATGTACTATCAATTTATGGTAATCTAGTTTTATCCAGGGCCATCAAGAATGATACCATCGAGAATAACACCTGAGCTCTTCACTTAGTTGCTTTATTGTTTGGAGATAGCCTTTTGGCTCATAGGCAAAAAATAGTCACAGAAATTAAACCATGAAATATAATTTATGGTTTTCTGTTTAAAATACAATTTTAGTCGTATGTATTTTTTGTATATTTCTGTGTATGGAATTACATTATACTAAACTGTAAATTTTTAAAATAAAACTTTTGTCTGTTGTCTGTGTAGTGATTTCATTATGTTCTTCTGTTTCTCACTTCAATATAAAATTAGAGAAAAAATTAACCCCCAACTAAAACAAAACTCACACTTTAAATATAGTAAACTAGGAAATGGGGAGGTGTTGGTTAAATGGTACAAATTTCCAGTTATAAGTTCTGGGGCACTAATATACAGCATGGTGACTATAGTTAACAGTACTGTATTATATACTTCAAAGTTACTCAGAGAGTAGAGCTTAAATATTCTCACCACATACACAAATAATTATGTGTGGTGATGGAGGTGTTAACTAACCTTACTGTGGTAAACAATTCCCAATATATACATGTATCAAATCATCATATTAAATTTACACAATGTTATATGTCAATTATATCTCAATAAAGCTGGAAAATGTTTAATAAAATAAAATATAGGAAACTATTATATATATGTATATATATGTAATACAGAAAGTCAGCTTTACTACGGACTACTGATATTACTACTAAGTCTTTATAAAGTAGGGCAGTTAAGTGTCTGGCATTTTGGCCTAAAGGTCAATGACAGCTCAATACATAGAACTAAAAAGTAACAGTGCTTCCAGCAGACCATTTCCTTAACATTTTAAGACAGGAGAACATGCAGCTATCAGTCTTTGATCTCATTTTCTAGAACATGACAGTTGTCAACAAATGAACAGATTAATCTGGGATGAAGGGTGGAGAAAATGCAGAAACCCAGTAAAACAACAATCCCAGATATAAGCTGTTAGGATACACATAGAAAGTAGTAGTGAAGCATATTTGCTAACATACTCAGCTAGGGGAGGGCAGGGGGCAGAGGAAACCTAAAAGTTCTACGGTTAGTATTTGATTTATAATAAGTTAATTCCCTGTTTTATAAATTGTATAAGTTAATTTCTATCTAATAAGATTAACTAAATAGGTGGGCAGCTCATATGTCTGAGGGATTGGGAATCTCTGTCACTGGACTTTTTACCAAAATTAGGAAAAAATAATTGGAAAAGTAAGCCTGTAACAAGAATCCAAGTAAGTATCCGTCTATGAGCCCTAAGTCTCTTGCTTGAGATTAATTCCAATTTTTATCTCTTCACCCTTTTTATTAGAATTATTTTTTTTAAAAACTAGTCAGGTGTCTTATCCCAACTTCTGTAGTCAATCATGTAAATTCTAACAGAACAAAACAGGAAAAGAAAGGATTGTAAATAACCTTGAATAATTAGCCAGTTGACAGTGTGCTTAAGTTACTTCTTTGAAAGCATCAATGCTAACAACAATAGCTACTAATATCTACTGTGCAGTCACAGCGGAGCTATGGAGCTATACCGTGTATGGCTTTTTTTTTTTTTTAATAAATTTATTTATTTATTTTTGGCTGTGTTGGTCTCTGTTGCTGCACGCGGGCTTTCTCTAGTTGCGGTGAGCGGGGTCCACTCTTCATTGCGGTGCACAGGCCTCTCATTGCGTTGGCCTCTTCTGTTGCGGAGCACGGGCTCCAGGCACACGGGCCTCACCAGCTGTGGCATGTGGGCTCAGTTGTGGCTCACAGGCTCAGCAGTTGTGGAACACAGCCCGTGGCAACTGTGGCACACAGTTGCTCCACGACATGTGGGATATTCCCGGACCAGGGCTCGAATCCGTGTCCCCCGCACTGCCAGGCGGATTCCCAACCACTGGGCCACCAGGGAAGCCCCTGTGTATGGCTTCTTATCTTTTGATTGATCCTTTGCTGTGGAAGTTGTGAAAGTAAAAATGTTGCCCCTAGAGGGTAGTATTGTCTCGCCACTCAGGCTTTCCTTGGTTAGTTGCAAAGCGGTGCAGGTCGGGCTGTGCTGAAAATAGGCACATCCTACCTCTGCTAAAGATTCCTGGATCCTGGTTTTAGGCTTTTGAAAATTCTGCAACCCACTCATTCTTTCCCACTTGTCACTTCTATTTGAAGCATAAGCTTTTTGAAAAGAAAACTATCCCAAATCTATTCGTTAATATTTTCTGTTAATAGTCTATTGATAAACATAGAGATATGTTTACCCTCTTCTTATATTAGACATACAATAAGGTATAGTGTTTGTTACTTATATTAAGTTGTTCGATCTGGGATACAATAAACTTGAGTCACTTTCTGTTTCCTGGGACCAGAAGAAAATAATTATAGTGCAAAGAAAATAGCTCTGCAAGTGGATGGGTCTTATATAAATAATAATTGGAAGTTAAAGCCAAATCAGGAAAATGAAATTATTTCTCTCCTCAGGAATCAAGGAGAGTTAAGTTTTGTAGGAGTGAGCTTTAATTACTCATCCTAACCCCAAAGGTATTTTGAATACTTAGTAACACAAATAAGGTACAGGTTTAAACCATTGTAATAACTACATGAACTAACAGTCTAAACAGGAAGGAATAAAGTGATCGGGTTTAGATTTGAAACACGTGTACCCAAGAGAGGGCATTAGTGGTAGGGTCAAGCTCTTCAGGGCCTGCAGAGATGAACTCTATATAAATTCTATAATTTAGATTGCTCTTTAAATTATTAAGAGATCTAAACTAAATTCTTTTTTTTGTCAATTTCTAGTGCCAGCCTTTGATTATTCCTTTCTGAGAATATGTGAACAAGTCTTTAGCTAAGAGTTTATAAAAACTCATATAAATGGTTCATTTCTTGTAGGAAGCTTCAAAGGAAGTAAAAACAGTCACATAGGCAGGCATTATCTACAAACAAGGAAGTGAAAGAGTTGGGTTTAATACTTTTGTCCTATTTTCCCTTAGTAATAAAAAAAAATTTTTTTTTGGCCGTGCCACACATCCTGTGGGACCTTAGTTCCCTGACCAGGGATTGAACCTGGTCCCACAGAAGTGAAAGCACCGAGTCCTAACCACTGGACCACCAGGGAATTCCCAGTAGTAAAATATTTTTAAAGTAACAGCAGGATTTTTAACATTATTTAGTGTATGACTTGCTTTATTTTTTGTTCCATTTCTCCTTGTCAAAAATTTAAGAATCTTGTTTTCTATAGCTTAGAGAGACCTATTTTAATGTTATCATCTAACTATCCAATCCATTTCAGGACAAGTGACTGAATTTGAAAGATGATAAACACCTTCACACCCCCCTCCCCAATGGAAAAAATTTAAAGCAATACTGTGGATTCTTTCAGTGGTTTACTTCTGAGAGAAACCTTCAAATGTGAGCACAAGATAATTTTTTTCCTCCATAGAATACTCAGCACTTTAGTTAATTTTAAAGGGGTTATATAATACCTGCAAAGTGAATACAAACTTGAGAATTTTGTTTTTTAAAGTGTTTTTGAATGTAATAAATATTCTTCAGCTACTGATTTCCTATACGTACCTCATATTCCTCGAAAACTTAATAGTTTGTTAGTCCTCATATTTTTAGAAGCCACATCTCCACACAACTCAGCATTATTATTTTTTTTTTTCTTTTGGCTGTACTGCGCAGCTTGCAGAAGCTTAATTCCCTGACCAGGGATGGAACCCTGGGCTCTGGCAGTGAAAGCACCAAGTCCTAATCCCTGGATCACCAGGGAATTCCCAGCATTAATTTTTTTTTTTCAGTTAAATCAGGTTGTTTAATAACTTTAATTCTGGAGCACGTGTTCATATCTAGGAAAAGGTGGTGTAGGGCTGAGAGGCTCAGTACTAGTAGAGAAAACAGTTGTGTTTCTTGACGAAATTTGAGTTAAACTATGACTCTTCTTATATTTTGAACAAAATACAGGGCTAGATCCCTTTTGAAATATTCTTCAGTCTTTACCCACTCACTAAAACTGAGATTTTTACCCAGTAAAACTGGCTGTTACCAAAGTATATCAACTTGTATACAAATCAGCCACAGTTTGGAATAGGTTTTCTGATACTAAAACCACCCTCTGATATTTGGCTACCGCCACCTCTTCTATGTTTTGTCAATTCCAAGCCCATTTCCCAGGAAGCAAATTAAACTAAACATATTATTTCCTTTCTTCCACAATTAGAAAATTCTTCTATACCACTCATGTTTAGATTGTAGGGAATCTACATGTCTCTGTTCTCAGAGAGCTTACATTGCAAGCTGTCTGGACTCCAGCCCCTAAAAGATCAAAAGCATCTTCCATGGAATGTTTTGCAGACTTCCTATATAATCCAATGAAAGCTATAAAAAATAAGCAATACAAATTTTGGTAAAATTTCAAGGGATTTCTATAGCCCAGGAGACCCACTCACCAACCTCATGGTCATAACCATTGTGGGCAATGCTCACTCACACTTCTGTGTTCAGAGCTCAGGTTGTGAGTTCAGATGTGAACTCTTTGCCACGTTCACATCTTGTGCTTGTTCTCTATGGCCCCTAATTTAACATATTAAGCAGAGAAGAAATGGGGATAACACCTCAGCTTTTAAAGGTGTCAACCTAGCAACCAAGAAATTTCAGTGCCTCACTCTTCTTTATTCATCACCTTGGTGAAGGGGTGTGTCCTTCATCCCAGACCCTTCACTGAGAACCTCTCATAGTCCAGCTGCTGTTTGGGTAACCTCTGATGATACAGAAACTATAGCAAAAAAGGCATCTTTCTTACTGTCTCACAGTGAAGGTGTCAATGACAAAATGTGAAAAACTTCCACAACCGAAATGTTAGCTAAGAGTCTTTTTCACTGAGAGGTTCTCCGAACATTCAGAGTCAAATGGATGACTTGCCTCTTTTTTTTTTTTACAGCTGGTTTTCAGTGTCATGACTAGATATCAGCTCCTTTTGCTAGAATACTGTTTATACGATGTTGTATCGCTGTCCTATTGCTATTGCAACACCTTACCACAAACTTAGTGCCTTAACACAAATCTATTATCTTACAGGTCTGAAGATCAGAAGTCTAACACGGATCTCACTGGGCTAAAATCAAGGCATTGACAGGGCTATGGTCCTTTCTAGAGGCTCTGGGTAGCATCTGTTTCCTTGCCTTTCCCAGATTCTAGAGGCCACCCACATTCCTTGCCTGATGCCCCTCTTCCTCCATCTAAAAAGCCATCAGGATTGCTTCTCTTTGTGCCTTTTCTCCATAGTCACATCTTCCTCTGACTGACTCCATCTGCCTCCTTCTTCTACTTTTAAATTCCTTCTGATTATGTTGAGCCTACCTAAATAATTCAGAATAATCAATCTCCCAATTTTAAGACCAGCTGATTAACAATCTTAATTTTCCTTTGCTGTATAACCTAACATATTCACAGATTTTGGGGACTAGGATGTGGATGTCATCGGAGGGGGGATGACATTTTGCCTGCCAAACCTGTGAATACAGTGCTTCTCAGGACTGAGAAGGAGAGCCATTTTCAATACTTTAGATAATAGACCTTCTTTGAGAAAGAGAAGTTTTCAGGCTATCCAGTGTTTTCAATATATCTAGAAGAAGTCTGTTGAAATTATTATTTGTATATGGAAGTAAGCCTAAGGTTCTCGTCTTAATGAATTATTCAGTGACTTTGCAAGTCTGTGTATTAAAAATAGTTTCAAGTTAAATGTCAAAATCTCACTCAATTTTTTTAACCTTTTCATTTATTTTTATGTCTATCTTATCAAGTTATATATATATATAGTTATATATATATATATATACGGTAACTAATTCCATTGTGTAGAAAAGCTGATGATGAAAACAAATATGTACACTCTACCTTTCCACCCCTAGGCCCATGCTCCAGAGCAAACCTGGTATAGCTTTTTTTAATTCTTCTGATACTGACCTCTATAACTTCAAATAAAACTAGTATGTAGTTTTTATGAATTAATATTGCCTCATAACTTTTTAAGTATGTAGTAGGTGAGCTGGGTAGAGTGCTTTGGATAAAGGTATATCAGTGAGGATTTAGTTACGGGAAATGCAGACCATTCTCGGCACATTAAAAAGAAGGATTGTAAAACAGAGATGATTGTAATATTGTTGGAAGGGCTGGAGGAATGGGCTGCATGCTGGGTCTCCAGGGCTGACTCCCAGAAAAACACTACAGGCCTGGCTTGCCAGGGGAGCTTCTACCCCCACAACAAGAAAGGTGGAGAATTGGGGCCTGCCAACATCACACAACTGCCTCTTAACAACTGCTAGAATGTTGCTGCAGAGAAGTTAAATTAAATGTCTCCTCAACTACATGTGCCAGCAGAAAACAGCAAGAAGGAGGAAGATGGCTCTCCAATTCTACCTTCCAAATCTAATGAGTGGACTCCAATTCACACTCAGAATTCAAGTGGCAAAAGGACTTTGGGAGGGAATTCCCTGGCGGTCCAGTGGTTAGGACTCCGTACTTTCACTGCCATGGGCCTGGGGTTCCATCCCTGGTGGGAAAACTAAGATCCCAAAAGCCACGCGGCACAGCCAAAAAAAAAAAAAACTTTGGGAAACGTTTCTTTGCTTTCCAACCTCTGTATTATAGGAAGGCACACTAGGAGGATGGATTGGGTGTCGGGTATCAAAATCACTTTATTTACTACCATTCATCTCTTTGGCTAGTCACTATGCATACATGTTCATTCTACCCATTCATAAACATCTGTATAACAACGGCAACTTAACATGACAACGTAAAAAACATATTTCCCTTCTTTATAAAAGGAAGCTATAAAGATCTATCACTCACTGTGTGGTGTTTATTCCTACACTCTGCTTGATAACCTCTATCCAAAGGACTAAATTATCAAGTTGACTACTACCAATACATTTTATTTCAAATAATAGGGGAAGTAAGGGGGGAGGCAAGTTGCTTAATGTACAAATACAGGCCTTCTTTCTGCAACTGGTCTTGAGGTTCCAGTTAATATTTAGAACTACCTTTCTCCATTCCCACTCTGTATTCCCTTTTTACTCGGTCAGCATCTCAGCTGGTCTGGATTCTCTACCTGGTAGGATGACTCAAAGCTTCATCCTGAGGTGTCTGAGCCCATAATGATCCTGCCTATAGTTTCTACCACCTTCTATTAGTGGATGTGAACATATTAGGAACTGCCCTAGAAGACCCTCTAAGTTCTGGAAATGTCTTCCATGCCCCAATTTATATCAGTGACCCAGTTTTCTCCTAATTATCAAGTGGAAGCCCACTAATCCTCTTTATGTTTTCTACATCATAGGCACAAGAGCCAAAATGTTTAGGTGGTAGTTTCAACATCCAGTTCAATGGATTCATTGTCCTGTCTTCTGGTAGAAGTATTCCTCCTTTGGATAGTAAGACCTCTAGCTAGTAAAGCCCAATTTTATGGGCATGCAAAGCAAAAACTTTATGAAGGGATCATTAGAAGTAACAGTGACATGGTGTTCCTAGACCTTGGTTCCTAGACCAATGTGTTCTGGCTGTGTAAGAAACAGCACCATAAAGTGGTCACTGGCTTGGAGAAAATAATTCATCCTGTAGGACAGTACCCCAGACTTGCTAGATATTATCAACTAGCTGGCATCATAACTGATTTTTCATTGTCCATTGCAGTGTTCCCTCAGGCCAGATGCTCTTAGGTGATGGGGTACATGGTAAAGACAGTACCCATGAACTTCAACCCATTGCCTTACTTCTTCAGTTGTAAAATGACTTCCTTAGTGAGAAGTAATACGTGGGATATCGTGACAGTAAATAAGTTTAATAAATTCACATATGGCATTGCTGAAAGAAGTAAGGCAGCAAGAGCAGACCTATCCAAAATAAGCTCCCTTCTTCCAGAGAAAACAAATTGCTGCCCTCTTGCGGCCCAAAGTAATTGATCTGCCACCAAGTGGCAAGCTCATCCCCCTGAAGTTTGGCACTGTGTTGTCTCAGATAAGTTGCTCTGCTGTCAACTTAGACCCTCAGCAATGGTGATAGTCTAGGTCAGTCTTGGTGAAGTTCATGTTGTTGAGCACATGCCTAACTGCAACCCCAGGCCCCGTGGTCACTTTGTTCATGAACTCATTGGCCAAGGGCTGAGGTGGCTGTAGAAAGAGACTAGCTGACATCCACGGAATAGGTGATATCTGTTTAGTTGCAAAGCTCCTTTGGTGCGCATTCATGTGGACCCAGGTGTACAGAGTACACCCAGACTCAGAGTACATTCTTAGAAACTTATTCACAAGCCTCTTCCCCAGACTGATGTTCATTCATTCAGCAAATACTTATTGAGTGCCTGTCAGTGCCAGGTACTATTATAGGAAAAGGGGACTTAACAGTGAAGATAATAGTTAAAAATTCCTATCCCCATGGAACTTACATTCTAGTGGGATGAGGAAACAGACATAAACAAGATGAATAAACTATATAGTATATTAGATTGTCAACAGAGAAACAGAGATGGAAGATAGGGTTGGGGAAGTGCAATTTTAAACAATGTCCAGGGAAGATGTCACTAAGAAGGTGATACTTGAGTAATGACCCAAAGGAGTTGAGGGGATGACCCATGTGGCCCTTTGACTGAAAAGCAGATCAGAGAGGAGAAACAGCATGTGCAAAGACTCTCTGGTAGAATGTGCCTGGTTTGTACAAGGGCCAGCAAGGAGACCAGTGCGGCTGCAACAGAGTGAGTGAGAGGAATGAGCGCAGTAGGAGTTGAGGTTAGAGTGTGAACATGGGGCAAGATATGAAAGGCATTGTAAGCCATTTCATGTATTTTTGCTTTTATTCTAAGTTAAGCACAGGCTTGACCATCTTGTTTCTTATACATCCTGACTGGCTAAGCCACATGATGTATGCTTGAAGTTATGCCCACTGGGGAAAAAATCCTTTTCCCAGTGTTCTTCAGAACACTGTGTTCTCCTTAGAGATTCTGTAATATAGCAGCACGCCACTTTTGGCTAGTGCCAGATGTCATGCAGAACCACCTATAAGCCAGGTTCAAAATGTTTCTTTCTCAGCTGAACTACCCTGTGAGGCCTCAGATATGGAAGGGAGAGAGCAGTATGACAGGACCAGACTCACTGGGAGTGTGAGTCACATTCCTGAAAACATACTGGGCCTTTGGGACCAACTCAAGCCTGTTCTTCCATACACCCCTTTCACTTTATGATGAATGCCACTACACCCACTCAACATTACGGCTTGGTGGATCGGAGAATACCTCTTAGTGTCCTGTGGCCAGTAGATGAGGGCTCAGTAGAGGGCTTGGAGCTGTTTCTGAAGAGGAGGAGTAGTTATTGGCTGAAGAGAACCAGGACTTCTGCCAATTCTGGAGGCCTATGTCGTGATTGGCCTATGAGGACCTGCCGGGACCAGGTTCCATCGAGTAATCTGACACAGAAACTTACAGCACCAACATCACTAAGATGTTTGCACTGCAGCCTGAACCAACTGGCGAGCCTACTCTTGCTCTGAGCCTATTTGGGTCCTGGATCAAATTCCAGTGTGGGGGGTGGAATTTTCCCACACAACCAAGCAAGTCTCTGGACACCAGCTGGGTATCCTACAATTTGGCTCAATTCTGACACTATCAACCTGGAGATAGTATCAGATTCCACAGGTGAAGTCCCATAAGACTGCCCTCTACCTCAGATACAAATCCCAAGCCCAGGTTGTTACCTGTGCCTCTAGTTGGCTATAAATCAGAGGTTCCCTCAAATCCCTTCCTTGGGTGTGAATAATTAGCTAAAGCTGCTCACAGAACTCCAGAAACCCATTTACTCACTAGATAACTGGTTTATTGTAAAAGGATATAACTCAGGGACAGCCAGATGGACGAGATGCATAGGGCAAGGTACGGTGAAAGGATGTGGAGCTTCCATGTCCTCACCCCAAATCTCCACATGTCCACCAATCCAGAAGCGCCCCTAACCCTCTCCTTTTGGACTTTTATAGGCTTCATTACATAGTCGTGATTGATTAAATCATTAGCCATTGGCCATTGATTCAACCGCCAGTCTCCCTCCCCTCTTTGGAAATCAGGGGGTAGGACTGAAAGTTCCAACCCCCGATTGTGTAGTTGCTTCCCTAGTAACCCTTAGGTGCTTTCCAAAAGTCCCTTCAGTAACATAAACCCCGTAGTGATGGAAAGGTGATAAGACACCCATTTCACTTTTATGGCTCTGAAGTGATTTCGGGAACTGAGGACAAGAGACCAAGTATTATGACAAAAAAAATGCTCCCATTTTTTTGCTTATTGCTCAGGAAATTCCAAAGGTTGGGAAACTCTGTGCCAGAAACAGGGATGAATATATAATTCATAAATCACAGTATCCCTGAGCCACACTCAAAACTAAAAGTATTATGGATTATACTTATTGTATAAGTAGCACACCTAGTGTGTTGTATCTGGCTTCCAAAATCCAAAGAAGCAGGACAAGTATTGTGACTCTTTCAGAGTGTAACGGGGTGCAAAGTACAGCAACTTGTCTTTCACTTTGCAGGGTATATTCTGATATGCTCCTAAGTACTGGAATCCAGAAGCTTCACTGAGGAGACAGACCCCTAAATTTTTGTGGGATTTACCTCCAAGGTTATGGTATGGATGACCTGCCAAGGTATCTAGGGTAGCCAGTATAGTCTGCTCACTTATCATTCTATCAGCATGATGTCATCAGTGTATGGACAAGAATTGGCATCCCATGGGATGGGGAGATGGTCCAAGTCTCTGTACACTAAATTATGACAGAGAGTCATAGCTGTCACGGACCTGAGATAAGACAATGAAGAAATATTGTTCTTGACAGGTGAAAGCAAACTGCTGCCAGTGTTCTCTTATTAATGAGAGAGAGAAAATAGCATTTGCCAAATGTATAGTTTCCTGCCAAGTTCTAGGGGCTACGCTGATTTGCTCTAGTAAAGAGGATACAAGTGGAATTGCAGCTGCAATTAGAGTAATTTAAAACATTCTACTGCTGTCTTTCTAAGACATCTTCTATAATAAAATGAATTAAATAGTGCACTTTATCTTCCAAAAGAAATGGTGGCAGTAATCTCTGTGATTCCTCCAGCAATGCAGCATTGCCTTTGGTTTACTATTTTGGCCTTACGATACTATGATAATAATATATGGCCTTCCTATCAGAATAGCCTTGATCCACAAATTAGGGAGCCAAGTGGAGATTTTTTAAGTTAAGTATGTCTGCTCCAATTAGGCATTCAGGAACTGAAGTAACTATAGGGTAGGTTCAGGGACCCGTTGGTCCACTGTAAGATGGACTTGGGCCCAAAATCTATTTATTACCTGACTCCAATAGCTATACCCCACCCTCCACTCAACTGTAATCTACAGTGATATTCTGCTCAATATCCTCGAAGTTCATCCATTTTGTTGCAAATGGCAAATTTTCATTCTTTTTTATGGCTAGGTAGTATTCCATTATATATACATATATATTTTTGGCCTCCCCATGGGGCATGCAGGATCCCATTTCCCTGATCAGGGATTGAACCCGCATTCCCGCTCCCTGCACTGGGAACATGGAGTCCCAACAACTGGGCTGCCAGGGAAGTCCCTATTTTTATTTAATTATTTATATATATATATATTTTTGGCCACACTGCACCACATGCGGGATCTTAGTTTCCTGACCAGGGATTGAACCTGTGATACCTGCATTGGGAGTGTGGAGTCTTAACTACTGGACCACCAGGGAAGTCCCTAGGTCCCATTTATTTATTTGTTCTTTTATTTCCTTTGCTTTAGGAAACAGATCCAAAAAAAAATACCACTACGATTTATGTCAGAGTGTACTGCCTGTGTTTTCTTCTAGGAGTTTTATGGTTTCCAGTCTTATATTTAGGTCTTTAATCCATTTTGAGTTTATTTTTGTATATGGTGTTATTAGAGAATGTCTTCTTTATTCTTAATTTTTATCCACTTGACTACCATGAACTGAGAGAAGTAAACCAGTCTCTTACTACTTGACTTCTGCATTTCCTGGTCTCTCTTATAGTTTCTGCTTCCTAACGCTATTTGCAACATATCCATAATTATTATATAATTTTATGAACTGCTCTGCCTAGAATTATAGAAAATATTCTTTGTTTAATAAATCTTTGCCTTGACTTCAGTCTCCTTTTATATTAAGATGACACCCTTGCTTTCTGTTTGTATTTTCCTGGTACACCTTTTTCCATACTTTTATTTTCAACTTTCTAGTTGACTTTAAGTGCATCTTGCATACAAGAGTTTGTGATCCCATCTGAAAGACTTTTGTTTCAATAGGCGAGTTTAGCCCATTTGCGTTTATTGATTTGACATATTTAGGTTTAGGTTTACTTCTGTCATGAATATGTTAGGCTCTTTTCTTACTTCTAAAACTTTCCACGATATGTTTTCTTGTTTTGCTTTGTATGTTTCTGTTCTAAAATTTGTACCTGGGATTTATTTTAATCAGGAATGGTAAGCTAAGAGACATGAGGCAACTGCCTTTGAAAGAATTTATTACTTACACTTTCCAAGAGAAGTGGGCAATACCACACCACAAAGGGCCACAGGGGTTAGCATCAAGGCTGGTCAGAAGGCGGGAGCAAGGGGGAAGCCTAAGTGTTTATTGCTGTGGTTGTGGGAACTGGTGAGGTGAGGATGTCCCCTATTGGGCAAGAAGTGAAACATAGATACTGGCATTTGTTGTTGGAAGGTTTGTAATCAGAGAAAGCTGGATCCCAGCAGAGATGTAAACAACTTTGGACATTAGTTTGGCCTTGCGATTAATGGATGCCAAGTAGACAACAGAGGATCTAAGAAACACAGAAGAGTTTCTTCTGATAATTTAGGTTTATAATTTCATCTAATAGTTTTAACATCTGACCTTTTAAACAGTATCTGTTATTTTCCTCTTTGAACAATGTATGTTAACATAGTATATTTATACTACATAAGTATATATTATATAAACATATAGTAGATGTGTATACTATTTATGTAGTATATTTCCTCTTCCTTCTCTCTCTCGTCTATCACCTTACTTTGATGTTATCTGTGCTGACTTTTGTGAAATGTACTTTTTATACTATTAATAGATTTATCATCTTTAAATACCTTTTAACCCTCTATCCCACAAAGACATCATATTTACACTACTATCTACCTTTTCCTTCCTTCCTTTTTTAAAATCAGGACTTAATATTTACATTCTGTTCTATGGCAATAATCACATTTATTGGTCCTACAGTTAAACGTTCAGTGTACATTGCCTTTTTTTTTTTTTTGGTTTTAATTTTCCAGTCATCTAGTTTGCTGTAAGTTGTGTTTTGGTTTCCCCATGTCCCTGGTACAGAAGTGACATCCATGGGACATGAAGGCAACATGTGCCTTGTGAGGCAGTAGGGTGGTAGCAGCTTCCTCTTAAGGCCAATTTCAGAAATTGCTCCTTGAAGCTTATCCTCTTAACTCACCAGCCTTCCAACAATCCTGTGAGCTAACGAAAATTCTTTCAAAAATCTCCTTTTTCTGCTTAATCAAGTGAGTCAGTTTCTACTGTTTGCAACCAAGAGTCTGCAAACCACAGTTCATGGGCCAAATTGGACCCGCTATCTGTCATTATTCAATGGATTAAAAAAATTAAAGATTATCATTCTAGACACATGAAAATTTTATGAAATTAAAATGTCAGTGTCTATTAATAAAGTTTTATTGGCACACAGCCACACTCATTTGTTTATGTAGTGTAACAATGGCAGAGCTGAATAGCTGTGACAGAGGTCATATGACCCAGAAAGCCTAAAGTTTTTCCTATCTGGCCCCTTACAGAAAAAGTTTGTTGACTCCTGGTTTGCAACTAAGAAACCTGATCTAAACATCTGGGTATAAAATTATTTTTAAAAAGTTTTTGTGGGCTTCCCTGGTGGCGCAGTGGTTAAGAATCCGCCTGCCAATGCAGGGGACACGGGTTCGAGCCCTGGTCCGGGAAGATCCCACATGCCACGGAGCAACTAAGCCCGTGCACCACAACTACTGAGCCTGCGCTCTAGAGCCCGCAAGCCACAACTACTGAGCCCACGTGCTGCAACTACTGAAGCCCGTGTGCCTAGAGCCTGTGCTCCACAAGAGAAGCCACTGCAATGAAGCCCGTGCGCCGCAATGAAGAGTAGCCACCTCTCACCGCAACCAGAGAAAGCCTGCGTGCAGCAACAAAGACCCAATGCAGCCAGAATTTAAAAAAAAAAAAAAAATTTTTTTTGTGGGCATTGCTCTACATGTTTCAATGATGAGTGTTGTTTTGGGGAAATCTGAGGACAGCCAGATTTTTTTTTCTCCTTCAAAGTGGCATCTGTATAACTTCTCATTTAACCTCTCCTTAGAAGGTGCTGCCGCCAATCTGTATGCCATATTCACACTATTGCAACGGTGGGGTTTTACATTTTTCTCCAAGAGGTTTGCAAAGTACACTCTGAGAAACACCTCGTTGCTTCCTTTGGAAATCTTCAGCCATAGCATCATCTCTGCCTCCTCCCTCATGCAAGGCTGCTTGGGTCATCCTGACAGCTCTTGAGAGTCCTTCCTAGTGTTGGGGTTTGGGTCTCAAGTTGTTTCCTAGTTCACAGAAGATGAACTATATAAATATAAATATATATATATATATAAATATATATATATATATATTTTTTTTTTTTTTGCGGCACGCGGGCCTCTCACTGTTGTGGCCTCTCCCGTTGCAGAGCACAGGCTCTGGACGCGCAGGCTCAGCGGCCATGGCTCAGGGGCCCAGCCGCTCCGCGGCCATGTGGGATCTTCCCGGACCGGGGCACGAACCCGTGTCCCCTGCATCGACAGGCGGACTCTCAACCACTGCACCACCAGGGAAGCCCTGGACTATATATTTTTGTTCTTCAGTTTCCTCATTGCTTTTGAGCAACTTCCCAGAGAGAAACAGAGGAGAATGCCTCCTTGTAACTAGAAACTCCTTTCTCATTTATTCTCTTATTCTTTTTCTATATTCTTAAATCAAGTTGCTTAACCACTCTGATTAAGTTCTGTATCACTCTGTGTCCTTATTTATAAGTGGTATAATCACCCACTTCATGTGTGTTTACCTCACAGGGGTATGTGGTCAAAATCTGTTTTACATGCTAGGGCAGTAGTGGTGAATAAAGCAAAGTCCTTGTCCTTATGAAGCTGAACAACAGATGATGGCTTGGGCCAGAATAGTGGAACTGGAAGTAAAGAAAAGTAATCAGATTTCAGGCATTTTGAAGATAGTGCTGAGAGGATTTGTTGATGGATTGATTAGGGGATAAGAGAGAGAGTTAAGATAACTCCAACATTTTTGGCATAAGAAACCAGCAGCATAGAGTTTTTAAACACTATAAAATTTCAGAACACCATGGAAAAGGGAAGGTACAAATAGCCTGTCAGAGAAAGTAAAGGTCACATACCAAGAATCAAAATCAGAATGGCTTTGGATTTCCAAACAGAAAAACTGAAAACTAAAAGCAACAGAGTAATATCTAAAATTCTGAGTGAAAATGATTTCCAAACTAAAATTCTATGCCCAAACTATCAATCCATGACTAAGGATAGAATGTGCCTTATAAAATCTTCCTCAGGAAGCTACTAGAAAATGGATTCCACCAAAATAAAGGAGTAAAACAAGAAAGAGAAAGACATAGGAGCCAGGAAATGGGAGAGAAAATGAGACATCTCATGATGACAGATGTGTAGTTCAGAATGGAAAAGGCTGGAGAACTCCAAAAGAGATGTCTCCAAGAAGTTAAAATAGACTATTTGATTTGTCTGTGTATTCTGCGAGGAGATTCAGATTTACAGTGGAGCCTTGGGGTCAAAGCTAAGTGGTTGAGAAACAAATTATTAATTCTAAGGAAAACAAAATTTGTACAAGAAAGGAGATGAATATATTCAACAGTCATAATAAGATTAACGCCAAATACAGATTTAACTAAAAATTATGATATATAACTAAATTGGAGAGAAATGGGGAAGTCTGTATGTATGTATTTATGTATGTATGTAGAAGGATTTAAGAGAACCACGTTCTTATCTTCTAAGGTAAAAAGTCAATATAATTTTTGAAACTGAAAACTCAAGAATGAGCATTACTATAAATAGATAACAAGAATTTACTGTATAGCACAGGGAACTATATTCGTATCTTATAATATACTATAATGTAAAAGAATAGAAAAAAAGAATATAATAATAAAAAAGAATATATACATATATATGTATAACCGAATCACTTTGCTGTACACCTGAAATTAACACAACATTGTAAAACAGCTATACTTCAATTAAAAAAAAAAAGAATTAGCATTACTAGCGTGTCCTTTAGAAAAATGGAGGTAAATGCGAGAACAGTTGAGACTGAACAGAAAAATAGGGAATGTGGAAGAGTGGAACAGATGCTGCTAGGTTTTAATATTAGTCTTGCACAACAGACATCCCTGGCAGTCCAGTGGTCAGTGGTTAAGACTCCACGCTTCCACTGCAGGGGGCATGAGTTTGATCCCTGGTAGGGTAACTAAGATCCCGCAAGATGCACAGCATGGCCAAAAAAAACCAACTAAAAAAAAATATAAATAAATAAATAAAATATACTTTGAAAAAACTATTAGTCTCGCACAGCTATTTATTTAAAATTTTTTTCAGTAGCTAAGATGTTAAGCTTAGTATGTCAATATAAGGATGGAAACTAGACTTTTGGTAAGCTTGCAGTAGTATATACAGAAGTCTAATTGTAATATTATATACATGAGACTTATATAATGTTATAAACCAAAGTCAAAAAAAAATCAATATAAAAATTTCCAAACTATGGGCTTCCCTGGTGGCGCAGTGGTTGAGAGTCCACCTGTCGATGCAGAGGACACGAGTTTGTGCCCCGGTCCGGGAAGATCCCATATGCCGCGGAGCGGCTGGGCCCGTAAACCATGGCTGCTGAACCTGTGCGTCTGGAGCCTGTGCTCCGCAACGGGAGAGGCCACAACAGTGAGAGGCCCGCGTACTGCAGGAAAAAAAAAATTTCCAAATTTTTTGGGAATTGAAAGTTGGTTTCAATTTATTTCTAAAAGATATTCAATTTTGTGTGTAAGAATTATTTAAACATTTAAATGTAACTTTGTAAATGCTTACCCAGATGCACATGTGATATGCAAGACTATGAAATATTTATAAGAATGAAAGACAGGTCAAAAATAAAACTATAAATAATTTCTAATTACATCATTTAGATAAAATATAAACAATTTATTTTTAGCCTTTTGGAGAAGTAAAAAATTAACACATGACTTTATCACTTCTTAAATTAGTTCAACACTCTTTTCCTATTGCATTACTTTTGGGATGTTATTTTTCAGATAACTTTTTTTTTTTTTTTTTTTTGGGTGCATATTCTTCATAATAAACCCAGGAGGGCCTGGCTTGGTAGCTCTTTTACATAGTTTGAAGCTGGTAAACCTTTGGGCCTTTTTTCAAGAGGTAACCTTGGTCATTTAGTGATCCAATAAAACTTTCAAAATCAGCTACCTGGAAGAAAATATCAAAAGAGTTATTAGCTCATTAAGTAATATACAAAAATATGATTTTTAAAATGAATCTCTCAAACAGTAATATACAATTGTCAAGTTTCTTATGCAAATAAAATTATTTGTACTTCTTACAGAAAAAACTGCCTACATATAAATCTTGGATTCTATAATGCCTAGCTAGTCAAAAATAACTCCAGTGGGGCTTCCCTGGTGGCGCAGTGGTTAAGAATCTGCCTGCTAATGCAGGGGACACGGGTTTGAGCCCTGATCTGGGAGGATCCCACATGTTGCGGAGCAACTAGGCCCGTGAGCCACAACTACTGAGCCTGCGCGTCTGGAGCCTGTGCTCCGCAACAATAGAGGCTGCGATAGTGAGAGGCCCGCGCACCGCGATGAAGAGTGGCCCTGGCTTGCCACAACTAGAGAAAGCCCTCGCACAGAAACGAAGACCCAACACAGCAAAAATAAATTAATTAATTAATAAACTCCTACCCCCAACATCTTCTTTTTTTTTTTTTTGCGGTACGCGGGCCTCTCACTGTTGTGGCCTCTCCTGTTGCGGAGCACAGGCTCCAGACGCGCAGGCTCAGCGGCCATGGCTCACGGGCCCAGCCGCTCCGCGGCATGTGGGATCTTCCCGGACCGGGGCAGGAATCCGTGTCCCCTGCATCAGCAGGCGGACCCTCAACCACTGCGCCACCAGGGAAGCCCCCCAACATCTTCTTAAAAAAAAAAAAAAGGATTACAGGCTGTACATTTAAAAATAAATAACTCCAGTTTGCAGAGAATCTTTTATATTTGTTTTAGCTTAGCTTCAAAACAAAAATCAGACTAACTTTTGCAATTGAGTGAGCAATTTTCTGTATAAACTGTTTTATGTGTTTAAAGTGCTATTACACCTATTTTCACTAAAACTTTTAAGTAGGTAGAGCAGGTGGAATCATGTCTATTTAACAAATGAGAAAACTGAGGTTCAACGATTTATAAGGATGACTTGCCCACAAGGATTGTCAGGAAAACATGGAAACTGAGTCTTGCTATGATGTTTTCCCCTATCAAGATGTTGAAAACTCTTTAGTAGGTATGAATTTTAGATAAAAACTGTTTTTCTGAAGCTCTGAGCAGCTAATTTTATATCTTAAAGAAAACAAGCCTGTATTTTTAAGTACTCCAAAGACACCTATTCTGTTCTTTTAATCCAAATCTTTTAATATTTAAATATTCTACTATATTAATAAACGCCTCCTGAAATTATTATAAAAAGATTTACTAATTATTTGGTTTATCATACCTGAATGTTTAGCTCTTTGGCAATCTGCCGAAGTTGATGAAATTGAAATAAATTATTGTAAGTTCTTTCAGCAATGTTGTTGAGAGCGGAAATAAATCTTTTTGCTGTTGACCTGTTGCTCATTCCAGAACCATGCTGGGATCGTTCAAAATCTAGGTTCCCAAATTCATCAGAGTAAGTTCCTAACATGCTTATGGGAAGGAAGAAAAAACAAAGTTACCCAGTGTGGCACAGCTAAAGAAATTTTTGTCCCAGGCCTCCAGGTTATAAGAAGAAAAATATGGGGCTTCCCTGGTGGCGCAGTGATTGAGAGTTCGCCTGCCGATGCGAGGGACACGGGTTCCTGCCCCGTTCCGGGAAGATCCCACATGCCGCAGAGCGGCTGGGCCCGTGAGCCATGGCCGCTGAGCCTGCGCGTCCAGAGCCTGTGCCCCGCAACGGGAGAGGCCACAACAGTGAGAGGCCCGCGTACCGCAAAAACAAAAAAAAACAAACAAAAAAAAATTGTGGAAGTAGCCCTGAGGCTCACATAACAAAGATTTAAACATGTTTATTTATTGAGTGGCCACTGTGTAATTCACTATGTATTAACAGTTTGGGGATAAAAATATTTTGGACAGTTACCACTTTTAAGAAACTCCCTATATTTGCAAAGAGAAATGCATAAAAATACAAAGTTGATAGGCTACAATATAAATACCTGGAACATTCTTTTTTTTTTTTGCGGTACGCGGGCCTTTCACTGCTGTGGCTTTTCCAGCTGCGGAGCACTCCGGACGCGCAGGCTCAGCGGCCATGGCTCACAGGCCCAGCCGCTCTGCGGCATGTGAGATACTCCCGGACTGGGGCACGAACCCATGTCCCCTGCATCGGCAGGAGGACTCTCGACCACTGCGCCACCAGAGAAGTCCTGGAACATGCTTTTTGATTCATGAAAAAAGAAATTCTAAATATACTAAATTTAGGCTTCACTTGGTAAAGATGTGTTCCAGCTCCTAGTGGAGCACCTGGCAAATAAAAGGTGTTGAAAAATACTCTGGATAATGAACTAGAAAGGTTCTGCTGAGTTGCAGTAATGATAGATATTAAAGGATATGCCTATTACTCCAGCTCTCTGCTGCTTTCCTCCTATTTTCACAGTATCATTAAGGAAAGAAATATGTACTTGACAGTAAATTTTAGTCAGAAGTCTGATAGTACTGGTTAGACATACAATTAGCCAGCCCTGTTGCTGATTCCCTGCCTGAATTCTCTGCCTATAAATGAGACATATGTAGTCTCACAGCCAGGCTCATAGGCAAAGATGTTATTTAATCAGGAATTAATTAATCAAATATACATTGGTCACTTCCGAGGCAGTAGGCTTATCGTGGTGAACAAAATAGGTGCAATCCCTGCCTTTAAGGAGCTCACAGGAATGAGTTTAAAGGGTTACTAAAAACACAGCTTCATTTTGTTCCCTGAATAGACAGGAGCTCACATGAAAGAGAATGAACTGTACAAATAGGAATATGAGTCATCCAAGATTGTAATAATTGATAAAACAATTTGATGAATGTGTGTTTCCCCTAGATATATAGTATAATCTTATTTATGATTAACTACTTTACCATATAATTTACCATATACTTATTTCTCATAAAACAGTTATCACAAATGCTTTAGGCTACTATGTTAATTATAATAGCTAATATTTACCTTAATTATATTTATTTACCATGTGCTATCCTACTTAGTCCTTCCAGCAACCCTAAGACTTAGGGACTATTCTTATTCCCATTTTATAGATGAAGAAACAAAGCCTTGGAGGGTTAAGTGACTTGCCAAAGTTACACAGCTAATGAGTGGCATATCTGTGATTTGAAGAAAAGTATGTAAAATATGAGTTACTTTCCTTAAATAGAAAAAACTCTCACAATGATCTCTTAACCTTTGAAGGTGGCTCTGTTCTCTTCTGCTTCCTAGTTTATTTCCAATTCTAAGAGAAAGCTTATGTGAACTGTTGCCCATAAATATGTGGTTTTTATAGCTATGTGCTCTGATAATTGTGATGTATTGTCACAGTTTAGATTTTTATTATTTAGGCTTCTGCTTCCCAGTTAAAATGTAATTTTACAGGTTCCAAACCACGTTAAGGGCAAACATTCAAAAGTTGAGGAGACAGAAACTCTGAAATGGGGACTTCCCTGGTGGTCTAGGGGTTAAGACTCTATGCTTCCACTGCAGGTGGCACATGTTCCATCCCTGGTCAGGGAACTAAGATCCCACATGCCACACAGTGCAGCCAAAAAACAAAACAAAAACAAAAGAAACTCTCAAATGGAAGATTTAATGAATGAAAAATGATTACTAAGATCAACCTTACCATTAATGCAGTACATTTACTGAGGGCCTACTGTGTGCTAGGCATCAGTCTGGGCCCTGGGAGTACATGGTAAATGCGACAGATAAGGTCCCTTCTCTCAGAGTTTAGACTGAGAACAGAAAGCATGTTAAGTATCACAAAGCAGGTAATTCACGATCTAGTCTCAACGTGTTTAACTGGGTCTTGATCTCTACCATGGAAATAATGCCAGGTAACTCCAATCATTTGGAATCAAACTAGCCTCTTTTTTCCCTGAAAATTTTTATAAAAGTTAATAAACACTCAAGCAATTCAGGGAAACAAACTGGAAATCTCATGTGGGTGCTATTTACACTTAATAATGAGAACTCTTTTTTCAGGAGCCCTGAAGAAAACTGACAGCCTGATGCTAATTCAGTTTTACCAGCAAGGCAACTTTGAGAAGTAGAAACAAATACAAGTTCCACAAGGAAAAGCCCATGTAAATACTGTCTGACATGAGTATTCAGACATGCATAACTATTCATAAATGAGCACTGTAGTATTTTTATTGAAAAGGCAATTAGAACATAATATACCTTGCTTAAGTATAATGCTCAGATATGAGAACTAATCCATGTTGTCCACAGACCTGTGGATTTACTGTAGAGAAACACCAGATTGGCTGCTTGAGGCAAAGTTTGGGGTCTGAGGCCTTGGGAGAGTGACAAAGGGTAAAGCCTCAAAAACCAAATGCTACAGGTGAAGGAGAGTGGCTGGGGTAGTCTGACCCTTGATTTGCTTGACTGCCAACAGTCTATGAAGTAGAAGCACATGACACTCTTCAGTAGAGCCAGGCACCAGAAAACCCAAAGAAAGGGCGAGAGAGCATTAAAAAGAAAAGAAAACCAGGAGCGGCAATCTTGGCTCCACTTCCAAAGGTGAAGCACTTAAGGGTACAATGCACAGAAAGAGAAAGATACACACACTCAAGATTGTGAGCAAAGAGGCAGCTTCTTGTCATTAAATGAGAAGTCCCTGTTGTTGGTGCTTGTTTTCAATTAGGAAAAAATTTTAGAATCCAAGATTTCTAGAATTTTGGTTGGGTTCAGTGACTTACTTTCCTAGTGAAAAAAAGGATCTCTATTAGGACTCTCAGTTTCTTATTGGTCTCGTCTCCCAGGAAGTTAGACCTACGAGAAGTCAGGCAGGCAGCTGGTTTTTGTGGCCATTCCTTTACTTCATGTGCTGGTACACTGAGCCCTGGCAGCATGTTGTATGAGAAAGTCTAGTAATTCCTATCTGTTTGCTTATAAATGATCAACTGGAGGGTCTCCAGCACAATGAAGCCAGCCTGGTAAAATTTTCACCTACAAGACCCCTCGAACCCTAGTAGTGAGTCACGTAAAAGAGAAAATTGATGGTTCAAGTGCTGTGTGATGCTAAACCAGTAAGATATTAAGATATAGAGGGTAATATGTTAGGAATTGGTCGAAAGCATTGATAGTCATTAATTGTTAATAATTTTATTCATTATGAGGCAGTTAGTTACTCTGGGGCCAGCAATAAAAAATTATAAGCTGTCAATTCTTTTTTTTTTTTTTTTAGCCACACCACGCAACGTGTGGGATCTTAGTTCCCTGACCAGGGATGGAACCTGCGCCCTTTGCACTAGCAGCTGTCTTAACCACTGGACTACCAGGGAAGTCTCCAGAGAGGAGATCTTTAAAGTTGTCATCACAAGAAAATAAATTGTAACTGTGCAGTGATGAATGTTACCTAGACTTACTGTGGTGATCATTTTGATATACGTATATCACATATATATATAATATCATTATGTTGTACACCTGAAACTAATAATGGTATATGTCAATTATATCTCAATTGAAAAAAAAAGGTACAGAACAGAGTAAGTTATATGCTATTTACAAGAAAGTAATGGGTGTCCTGGTAAAGAGGAAGGGTGGATGGTAAACAGGATGGAGGCAAGCCTTCTCAAAGTATGTTTTTGAATTGATTTTAGAACTATGTGAATGTATTACCCATTCAAAAAAACCTTTTTTTTTAATGTAAAGATTATTTACACAGGAATATTTTAAACCAGTAAAGTACAATTTGTTCCAAGGAAAATAAGTGATCAAATGGGCTAAATAAAAATAATATTGCTTGTCCCAGTTAAATATATAATTTGAGATGGAAAGATGACTGGTATTTCACTTAAAACAGCATTTAAAATGTAATCTTACCTATATTTCATAATTTCAACTATGTCCTCAGCATCTTCTTTGGTTGCTTCCTCTCTCAATTCCAACCTTGCTCGTGCCTTTTAAAGAAAACAACCATCTTCAGATAACAAAAGATAAATATATTTAACACTGATTGAGCAGGTATAATATGTCTAAGTTTATTTCATTTATTCATTTTACACAAAACTTTTTTGGGAAGAGGGGCTGTAGTATGAAAAGTCACAATTTTAAAAAATTATCTGAAAACTTGAGTATGAAAATTATCACTCATTTTAAAATCTATTGTTATCTACTAAAATAGATTTTAGTAGATAAAAATTTTTTGAACATCTTTCTGAATGCTCATTCTAGAAGATTTGATTATGAAATAGACTTGCCTTGTACTTTCAGGAAATCATGCCTAACTAATTTGTTAAAACAACAAAGATGAGTTACTCAGATTCTAGGAGCAAAAAAGCTCAAACTCTGATCCAGTTAATTTTAACTGCCAGAGTTCTCTTAGCATTCCATAATTGTGAATAGATGTTACTGCCGTTAGAAAAACAGGCACTTACAGACCTGTTGTATATAAAATCAAATACTCCTAAGATATTTGACACATTCCATGTTCCTATATGCTCACTTTTGAATTCCCAAATCCTTAGTTAACCTAAGCAATCTTCAAACTTCAAGTCTCCTAAGTGTCATTAAAGGAAAAAAAACCCATTGCATAAGTAACTGGTCCTGCTTCGAAAAAAGTGGTTAAACTTTGATTGTTAAGTATATGACAACCCTTTTAAAAAAAATGTATCTACCCATTTCTAATGTCTCTCAGTAGGAAGAAAAGCAAATCATTACACAGAAAATTGAGAGAAATCTTATTACCCTCTACTTCCTTTTTAAGCCAAAAGAATGTGAACTTAAAATCAACGAACCTCTGTTAGACGAATCAAAGATTCCAGCTGCCTAGTAGTGATTGGTGAGCTATTTAACCGCTGGCTCTGTTTCCGGAGCTCAAGGTAAAAATCCTGAAGAATTTGAGTAGCTTCTGTGGATAGCCTTGGAGAGACATACTGCCGAGCATAACCAATGTACTTTCTCAATAGCTGGTGGGGAATTGGATCTATTGTTTCTCCAGGAACCACCTAAAGCATGATAAAAAGGCCCAAGATTACAAGGATAAGTAGCAAATAAAATCTTTCTGCTAAAATAACTTGTTTAGATAAATAGACCAAATAAGCCAAACACTGTAGTTCTAGCTCTCAGTCTAGTTGACTCAGATTATTTCAACTGAACTTTATATAAACTCTAGTATTATAATATAAAAGGTATTTGCTATGAAAGTTTACATACTACTGCTCTACAACAAGCAACACACTGAACTCTGACATTCAAACAAAACTGAACTGAATGATTAAGAAGAAGCATACCTTTAGTCTTTCTGATAGTGGTTTATCAGAAACCACTTCAAGTATAGAAGTATTTGAATCTTGACTATTCATACGAGCTACTGTGGCACTGCTAACAGCTCTCTGCTTTCCAGCCCTTATTGCAATCACATGTTCAGAGAGTAAATGATCATGATCCTCATTTGGGGTGTCTAACAGGATAAAGACTAAATCAAATCTGGATAGTAGGGCACTCCCCATTCTAAAGGTGTGAAAGAAAGAAGAAACAGTGATCGGAATTAAAACAAACAGAAAACCTAGAAAACTGTTTACTCACTTGCTTACTAATCAAGTTCCAGGTAGAACTTAAAAAAAAGAAAATGAAGCTTTAGGTTAAAGAAACAAGCAATAGCTTCTGGATTCAATATACCCACCAACTCCAGAGACACACCAGGTCACATGTGCACAGCCTTATATGTACCTATATCGGTATGTTGAGGACGCAGTCTTTTCTCACACCAGCAAAACCACTAAATTCTTCTCTATGTTCTATATCACTCCCTATGATTTAGGATCATTGAACTTGTAAGCTAGAATGCTACATGATACATGGAAGGTTATCTGGATGAGTAGTTCTTAATCTTTTATATTTCCTGTCTCACCAAAACATTGAGTCTCTCAAAGTACCTAAGCCCATTTAGAAGCAAAAATACCACTTTTTCTTAAAGGGGCATTTATATGTCTATTAATCATTATAGTAAAAGTGCTGTGTTTTACTTAGTCATTTCTAAATTTACCAACCAGATAACTCCTTTATTTGAGACCAACAAACTGAAATCCAGAGAGGTTAAAGAATTGGACCAACATCCTAGTGGTACCACTAAAAACCAGAATCCAAGTTCCCTGGATCCTTGTTCAATAACATCTTTCTGATCTTTCCAATTACAGGACTTGGTCATTTTATTAAGAAACACTAACAGACGGCTTTTTTGGTGGTAGTACAGAAATACCCAGGATCTAAAAGTACAATTGTGTTTTTTACTATGTACCATTCCTACAATAAAAGTATTTATTATTAAATATTAGAAAATTAGCTTTTTGTTTCCCACTAGAATTTAAAGTTCCAATTTTTTACATGAGGCATCTTTTTGTCTTTTTCTCACTTATGCATCACTTGAGGCTATTTTCCCCTCCCCATACATTTTGTCCAACCTGTACAGAACAAATTAGAAGAGAAAGCATACACACACCCAGATATAAACATTGGTTTTGGAAAAAAGTGGGATCCACATATACAGATAAGTGTGTAATGTGCTCCTGTCACTTAACCATAAAGCACAGACATGTTCCCCTATCACAGTACATACAAAGCTACCTTCATTCTCCTAATTGCTACTTTCCACAGGACAGTCTTATTATCTAGTTCAAGCACTTCCCTACCGATGGGGGCACTTCACGTTATTTCCAATCTTTGGCGTGATAAATAATGCCGTAAGACCCACCCTGCCAACATATCTTTGTGCACTCTTGTGCCTATTTCTGTGAGTATAATTCCCAAAAGAATTGGCTGGAACAAACAGAATATATTTAAAATAGTGATAAACATGTCAAGCTGTCCTTCAAAATGCTAAACTATGTATGTGAGAACCCATTTCGCCACCCCATTGCCAATAATGATTAATATTTAAAATATCTGCCAATCTGGTAGATGTCAATAGCACTTCATTGTTTTATTCTTTTATTTTATTTTGGGCTTGCCATGTGGCATGCAGGATCTTAGTTCCCTGATAAGGGATCGAACCCGTGCCCTCTGCATTGGGAGCGTGGAGTCTTAACCATTGGACTGCCAGGGAGGTCCCAGCACTTCACTGTTTTAACGTGCAGTGTTCTAATACATTTTTGTCCATTTATTGGAAACTTGCAACTTCTGTGAACTTTCCATTTATGTCCTCAGTTATCTTCTTCATATCTATAGGCATTCAATATACTAAAGTATAAATATTTGAAGAGGCTTACTTTAAATTCTCAGAAACTGTTTTAGCTTTATTGTAGTGTCCTCCTACTGGATTGGCAGCAGCAATAATGGAAGTTCTTGCAGGAAGGCTGCAAACTACGCCAGCCTTAGCGAGACTAATACATTGCTGTTCCATGGCTTCTAACAAGGCTTGATGTTGATTCCCCATCTTATCAAATTCGTCTATTCCACAGATACCTACAACCACAGTAAAATAATTCAGACAAAAAATATTCCTTTCGTCAAGTTTCAAACCTGACAAGATAGAAATTATTCCACAATAAAGCATATTTCCATTAGTTTCCAACAGTTAAGATTATAAAATGTCATACAGTACAAACTTTGTGCTTGTTTTACAGCAAATAAAATATTTATCTTATTTAACTGTTATATAATATTTAGTCATTTAGCATTTTCCTTGGGCAAGGCACTATGTGGTGAGGGTTACAAAAATGAAGATATGAGAGTGACCCTCAAAAAGCTCAAAGGCTTAAATTTGAACAGATAATATATATATACACATTTAAGATAGTATATTTTAACAACTATAATATATATGCATAATCATATGAATTTTCTGGGGGTGGGGTGGAGTTAAAAGAGGAAGGAGAATCTGGAAAGGTTTCAAGAAAAAGGTGCTATTTGAGCTGGGTCCTTTGGGAACAGTGGACAGCATGATTTGGGAAGGAACACAAAGTCTCTAAAGTCAGAATCTGTCTAGAGTGCAGTTCTCAGCAATGCCAGGTGTTGACTGTACAACTGTAGAGTTAACTGTACACTTAACCTCTTTAAACACCATATGAAGACCCACCACTGAACAGGGAGGAGCAGCGGTAAGGAGTATCAGTTTTTAGATTCCACCTATAAGTGATCATACGATAAGTCTCCTTCTCTGTCTGACTTATGTCACTTAGTATGATCGTACCTAGGTCCATCCTAGATAAAACTTTTTTTTTTTTTTTGCGGTACGCGGGCCTCTCACTGTTGTGGTCCCTCCCGTTGCGGAGCACAGGCTCCGGAAGCACAGGCTCAGCGGCCATGGCTCACGGGCCCAGCCACTCCGCGGCATGTGGAATCCTCCCGGACCGGGGCACGAACCCGTGTCCCCCGCATCAGCAGGCGGACTCTCAACCACTGCGCCACCAGGGAAGCCCGATAAAACATTTTATGTGCCAGGTATATTACGTCTAAACCACAGGTTTCTGGAAGCCCTCTAACATTACCTTGTAATATTTTTCCTCCACTTCTCCCCATACCATGAGCAATTTGGTGGTCATGTCCTGAGGGCTTTGCTATGGTTAAATGTCTCTATATCTACTTTATGATCAGTAGGTCCAGGACTCTCTGGAATTGATGGTATTATTGGAAATTCTCAAGATTACTAGTACAGTTCCTCAGAGGTGTGGACAGGGTAGGAACAAAGTCAGGCTACCTCTTTGCCACTTTTCAAAGTTTAACGCAGGAGCTGGCAAACTTTTCCTATAAATGGGCAGATGAAATTTTTTATGTTTTGTGGGCCACATATAGTCTGTCACGTATTCTTGGGTTTTTGTTTGTCCTTTACAATCCTTTAAAATAGCTTGTGGACTACACTAAAATAGGCTGAAGGGTGGGTTGACTTGTGCACTAAACTTTGCCAACCCCTGGTTTTAAAGCATATAGTTTAAGTTGTGAAAATTTTACTCTTTTTCTTGTTTGGCTACAATTGGTATATCTTGTTGCTTTTTTTTCAAACAACTTTTTGGTCATTTCATTAGATATTGAAGAAGGGAAATATTACAAAACAGCTCTATTTCTCGTTTTTTTTCCCCTGAAAGTCTTCAGTAAAGATTTTAGTAGGATCCTATTTTTTAGTAGGATTCTATTTGTTTCTAGAATCTGGTCTCGGCTAATATTCTTTTGTATTTTAACAGTGATATTTTTACCATCATAGTGCTTGGCTCATCTACATAGATTTGAAAGAGAAGGCCATCGGCTTTTTTTTTTTTTTAACTTTATTTTATTATTTTTGGCTGTGTTGGGTCTTCATTGCTGCACGCGGGCTTTTCTCTGGTTGCAGCAAGCGGGGGCTACTCTTCGTTGCAGTTCACAGGCTTCTCATTGCAGTGGCTTCTCTTGTTGCAGAGCACGGGCTCTAGGAGCGCAGGCTTCAGTAGTTGTGGCTCGCAGGCTCTAGAGCGCAGGCTCAGTAGTTGTGGTGCATGGGCTTAGTTGCTCCGCGGCATGTGGGATCTTCCTGGACCAGGGCTCGAAGCCGTGTTCCCTGCATTGGCCGGCGGATTCTTAACCACTGTGCCACCAGGGAAGCCCCGGCCATGGACTTTTAACGCTGTGCATCTTAAATCACATTAGCTATCTGCACAGCTAAACCCTGTATCACCTTCAACGTCTATTTAATGGAAAGTCTGACAGCTTAATAATGAGTAACCTCTTCCTATTTATTATTTTCTTCACCTGGTAACCTAGCAAAAATACTGTCACTTCTAATGAGCTATATAATAACCAGATATATGTTTGTTGAATTTATGCATTCATCAAATATTTACTGAATGCTTTTTACATATCAATACTATGTTCTAGGCATGCGGGATATAGCACTGCGAAGACAATATTCTCTGTCCTTGTGAAGGTTACATTCTATTCAGTGTTGGGAGGAAGACAATTAAAAAAGTAGACCATATGGTATATTAGAAGGTAAGAAATGCTCTGGAAAGAAAGGTAGAGTAGGGTAGGAGAACAGGGTCTGCTGGTGGTGGTGGTGGGGGTGGTTACAGTGTAAAATGTGGTATTAAAGGAAGGCCTCGCTGGGGTCAGGACTTTTGAACAAAAATTTGAAGGAGGAAAGGAAATAAGCCTTGCAGACTATCTGGGGTAAGAAGGTTCCAAAGTACAAAGGCTGCGATGCAGGAATGTGATGTGCCTGGAGTGCTGATGGTATTCAAGGTATAGCAAGGAGGCCAGTGTAGCTGGGGAAGAGGAAATAAGAGGAAAGTAGCAGGTAATGAGGCAAAAGAGGTGATTAAAGGGTGCCTGGGCCACTATCAAACTTGGGCTTTCACTGTGTGAGATGGGAAGGCACTGGAGGGTTTTGAATAGAAGAATAATGTGATCTAAGTTTTAATGGGATTGCTCTGCCTTATTAAAAACAATAGGAAGGGCAAAGGTGGTCACAGGTATGCCAACTAGGAGATCACAGTAATAATCCACGTGAGAGATGATGGCGTCTTGGATTGGGGTAGCAGCAGTGGAGAGGTGGTTGGATACTGGTTATATCTGGAAGGTAGAGCCAACAAGATTTGCTGACAGACTGGATGTGAGGTATGAGAAAAAGTCAAGAATGTCTTCACGTTTTCTGATATGAGCAAATAAAAGGATGGAAGTGTCATTTACTAAGATGGGAAACAC
Organism: Grampus griseus; assembly: GCF_964374135.1. Lineage (NCBI taxonomy): Eukaryota > Metazoa > Chordata > Mammalia > Artiodactyla > Delphinidae > Grampus > Grampus griseus. Next base: position 55,377,309 of record NC_139008.1, read on the forward strand.
TGTAAGAAGAATAGGTTGAAGGGGAAGATCAAGATTTTGGTTTTGGACACGCTAAGTTTGAGAAAGCTGTAGAGATACTGCATAGGCAAGGGGAAATATGTGCCTGGAGTTCAAGGGGGAGGAAACATAAATTTGGAAAATTTCAGGATATAAGTAGGTAAAGAGCTATGAAGCTAGATAAGATCATCAAGAAGGTAAGTACAGACTGAGAAGAAAATAGTACAAAAACTAAGTTATCCTGAGGAGCCAACCAGTTAAAACGTTGGGGAGACGAAGAACAAGTAAAGACTGAGACTGAACAGTGAATAAAAGTAAGAGGAAAACCAGAAGAGTGCAGTGTCCTTGAAACCAAGGAGATACAGTATTCACTGAGGCAGCAGTGATCAGCTGTGTCAAACATGGCTGACAGGTACTAGATTTAGAAATGTGATGTCACTGGCAAACTGGAAGGAATGAATGACCTCAGCTGGACTGGAACCTGGGCACTGCCTGATACATGCACAGGAATATGTTTTCCCAATCGGGTTAAAGCATCACAAAGAGAAATTTAGGTAGCAAAGCCCAACTGGCGATCTCTTCCTGCTGAGCCTTCCAACTAGATTTGTTATAAACTATCCATCATATCCTAAAAAAACAAACAAACAAAATGATGAGATGTGCATTTCTAGTTTTTCTGGCACTCATTCTCAACTCACTGGTTGGGACGGTGTTGTCCAAATGACTCTTAGAACAGACTGTAAAGAAATTAACTGAAAAGGAAAGGGCTTAAAAAAAAAAAGCCCCAAAATTATTATTTGCTTTGGCCTCTTACCTTGATCACCAAGTACCAGGGCACCAGCTTCCAAAGCAAAATCTCCAGAGGAACTATCTTTTGAAAGAGTTACAGTCAAACCAGAGGTGGTTGTGGTATTACCACAAACATACACGCCACGTGGAGCAACATTGCACACTGCCTAATGAAACAAAGAGTTTAAGAGAATCAACCAAAGTAAAAGGGAAATAATAGCTATAGTAGTTGCTCACAAATATTAGCTATATGCCAGGTATTCTTCTAAGAGCTTTACTGTACAATCTTCACCACCACAGTAAGACGAAGGTAACACTCCTATTACTGATGTAGAAACTAAGGTCTGAAAAGAGTAACTTACACAGCTATGAAGGTGTGACGTTAGGATTCAATCAAACCCAGGCAGCCTGATTCTGAAGTCTGTGGTCATGTGAATACTCTACACAATTCCATTTTATGCTTCATTTTCAAGTTGAAATAGCAAAAATGTAAGTACTAAGTTTAGTTTCAGAGACTCCAATGCTTCTTTAAACATCAGGTAATAAAATGGCTCAACAGTGCTCACCTTTTGAGTAAATAAGATACGGCACGACAGAAAAGTAGTTAAATGACACAACAGCTAAAAGTATGGATCTCTGGAGTCAGACAGACCTGTTTAAATCCTGGCTCTACCATGCATCTACTGGTGGTGCTGCTCTTGAACCTCTCGGAGCCTCAGCTTCCTTATATTTTATCACATACTGCCTTGAGGAATAAATGAGATCGTATATGCAAGGCACTTAACCTGGTACCTGGCATACAATACATGCCCTGTGCAAGGCTGCTGTACACAGCTGTGCACCCCACAACCTTAGGAGACAGCACTTACACTGCTATCTATGTCAATAGTGCGCTCTGGACTTGCGTAGCATACAACCCAAGTGATGCTTCGGTGCCTAGCTAAATAAATGGTAGCTATCATTATTTTTGTTACTTGTAATTCCTTAGTTGTTAGTTTGACAGTATGATGGCTTGCTAAATGGTCAAAGGAAAACATAATTTAAAAATATAAACAACTCATAACTGTTAGTGTTAGCCTAATTTTTAAAAACCTTGGCTTAGTGGGGCTAGCAGACTTAAATGCAATTCAGATCCCCACATGCACTTTTACATGCATATTCTACCTAAGTATATACTGTTTTCATTTTTACTATCAACTCTGTTTCAGCTATAACTGGGTACTCTATGCCTCAGTTGTCAGGCTTATAGCATGTGTTCAGAAGAGAATTAAAAAAAAAAAGTTGACCCAATTGGCCAAAATGAACAAAACTGGGAAACACAGGATTAAATAAATATCAGATTAGGAATTAAAATGATAAGTGATTTAACGCTCAGCCATAGGGAATAAATAATGACTCTGACATGAAGGACAGTAGGTTTATAATACAATGAGATCAAGAGTTTTCAATCCTGGCTGCACTTCAGAATCACCTGTGTTTATAAACGTGCAGATGCTAGGATCCTAACCCAGAGATTCTTAATTCTTAATACCGGGGACGGCCACGGTATTTTCGAAAATCTCCAAAGGTGATAGTGATATGCATTGCTGGCTTACCAGGTATCACTCCAAGGAAACCAGAAGCACTCCAACCAGCTGCATTTTCTAGGGCCAGCATAAGCCCTGGAGGGGAGAACTACTAGGCTCTGATTGGCACAGCCAAAATCATCTTGGGGACCAACAACAGACTGGTCATAGAAGTTTCCTTGTTTTAGACTCAGAAAGAAGCAGTGGAGATGGATAGGACAGACCTCTTACCTTTATCAGACTATTCTTAAAGCCCAATACAGTGTTTATGTAGCTGTATGAAGAGATAACAGGTTTACCCTGCTTTACTTTCTTGAACTATTCTTTTCATAGGTGAGGTCACAACAACAAAGACTAGCAAAGCAACGCTGGATACAAAAAAGGGGGTTAGGGAAATGGTTAATATTTCACAATAGTTGACATCTTAACAGAGCAGCATGCTTGTGCAGCCTGAGTGACAGGAGACTGGCTCAATTTGAAAGGATGGCCAGATACAAGTTATATGTTATTCACACAAACCCCAACTCACTCACACTACCTGACAAATAATACCCTCTGGAACACAAACACTGTATGTTTTAAGAAAATTCACTTGTGAATTAGTCATGCATTTTATAAGCAAAAGGTCAAATACTAAATGTCTGATTTCCTACCTGTAGCATCTGACTCTTTCCCAAGCCTGGGTCTCCAACAACAAGGACATGTGGGTCTCCTCGAATTGGAATTCTGTTTTTGTCATCTACATATTTCTGGCTTCCTCCAAAGAGTGCTAACGCCAAACCTGCTTTAACAAGCTCAGATGTGAAGGAAGAGAGAGAAGAAACAAGTGAGAAAAACATAAAGATGACTAGCAAAAGGGGTGCTCCTCCGATGTTTACAACATTTGTGTGTGGATTCTTTTTTTTTAAAGCATGATTGAACTCTGTTTTTTTTTCCTTTCCTAAGAAAAGTAAGTCTAAAAATATAAACTTCTTTAATGTAAATGATTAAAAAGCTTAGGGCTTCCCTGGTGGCGCAGTGGTTGTGAGTCCGCCTGCCGATGCAGGGGACATGGGTTTGTGCCCTGGTCCAGGAAGATCCCACATGCCGTGGAGCGGCTGGGCCCGTGAGCCATGGCCGCTGAGCCTGCGCGTCCGGAGCCTGTGCTCCGCAACGGGAGAGGCCACAACGGTGAGAGGCCCGCATACCGCAAAACAAAAACAAAAACAATAAAAAGCTTAAATTAGAAAGCATATAAAATCAGGTTATCTTAAAAGTCACTGAGTGAAGACCTACCTTGCCAGGCATTGAATCCATTCCACAAAACTGAGAAATCTTTGTTAATTTCTGCTTTAACATTTACAGTGTCCAGAGTCACTTTAAAAAAAGGTCATTCCTATTGACTCTAACTGGTAAGCAGCTCTGTCTTACAAGGGACTGTAGTTTATCTTTCATATAATGATTCATATTAAAATATGAGAGACCTCCTTGGTGGCACAGTGGTTAAGAATCCACCTGCCAATGCAGGGGACACAGGTTTGAGCCCTGGTCCGGGAAGATCCCACATGCTACGGAGCAACTAAGCGTGTGTGCCACAACTAATAAGCCTGCATTCCAGAGCCCGCAAGCAACAACTACAGAGCCCACACGCCACAACTACTGAAGTCTGCGCACCTAGAGCCCACACTCTGCAACAGGAGAAGCCACCGCAATGAGAAGCCCGCGCACGGCAACAAAGAGTAGCCTCTGCTTGCCGCAACCGGAGAAAAGCCCATGCACATCAATGAAGACCCAACAGAGACAAAGAAAATTAATTAATTAAAAAAAAATACTTAGAGCTAATCAATGAATTTGGTAAAGTGGCAGGATACAAAATTAATGCACAGAAATCTCTGGCATTCCTATATACTAATGATGAAAAATCTGAAAGTGAAATCAAGAAAACATTCCCCTTTACCATTGCAACAAAAAGAATAAAATATCTAGGAATAAACCTACCTAAGGAGACAAAAGACCTGTATGCAGAAAATTATAAGACACTGATGAAAGAAATTAAAGATGATACAAATAGATGGAGAGATATACCATGTTCTTGGATTGGAAGAATCAACATTGTGAAAATGACTCTACTACCCAAAGCAATCTATAGATTCAATGCAATCCCTATCAAACTACCACTGGCATTTTTCACAGAACTAGAACAAAAAATTTTGCAATTTGTATGGAAACACAAAAGACCCCGAATAGCCAAAGCAATCTTGAGAACGAAAAAAGGAACTGGAGGGATCAGGCTCCCTGACTTCAGACTATTCTACAAAGCTACAGTTATCAAGACGGTATGGTACTGGCACAAAAACAGAAAGATAGATCAATGGAACAGGATAGAAAGCCCAGAGATAAACCCACGCATATATGGACACCTTATCTTTGATAAAGGTGGCAGGAATGTACAGTGGAGAAAGGACAGCCTCTTCAATAAGTGGTGCTGGGAAAACTGGACAGGTACATGTAAAAGTATGAGATTAGATCACTCCCTAACACCATACACAAAAATAAGCTCAAAATGGATTAAAGACCTAAATGTAAGGCAAGAAACTATCAAACTCTTAGAGGAAAACATAGGCAGAACACTCTATGACATAAATCACAGCAAGATCCTTTCTGACCCACCTCCTAGAGAAATGGAAATAAAAACAAAAATAAACAAATGGGACCTAATGAAACTTCAAAGCTTTTGCACAGCAAAGGAAACTATAAACAAGACCAAAAGACAGCCCTCAGAAAGGGAGAAAATATTTGCAAATGAAGCAACCGACAAAGGATTAATCTCCAAAATTTACAAGCAGCTCATGCAGCTCAATAACAAAAAAACAAACAACCCAATCCAAAAATGGGCAGAAGACCTAAACAGACATTTCTCCAAAGAAGATATACAGACTGCCAACAAACACATGAAAGAATCCTCAACATCATTAATCATTAGAGAAATGCAAATCAAAACTACAATGAGATATCATCTCACACCAGTCAGAATGGCCATCATCAAAAAATCTAGAAACAATACATGCTGGAGAGGGTGTGGAGAAAAGGGAACACTCTTGCACTGCTGGTGGGAATGTGAATTGGTTCAGCCACTATGGAGAACAGTATGGAGGTTCCTTAAAAAACTACAAATAGAACTACCATATGACCCAGCAATCCCACTACTGGGCATATACCCTGAGAAAACCAAAATTCAAAGAGTCATGTACCAAAATGTTCATTGCAGCTCTATTTACAATAGCCCAGAGATGGAAACAACCTAAGTGCCCATCATCGGATGAATGGATAAAGAAGATGTGGCACATATATACAATGGAATATTACTCAGCCATAAAAAGAAACGAAATTGAGCTATTTGTAATGAGGTGGATAGACCTAGAGTCTGTCATACAGAGTGAAGTAAGTCAGAAAGAAAAAGACAAATACCATATGCTAACACATATATATGGAATTTAAGAAAAAAAATGTCATGAAGAACCTAGGGGTAAGGCAGGAATAAAGACGCAGACCTCTTAGAGAACGGACTTGAGGTTATGGGGAGGGGGAAGGGTGAGCTGTGACAGGGCGAGAGAGAGTCATGGACATATACACACTAACAAACGCAGTAAAGTAGATAGCTAGTGGGAAGCAGCCGCATGGCACAGGGATATTGGCTCGGTGCTTTGTGACAGCCTGGAGGGGTGGGATAGGGAGGGTGGGAGGGAGGGAGACGCAAGAGGGAAGACATATGGGAACATATGTTTATGTATGACTGATTCACTTTGTTATAAAGCAGAAACTAACACACCATTGTAAAGCAATTATACCCCAATAAAGATGTTAAAGAAAAATACTAAACTTAATTGCTTTAAATAAATAAATAAAATATGAATAACTGTCCAACAGAAATGACTATTATTTGTGATATCTCTATATACTATTTTTGCCAAATTTATGTATTTTTGAGCAAAGAGGAAGTAAAGTACTTACTTCATGACCAAAAATGACAGGGCAAAGCGAGCTGAAAAACAGAATATGACTTATAAATTCTAACTTACATTTCAGTGATACACTAGAAGATCTACTTTACAATTTGCTTAACTTGCTTTATTTAGCATCAAAAGAAAATAGTAAAAAATAAAAATTTACATCTCCTCAAACAACTCAAGAAATTTTATTCTAACAGTAAATTTATCAAAATTCTTGGTGAATCTATAAAGGAAAGAATGTTTGAAAAAGTGTGCCTGTGTAAGGGAGGCAGGACACTTGTAAAGCATTTATATTACTAGCCTTTAAAATGCATCATAGGGACCTCCCTAGTGGTCCAGTGGTTAAGACTCCACGCTTCCAATGCAGGGGGCGAGGGTTCTATCCCTGGTCAGGTAACTAAGATCCCTCATGCCACATGGAGCGCCACAAAAAAAAAAAAAAAAAAAAAAAGATCATAATTATGGTCTTCTACTTTAGGCTTTAGGATATCAAATTACATTCTATTTTACATGAATAGACATCTTTAGACCTGTGCAGCCAAGTCACTGAATGAAGGAGACTAAAGGGTGAAATGAGTACATAATAAAGGGATAAAATTTCAGTTCAAAGAATCAGAATAAATAAGGCCATATATGAATATATAAAGTATTATGTTGAATATAAAGAAGTAGTTCCCATTTATCAATTATATAAACAGGAACAAAAAGGACAGGGAGGAAGAGATATAATCAGTTAACTGTGAATCATTATCCCTGTTAATACATGTCAACACAGAAGTTGGTGTCCTGCCACTTCCCCTTGGCAATCATTGTTCAGCGTGCTCCTGCATGATCACTGCTGGCCTCTTACCAAGCACCTGCACCTGTCTGCCAAAGGGCTTTCTGTGGCTGCAGAAGCATCATCAGCAGGCAGGCTGGGCAGGCCAGAAGTGCTCGGATGTCTAATATTCTCAGGAGCAGCCCCAAATCTAGGCCCTTAGATGGAAAAATACTGAGGCTAGCTCTATAGTCAAGTGTCCCAGAGGCCTCAGAAGGATCAAGCCTTTATTAAGCCTCCATTAAGGTACCATACACTAACTGCCCTCCCTTCTCTGTCTCACTTCCCCATTCTCCTCCCAGTATTTCTGGGGATCACCTCCCAAAGAAACTACATTTATGCAAATCATTGCTTCTGAAGGAACCTAAACTAAAACAGCCTTCTATTGTCTTCTCCATTCTCTTTTCATAGGCCTCAATTAATCTAGCAAGGGTTGACATTTTTCCTAAAGGGCCAGAAAGTAAATAGTTTCAGTTTTACTGTCTGGGTCACAACTACCCAACTTTTGTCAAAGCCAACAATTTGTAAATAAATGGGTGGGGCTGTGCTCTAATAAAAACTTTACCAAAACAAGCAGCCTGCCTAGTTTGCCAACCCCTGCAAGATTCACAAATGGAGGACCATGAAAAATTCAAGTTTTGATGTTGGAATCACAAACTTAGAACTAAAAGGTAAAAGCAAACTGTAGGAAGGAAACCCAGGTTTTTCATACTAACTTATCTTCCTTAAGTATGACAGAAGAAGGACCACTGCAAATGTTCATTTTTATTTATAACTGGTAAGAGGTACCAATCAAAGAGGTGTTTTGGTCCTCAACCAGGGTGTTCCTTGGCCACCTGCTACAGACCACTCACCACCCCAACATTTATCACCAGATCACATCGCCACCCTAGCTCAGAGCACCCTCTCTCCCAGGGTGGGTTTGGATGGCCATCTATTCAAAAGACATCTCTAAGGGTTTAAGGACAAAGAACTCCTGAGGAACTCTATACTTTTCCCAGCTTTCTAATTAACATATTAAAGGCAGAAAGAAAAACTGTTAAATTCTCCTAGAGCCCAAAGCCTAGGTGAAGAGAAAAGCGTGACAAGATCAATTTTTCTAATACAATGCACTTCAAAACCTCAGTTCTTTACCTCTGGTACAGCTACTATTCGGTCTCTCACATTTTCTCCTATTTCTTCAAAGTTATCCAAAAATTTGTCAAAATACTTCAAAATAACAGCACATTGTGTTAACTATGTTAAGTACATAATGAAATCTCATTTAATCTTCAGAACAACATTCTGAGGCAGGTATTATTATTTCTACTTTAAGAAGATAAAAATGAAGGAGAAATTAACATGCCCCAGATCACATTGGAAGCGGCTGAAGCAAGATTCTAACTCAGGTTTATCTTCTAGAAAAGGCTCGTAATCACTAAAGCAAAAATGCCTCTACACTGCTTCTTCTCTACTGCAGGGCAATAACACGGAAATAAAAAAATATTATGAAATACTTATCAATAGTAAGTGACTTCGATGTGAATCTATTTCTTGCTTTTTAAAAGTAAACAAACAACACCCTACATACAAGTAGTTGAAATGACTTTGTAATTCACTGTCCCATGACTCTTCAGTTGAGTAACTAGATTGTGTAATATAGTAAATTTTCCTTATTGTTTCAACTAGAGATCAGTAAACTTATCTGTAAAGGTACAAACACATAAATATCTGTGAGCCATTCTCTATTGCATCTACTCAACTCTGCCCCTGTAGCTCAAAAGCAGTCAGATACTATGTAAATGAACAAGTGTGGCTGTGTTCCAATAAAAGTTTACTTATGGATAGCAAAATTTGAACTTCATGTAGTTTTGTGTGTCATGAAATATTCTTTTTAATTTTTTTCAGCAATGAAAAAATGTAAAAACCACTCAGCTTATGGGCTGTACAAAGATGGGTGATTAGCTGGATTATATCTCTTCCACTCTGTCCTTTTTGTTTGTTCCTATTTATACAATTGACAAATGTAAAATACTTCTTTATATTCAACATAATACTTCATATATTCATATATGGCCTTATTTATTCTGATTCTTTGAATTGAACTGAAAAAATGAAATTTTATCCCTTCTTTAAATATTATGTATGCAGTTCACCCTTTAGTCTCCTTCTTTCAATGACTTGGCTGCACAGGTCTAAAGATGTCTAATGAATTGTAATTTGCAAACATTTTGATTAGTTTTCAGTTATTGGTAGCCAAGAGCACCCCCAACATGCACACGATAAAGTAAAACTTGAGATAACCTCATACATACTTGACAATGAGTTTAAACAGGTTTTCTTCAGATTGAATCTCCTGGATGGCATAAAGGTCCTTAAGTGAGAACTCCATCAATGTTCCATGCTTATACTCATCCTCGGAAGGCTTAGTTTTCTGTCCTTTGCTGTTGCTAACAGAATTTGCTTCAATGTACAAAAGGAACATGCATTTGTCATTCTTATTTCGAGAACCTGTAAATTTCAAAGTATGATATACAATAATTGGTATTTTCATTTTCCCTACAAAGATTCAAGTAGACTGTAAAAGAAAGGCATGGTGAGCTATAAATAAACTTTTATTTTAGAGGAAAAGTTTCACCTATATAAGAATCAAGTTCTTTAAATTAATGGAAATTCAGAAGTATCTTAAAAAGGGAAAAGATGAATGCTGACAAACTATTGAGGGACAATTGAATTAAGAAAAGTTATACCACACCTTCCTCAGCATTTGAGACTTTGACAACTCCAGTGATAGTCACTGTGTCTCCTGGGACACAGCTATCCACAAGATCGTGAACAAGCTCACATTCTATTGTTCGTGGAATCCGACCTGCTTCTCGCTGATCATCAGACATCGACTCCTGGATTCTAAAAAGTTAAACAATTTTCAGTCAGTACATAAACTGACTTTGGGTTATTTGGTCAACACAGTAACTATTCAGGGTCCACATGATGCTGAGACAGATAAAGGGCAGTTAGTTTAAAAAAAAAAAGAAAAGGTTCAATGGTATATTTAAAACTACTTCAGCAATTTCCAATTAAAGATGGCAGAATGGGCACATGCATTTGCCTACCTTCCCTCTAAAGTGTCCACCAAAACAACAGTCACTAAAAGAGTGAAGAGAAGTTTTGGGGCATGCAGAGGTGCCATCATCAAATAAGAGATATTAATGAAATTTTATAAAACAGCAAATGGGAAAGTACTGATGGATAAAATAAAATGAATTCCAGAATACACACAGGAAAAATTTACAAGGGTACAAGAGAAGTGGGAGCCAATGTTCTCAGCCCTAGAGAGGCTTGTAAGTTGGAGGTGGCAGGAATGGCAAGTGGGAGCAGATGGCTGAAACAAAACAGAATAATCAACTGAAAGACAAGTCGCAGAAGAGCTGTTCAGAAATTATTTGGAAGGTGGGGGCATAGGTGGGTAGAAGAAGAAGGAGGGCATCCCAGGAAAGCCATCAGGCTTCCCCATCTGGCAAAAACCAGAGCACTGTTTTAAGGAAACAGAGCCATCTACTCTGTGAGGGGAACTAAGGTGCCGAGAGAGGATATCAGAGCTCCAGCATAAGCCTCCTCATTCTGGCATTTGAGGAGCCCAAGCCAAATTCAAAAAACATTCATAAAGCAAAATCTGGTTGTCAAAACCCTACCCTCTATCTAGGGATGAGGCTTTTTGAAGAAAAGCTCCTACCTAAAAAATAGCAAAGGAAACTTATCCTACCTACTCCAAATAATTTCTCATTCCTCATCAGATATTTGAAGATGAAATGGCAATAATTAAAGAAGGAGAAAAGCATTAAAAACAAAGAAAAAACTACTTAAGAGTTTCTGAGAAAATGTTACCATCATAAAACAAGAATGAGCTGCTATGAAAAAGAAACTATTGGAAAACAAGTGTGAGATCAAAAAATTAAAGATATGTATATAAAAATCAAACACTTATAGAAAGGATACAAGCAAAAGCCAAAGAAATCTAGAAAAGAGCATAAAGAAAACAAAGGGTGAAGGACAAACAATTGAATGGATACACCTGATAAGAAGCCCAAAGAGAGAAAATAGAAAATAGATATTCTAGAGTTGAAGACAAGTCTAGAAGAAAAGGGCCAATCAGTATCAAGCAAGATGAAGACACAGTTAGATAGACTCAGACGTTTTCAGAACACCATGGATAAAGAGATTACGAAGAGTAGGAAAAGTGCTAAACGACAGTTATAGTCCAAATATGAAGCATATTAAAATATGGGCTAACTCAGTGGAGTATAAGAAAAGAATCCTTTTTGATTTTGATGCTTGGATCATTTTCCTTTAAGGGGCAAAAAACCCCAACAAAACAAAACAACCCAGTGACACAAATTACATTTCTTTCTCTTGGCATCTGATCACCTGACTTGATTCTCTGTTGAACAATATTTATGTTATCATAAAAATGTAAGTGCTGTTTGTTGGTTTCATTAGATATGACCTATGAATAAAACATGGAAGATAATTCTCATTAGAAAACAGAAGTAAACCTTGACAATTTAAAAGTAACATCATACTGAAAAAAGGTGGAAGAGGGAGAAGGGACAGCAGGTACCATGTCTCTAACATTCTCAGCTCACAGACTGGATAAGTAAAGTGAAGGAAGAGACATAAGAATGCTATCTAGAATTATGTATAAGGCAACAAGAAGTTGTGGGAACTGTGGCCTTCTATGCTGATTGAGTTTTTAAAAACATACACATTATTTTAAAACTTTTTAATTTAATCACTTAAATGATGAAAGTAAGCACAAACCCTGCTCCATGGTTACCCACTACTTTCACCCTCAATGCATATTTAAACACTGGCGAACTGCAATGAGAAGTGTCAGAGTGACACAACATGCTAAGGTCACCTTGCTTTAAAAAAGTATATTTTTTGGGACTTCCCTGGTGGCGCAGTGGTTAAGAATCCACCTGCCAATGCAGGGGACACGGGTTTGATCCCTGGTCTGGGAAGATCCCACGTGCCGTGGAGCAACTAAGCCTGTGCGCCACAACTACTGAGCCTGCTCTCTAGAGCCTGCAAGCCACAGCTACTGAAGCCCGCATGCCTAGAGCCTGTGCTCCACAACAAGACAAGCCACTGCAATAAGAAGCCGGCACACTGCAACAAAGAGTAGCCCCCACTCGCCAGAACTAGAGAAAGCCTGCATGCAGCAACAAAGACCCAAAGCAGCCCAAAAAAAAGAAAGAAAAACAGTATATTTTTACACTTTTCTTATTAAAAGAACACATATTTCTATGTGTCACCTTTGTAAAAATTTAAAAACACAGATAAACAGAAAGAAAAAAATAACAATTACTTTCATCTGACCTCCCAGACAGTATACTCTTAACATGTTTTTGTATTTACCAGTGTTTTTTTTTTTTAATAAAGTCAGTATTGTACAGTAGAGAACATTCTGTGACCTGCTTTATCACTAAATTCATTGTAAACATTTTTGGATGTCATTTCAAAACACTCTCCTACATCATCATAATTAGTGGCTACACAATAGTTCATAGTATCATCCTTTTTATAATATTTTCTTCAGATGTTTAGGTTATTCTCCATTTTTGGTTATCAACACTGTGAAAACATACTTTCAGAGAGCTATTTCTGCACATATTGTGACTGTCTTCATCAGATGAACTTCTAGAACTGGGACTGCTGCAACTATAAGGCTTCGATTCTGATATACACAATAAAGCTGTCACCTTGACTCATCCAAACATTTCAATGCACTAGTTGAGAAACAATTACTTAATTCCTTATGGCCATCCAAGCTAAGGCTCAGAAAAAATTGAAACTGAGTTTACTATATATGGCAGGAAGGAGGCCTTTCTTCTAGGGCAAAAAATCATTTTATGTACCTACAGAGCAATAGAATAAGACAATTAATTATGTAAGCTAATATTGCATTAACAAAGTTTTACTATAACTAACTCATTTAAAATGAACCTGAGCAATACCTTACTTTTAAAAACTCAAGAAAAGGACTTAAATGTCCTCCTTTTCTCAATCATCTACCCCTAAGTTTGATTTCCTAATATTAGGAGATGATCATTCAAACCCAGTTAAAATATTTAAGCCTATTTTTAGTCTATTTTTACCTGAAAACAAAGAAATTTTGTTCAAATAATTAAATCACTCTGAATCTTCTATGCATATACTGTGAACCTTATAGCACCTTTGAGGCCCTCACCACCCCCTTCAGTGGTGAAAGTGCTATAGACATGGGCTGGAAACCAGGCTCCCCCACATGATCATACTCAAGAGTTTTAAACATTTCATCTTTTATAAAATGGAGTGTCTGTAAAGATCTCAGCATAGTGCACAGTTAATTATTGTATATATTGGTCTTGGTTTTTATAGGGCATTAGGAGGTCAAGCTAGGACAGGGCCTGGTAGAAATCTACTTCACTTTTCCCCTATGTTCTTAGTTTTTAAAGACCATTTGTTTCAGCCAAGTTTCCTGGATAGCACCCTGACTTCAAAACTACCCATTATTTTATATTTAGGGATGAGTTATGGGACTACAGCCAGAAAAAAATGGAATAAATTGTTAAAAATATACAAACATAGAGAAAACTATCTGACTTTAAAAAAAAAGTTTTTTTTAATCACCTATAGAAAATGCCTCATGGATATTGTGAACATAAAATGAAATGTATCTATTTCTAAGGGATTCTCTATTTTAAAACTTCATAACAATATTATTTCTAGGATATCACATTATGGAATGAAACATACAGCTTTGCTTATATATACATCCAATTCAATGAGTAAAATAAATGAGATATAAAATGATTTCTCAATAGCAAAATGACATAATACTTGTACGTTAAATCCTTTCTGGAATCTGATAGAAAACAAATCTCAAATGAAGACAATTATCACTCCAACACATAACTCTGCAGCAAGTAAACCTTTTATTATATACTTTATCACAATCTACAGAGAAGCATCAAAGTATAATACAGGAATACTGTAGATTTACTTGGCAGTATGAGGGCTCTAAAACCTGCCTTTTATTTAATAGTCTGATTGCTTACTTGATTGACTGCCAGTCCATCGTAACTGTGAGAGGAGAGCTTCGGAGTGCAGTAAATGACTTCCCTCGACATGCAGGCACAGGACACTGCAACAAGATTAATTCGCACTTAAATTTTGATATACTACAATCATATCTCAGGAAAATTCAAGTTAAAATGCTTCATTTAGTATTGGTTTAAAAGTTGGTCCCAGAATGGTATTATAGTAAGATGAACTAAAAGCTGCAATGACTTTCTATTTTCTTCTGTATTGATTTTGTTTTTGAGGCACTTTTTCAGCTGGTCCCACTTGATGACTGCTCTTATTCTTTCTGCTGTGGGTATGCAAGTCTCTTTACACACCTGTCACACCAAGCACTTATTCCTTCCTTTGTGCCCAAGTAGTCTCCCAATCCTTGAACATCTCCTTGTATCCAGTCCCACATACCCAGCTCCAATCCTCCCCTTTTCAAAAGCCTTTCCTGGGTCTTCTTTAATCCCCAATTCTCCTATCTAACCTCCTTTTGCACTGCTTGTATAGTATAATGTTTATTGTACCACACAGGCAGTCCTCAACATGTAAGTCAGTTGTGTTCAAGTTTTCGTAAGTCATTTGTTTGCTGTTTGTACCTCAAGATGCATTTATAAGTAGAGAGACTGTGGCAGACTGTGTTTTCCAAATACGGTTGTAATTGTATCACCCTTCAAACCTTTCTAGAACCCTGCCACTCCCCTATAAAGAGCTGGAGTCTAATTTCCCCCTCCTGGGATGTGGACAGGCTTGTGACTCACTTTGTAACCAACCGAATGTGACAGAAGTAATGCTGCCTGACCTCTGAGGCTGCCTCAAAAGAGGCAAAGCCATTTCTGCCAGTCAGCTGGACCTCTGTCTCTTGAAGCTATTGGCAGTCATGTGAGCAGAATGAGTGTCCTGAGCTGCCATACTGTGGGCAAGAAGCCAAAACCAGACCACACAGAAAGACAACGTGGAAGAGAGATACTGGCCAGTGCCCAGTGAGTCCAGTCACTTGCTATTCCAGCTCCCTAAGAGATCAAGAGCCAGAAGTACCCAGCCAACCAGTTCTTCCAAACTCCTGACCCACAGACACCATGTGAAATAATAAAATGATTATTGTTATTTTGAGCCACTATGCTGTAGGGTGATTAGTTATGCAGCAATAGTGACTGGAACAGAGATCAGCTGGAACAACTGTCTTTCTGATCACTTTGATTCACTGAAGTTCAGACATGAGTAATGAAGTCAGCGTTACTACCTACTGTATTAGAGGGCATGGAAATACCCTGACAAAATAATGTTTACAGAAAATATCCAATTTAAATCAGGATTTAAATTCTGGCCTCTCCAGGGAATTCCCTGGAGGCCCAGTTGTTAAGACTGTGCTTTCACTGCTGAGGTCACAGGTTCAATCCCTGGTCAGAGAACTAAGATTCCACAAAATGAGCCAAAGGGGAAAAAAAAAAAAAAAATCTGGCCTCTCTGACCTAAAGGCAGTCCTGAATCTTAAGCCCAAATAGTAGGTGACACCCATTTACCAACACCATTGATTATTCAGAACCAATAGCTGAATCTAACATACTCTGTTCTTCCTACAAGAGAAGGAAGCCTTAGGAATTTCAATGTGAGTAAAAATGTACTAAATGTTAAACTTATTAAAGTCTAAGGATGATAAAGGCAACTCTGGAAAAGAAGAATCGGTATGGCAAGTGTTCCTACCTTATCAAAAGTTTTAATAAGGTCAATGTAAATAGGATTGTGTAGACCTGGTACAGGACCAGTGAAATAAAACAGACTCACATGTCTACAGGAGCACAGTGTACTACAGATGATGTATTACACATCAATAGAAACAGAGGGCTTAATTAATAAATGGCGACAACTGGCTTTCCACCTAAAAGAATAATATTAGATCCTTAGCTTTATGCCATTCACAAAATTAAATTTCAGATGGACCAAAGATCTAAATAGAAAAAACAAGACTTAAAAGTACTGAAAGAAAATGTAAGAGAGATGTTTATAAATAGTGAGTGAGGGAGGCCTTCTTAAGCCATGGAGAAAATGTAAAAGTCATAGGAAAAAGACTGATCAATTTAACCATGTCAAAATGTATTGATAAAACTCTAAAGCAAAAAATGTACCACAAAGTTAAGAGATAAACTAAAGACTGGGAGAAAATATCTATAATGTAAGAAATCAATGCTCAGTATCTAGAATTCATAAAGAACTCCTATCAATAGTATAAACAGAAAAATGAACAGAAAATTCAATAAAGAAACTGAATGGCCAATAAAGATGTGAAAAGATGCTCAAACATAACAGAAATCACAGAAATTCATATTAAAAATGAAATACCATTTTACACCCATCAGTTTGGCAAAAATTTAAAAACCTAACAATACCAAGTGTTAATGAAAATATGGGGAAATGGTAATCACTTAACACCACCAGCAGGGGTGTAAGTTGGGACCAACATTCTGGAAAGTACTTTGGCAACATCTAAAAATGTTAAAAATAAGCATAGCATATAACTGAGAAATTCCTCTGCTAAGGAGACATGTACAAGAATGTTCTCTGCAGCATTATTTGAAATTGTGAAAAACTGGAAACAGCACAATGTCTGCCAAGACTATGGATAAACAGTGGCTATTCATTTACTCCACACAATAAATGAAAGAATTAGATATGTATTAAGATAGGTAGAACTCCAAAATAACCAAATGAAAAAAATGCTGTAATTTGTTACATTCAGTATATCATTTATGTAAACATAAACAAAACAAATCCTACATATATAGTCAAGTATGAAAATGCAGACTTGAGGAATACATGCTGATTTCAGAATAGTGGCTCTAGGGGTGGAACAAAGTTAATGGAACTGAGGAGGGAAACAAAAAGACTTTACCTTTATAACACTTAATATTTTTTGTAAAAAAATTAGCTAAATATTTGCCAACCCATAATGGTAGTACACAGATATTAGTTACATTATTCTCTACACTTTTCTATAGTTTTAAAATTTATAGTTTTAAAAAAAAGTTAAAAAAGGAATGCATCACTTTCCAACAGCAGAATAAAGGAAAGAAAACAATATGTGTACCTATTAAGCCAGAATATAAAAATATGAACGGAAAGAATACAAATTAACTTCAGGATAATGACTGTCTCTGGGAATGGTACAAGCAAGGGGTAAAAAAGAGACAAAAGCTGTACCAGTAATGCTTTACCTCTTTCAAGATACAGCTGGAGCTGGCAAAATGTAAATTCTGAGTGGTGAATAGAGATGTTTTGTTTATTTTTTGTACCCTGAAGTATTTTATAATTTAAAAACTGAAAATAAACAATAAAAATAAGCTCTGTATTTAGAAACACTGGGAAATGTTTTCTGTAAATTGATTTGCCTTCTTTACCAAGATAAAGAAGGAAGTAGTTAAAGAACATGGTATAACCTTTGTAGGAAGATTATATTTTCCATCTGGAAGAGAAAAACTCTGAATTTCTCCACACGCAGCACAAAGAAAAGCCATCTTGGTACAGAGAGGCTTTATATTACTGACGCGAACCACTGTGCCTCTCAGAGCAATGTATTTTCCATAGTAATTTGCTCGGACATTCTTGAGCTGTGTTAAGGGCTCATAGTTGTATACCCTAAAAACAAAAACAGGAACATATTTATCTATACATTTAAAATGAGCAGAAAGCTGAGGTTGTCTGCATTTTCACAAGTCCCTTTAAGAAACTATGGAATTCTCAAACCATATCATCCCCATATATATCAGGAATTTTACAAGTATTAAATCAGTCTTAAAAATAAAAAAAAGTTAAATCTTCACTTTTCCTCTTGTCTCATTGGCTGTTCTCTAGGGAAAAAGGAAAAAAATAATGCCAAAAGGAAAGTCTCAAATTCAGCAACTTCTGAGTCTCCAAATTCTTTTTCAAGAAATGTTAGGAAATGTCTTTTTTAAATTCTAAGGAAAAAAAAACAAAGAAACAACCTTGATGATTACCTTATTCATCTCTTCTAATGAGAATTTAAAATCTTATAATACAATAAAAAGTTGAATTCAAGAAAAAATTCCATTTGTTCTCTGTGTTTAATAGAAATCTAATAATTTTAACAAAATTTAATCACACCACTTAGTGTATCACATGGATTATTAAATGTAAATAGCAGGGTCTTGATAAGCATACATCCAAAATCAATGCTTACAAAAATTTGCAGGTTCACAAATCAACTTATTTAGGCAGAAAAAGCTTATTTCTATCAAGATCTCTTCAAATTCAGCAGGTTCACTTGGATGTGATGACCAATGAGTTAGCAAGAAACTCATATACTTTTTACTGATTTCTTTGGCTTTATAAAATAAGGTTCTCACTCTTAAATAGTCTTTAATGCCTGTTTCTGAATAACACTTCAATACCAGAAAATTCCTCACCTTGTATGAATGTGTGGCACATTTACCATTGTCTCCCCATTTCTAGACAATCCTTCTTGGGCTTGTAACTCAGCTGCATGCCTTTCAAGATCCTTAGTTAACACCTAGACAAGACAGACATTTACTCAAAAGTTTGAAAACAAGATACCCTCTTGAAGCAGAACTCTTTTATAGAGAATATGAAGTTAAGAATATAAACAGTTCAGAAGAGCATATTAACAGAACTCTAACTGCCCTTTAAAATTCTGATATTTAGGGCTTCCCTGGTGGTGCAGTGGTTGAGAGTTCGCCTGCCAATGCAGGGGGCGCGGGTTCGTGCCCCAGTCCGGGAAGATCCTACATACCGCAGAGCGGCTGGGCCCGTGAGCCATGGCCGCTGAGCCTGTGCGTCCGGAGCCTGTGCTCCACAACGGGAGAGGCCACAACAGTGAGAGGCCCGCGTACCGTAAAAAAAAAAAAAAAATTCTGATATTTTATTATGATTACTTATTTTATAGTGGGTTATGTTTTACCTGGGGTTCTGCTGTCCTTGGGCTGGAAAACTCCAGCATCCCTGTCTGCTACTTTCTGCCTCAACTAAACCTAGTATTAAAAGTCCTTACAGTAGCCCCTTAAAGATATTCTGGATGGATTCTGGAAAAAAAATATTTTCTACTTCTCCAAATTCAGTGATTAAGATAAAGAAAATAAAGATTACTTTTGAAATAACCAATATTTACTTCCTTGGCATTTGACATTAAGTAAAATAAATATTTAACATCTACCTGTGTACAAAGCAGTATGCTGCCAGTCTGAAAAAATGAGATGCAAATATGCAGCTATAATTGCTACCATAAAGATTTACAGACAAAAAAACCATGTGAGTTTTGAAAAGGGGTCATGAGAAAGGTTTCAGAGTGACAACTGAGTTAGGCCCAAGACATTTGGACATGTGAGGCAAGGGGCATTCTATGCCAAATGGACAGCACGTGTAAGAATCCTAGAGGGAGCTTAGTTTAGCTGGATGGCAGGAGAGCAGGGAGAGGAAGTTGAACCAGGTTATGGAAGGCTTTCAATGCCACACAAAGGGTTTGGATATCATTTGGCAGAAAAGAGTCACCACAGTTTCCAAGGACAAATCGTGTTTTACCACGTATGGCAACAGTTAAGGAAAGATAATGAAGTCTTATGACAGAGGCTGTAAGGATGGAAAAGAGGTGGATTTAAGAGATATTTTAGAAATAGAAGTGAAAGGATGTGGTAATTTAGACATGAAGAACTAATGAGAGGGACTTCCCTGGTGGCACAGTGGTTAAAAATCTACCTGCCAACGCAGGGGACGCAGGTTCAAGCCCTGGTCTGGGAAGATCCCACACGCCGCGGAGCAACTAAGCCTGTGCGCCACAACTACTGAACCTGCGCTCTAGAGCCTGTGAGCCACAAGTACTGAGCCCGTGCACCACAACTACTGAAGCCCTTGCGCCTAGAGCCTGTGCTCCGCAACAAGAGAAGCTACCGCAGTGAGAAGTTCACGCACCGCAACGAAGAGTAGCCCCTGCTCACCACAACTAGAGGAAGCCCGTGCACAGAACAGAAGACCCAACACAGCCAAAACTAAATAAATTAATTAATTAATTAAAAAAAAGAACTAATGAGCAAGAGGAGTCTGAAGACAACAGCCAAGGTTCCCAGCCTTGGGTCACTAGCAGTGTATACATCTTTGCAACGAATCTTTTTAATGAACCCTCACCTGGATACCCTGACCTCCTCTGCTCTATGTCCAGTCCTCAGTACCACTTTAAGACCCACTCTAAACCCCACCACGCCTATGAAGTCTTCCTCTGACAGGATAGCAACCTTTCATTTCTAGCAAAGGTCTGTTGGTAAAAACTAAGAATCTTTTAGAGAAGGTACTGTGACTGTGAAATCTTCCTTTAAAATTTTGACAAAAGTCTCACAAAATCAACACTTACCTGATGTATTGCCAGACCCATGCAAGCCAGGGTTTTGTCAGGTGTATCCCTTAATTCATTTGCTATATTTGGTATCAATTTAGCTATTTCGTCATCTTTTGTCAGTTCTTTAAAATCCACCAAAATACTTCCCTTTCTTTCTATTTCATCCTACAAAATATTACGGTATGAAAATAATGATTGCTTTTTTACCATATATGAGCATTCAATCACATACTTTGAGAAAGCATATAATGTTAATATAGTGATAATATCAGCTCATGCAGCTCAATATTAAAAAAATAAACCTAATCAAAAAATGGGCATAAGACCTAAATAGACATTTCTCCAAAGAAGACATACAGATGGGCAAGAAGCACGTGAAAAGCTGCTCAACATCACTAATTATTAGAGAAATGCAAATCAAAACTACAGTGAGGTATCACCTCACACCGGTTAGAATGGGCATCATCAGAAAATCTACAAACAACAAATGCTGGAGAGACTGGGGAGAAAAGGGAACCCTCTTGCACTGTTGGTGGGAATGTAAATTGATACAGCCACTATGGAGAACAGTACGGAGGTTGCTTAAAAACTAAAAATAAAATTACCAGGGCTTCCCTGGTGGCGCAGTGGTTGAGAGTCCGCCTGCCGATGCAGGGGACACGGGTTTGTGTCCCAGTCTGGGAAGATCCCACATGCCACGGAGCAGCTAGGCCCGTGAGCCATGGCCACTGAGCCTGCGTGTCCAGAGCCTGTGCTCCGCAATGGGAGAGGCCACAGCAGTGAGAGGCCCACGTAACGCAAAAAAAAATAAATAAATAAAATAGAATTACCATATGACCCAGCAATCCCACTACTGGGCATATACCCAGAGAAAACCATAATTCAAATAGACACATGCACCCCAATGTTCACTGCAGCACTATTTACAATAGCCAGGTCATGGAAGTAACCTAAATGCCTGTTGACAGATGAATGGATAAAGAAGATGTGGTACATATATACAATGGAATATTACTCAGCCATAAAAAGGAATGAAACTGGGTCATTTGTAGAGACATGGATGAATTTAGAGACTGTCATACAGAGTAAAGTAAGTCAGAAAGAGAAAAACAAATATCGTATATTAACGCATACATTTGAAACCCAGAAAAATGGTACAGATGAACCAGTTTGCAGGGCAGAAATAGAGACACAGATGTAGAGAACAAACATATGGACACCAAGCAGGGAAGGTGGTGGGGGTGGGGGTGGTGGTGGGATGAATTGGGAGATTGGGATTGACATGTATACACTAATATGTATAAAATAGATAACTAATAAGAACCTGCTATATAAAAAATAAATTAAATTAAATTAAAAATATATATGGTGATAATAAGTACTATAAGTTTTGTGCCAAGCACAGTTCTAATATTTAAAATGTATTAACTTATTTATGTCTCTTAACAACCCTTTGTGGTAGGTATTAATAATACTCTCATACTCTAATGATAGACGAGAAAACACACAAAAGAAAGCAATTCACCGAAGTCCATATTGCTGGTAAGTGGGAAGCTAGCAGCTGGACCAAGGCAGTCCAATGTCTATAATCACAATCACTAGCACCTCAAATACATTGTTCAATAAGATGACACATAAAGGTGGACTAGTAGCTTTGTTATGCAAGAACCTTACCTTATCGTATAAATCGATACGCCTTGCAAAAAAATTTTCAAATGCTTGAATCTTCTCAATAAAAGGAGAGCTGTCGCTGTAAACTAATCCAACAAATATGGCATCAGCACTAATAAAAATTACACATGTACAATCATATTTTTCATGAGACAGAAGAAATACTATATACATGGTAGATGACTTCTAATTGCTGTACATTCTGATTACATTTAGATAAGAACTGGTATAGAATGTAAACATAAGATTCTAAAACAAGTTTAGGTCTGCATAATCTGAAAGGCAGATAGGAAGTGTCTCTCTCTAAAAGCAACAATATCTGAAAATCTTTACATTGAGCTGTGACACCTAGTAAGATCTACTAGTTCAAACAGCTTACATAATAAAGCAAAAACTTAAGCCGCATAGCACAGGGAGATCAGCTCCATGCTCTGTGACCACCTAGAGGGGTGGGATAGGGAGGGTGGGAGGGAGACGTAAGAGGGAGGGGATATGGTGATATATGTATACGTATAGCTGATTCAGTTTGTTATACAGCAGAAACTAACACAACGTTGTAAAGCAACTATACTCCAACAAAGACGTTAAAAAATAAATAAATACGTTGAGGTTTAAAAAAAATTTTTTAAAGCCAAAGCTTAGCACACTACCTAAACTCTTATTTCTTTGCAAAGAAAATCCTACTAGCCCAAATAGCCATTTGTCAAATCCCTTCCTGAGATCAGGAGAGGCAGACTACCACTCGGCTCTGGTCCCAAAACTGTAAAGTTATCTTCCACATTGTAAAGTTCTATAACATTTTTGAATTGGTCTCCCACAGAGAAACAGTACAATGAAGCAGTTCGGAAGTACAACTGGCCAAAGGCAACTAGTGAACTCCATTTTTAGGACCAGTCCAAAGATCACTTCTAGTATTCTCTAGTATTCTGAGCTAACTGCTAGGGAAACACTGTGGGTGTTGGTGGCTAATGTATCCTAAAGCAACAAAAGATACATCAACTATGAAACATAACATTTCTATATACCAGAGAAAAACAGACTCTCAACACAGCAAACATTTGTAAAGCACTTCATTCATTCACAAAATGAATACTGAGTGCCCGGTATGGGGCAAGATCCTTGCCCTTAAGCAGTACGGTCCAGTGGGTAAAAAAAACACAGATATACATAAACACAAAACCCATATCTCATAACAAGCATATGATACTATCAGAGCACAGGAAAGATGATTCTCCAAACCCATACAGACAGATGTATGATGTTAACTGATGTTCTGGATTACAAAAAGGAGATTCCTTAACTATGTTTCTACACAAACTGTGTTGGCTGTTGTCTCTTGATTCCAAGCCTATTCTTCTATTTTCAGCTTTGTGATTCTTTGATCAAGATCTGCACATGGAACTTCCCAGACTCCTGTAAGATTCTGACAATTAGAGGCAACTTTAGAGACTGGCAGGTGGCAGGAAGGAAGGAATTTATTCTTGTTTCCAATTCTTTTCAGCATCTCTCCAGCTACAGAGGATAGCTAAGTTCTGGCCTCCAGCTCTAAGCACCAACCATGCCACTCTCCTGCCAGAATTACCAGCAGCAACCTGCTTAATTCACCTCAGTGGTCTGAGCACAGCTCTGAAAGATATCCTTCAGAGGTCCAAGCACAGCTTTGTGGGGTGCCCCTCAAAGGTCAAAGCCACAGCTATGCTGTGGCTCCTCCTTTCAATTCTTAGGTTCTGATAACCTCAGCACTACTTATCTTTTGTTCCCTTAGGCAAAAGGGTGGTTGTTGCTTTCCAAAGTTAACACTATCTGGGAGTTTACCTCAGTGTTCCCTTTTTGCTCTTTCAGTCTTCTATCTGTATACCCAATTCCCTGTATTAACTCCTCTTTCTGAAATACCTAGTGTGGTTTGTTTTTCTGACTTATAGAAAAATAAAAAATTATGCTCTTGAAACATAAACATAATTCAATTGTTTGAGTGAACTAAGATTAAAGAAGAGGGGAGATATATATATATATATATAAGCCAAATGAGCAGTAATATGAGATGTAGCATCCAAAAAATGTTAAAGAAAATAAGACTTATGGTACTTTTTGCACTTTTAACTCTACCTTCTGACAAATAAAGCTTCCAGCCTTTATATGGTATGAATTGATCCAACGTTGATTGTAGTAGCAAAGACTGTGGGGTTTGTTCTGAAAAAACAAAAAAACAAAACCACAAAAACAGAATACTAGGTTAATAGAAGCAGAACATTTTTTTTTTCCTATTTGCTTCTCCTTATAACAATGAGACCCTGACATGTTATTAACAGAATATCTAAGTTACAGATTTCAGTAAGAATTTTGGATATTAACATCCAAATATTACCTTAAGGGTAATGTCAAATAAAAGACAGACAAATTTGAGTTAAACTGCTCTTCATGACAGGCACGAACAGATTCCTTCACGAAGGAAAAAAATATTGCACTACCGTTGGCCTCCCCTACCAGGATGTTTTCCTGTGGCTTTATTCAGGTCAGGTCTGTGCTTTAGTTCTCTCCATTTTCCTAAGAAGCTCCCACCACCTCTTCCTCTTTTCCAGCTTTGAAATCTTCCCCGTCCAAATCCTCTGCCTCTGTACTCTCCATTCATGTCTTTTAAAAGATAGAGATTAGGAAGTCCTCATCAAAACTGTAGGAGAAACAGTGCTCCTAAAAATGTATTAACATAGAAAATAAGAAAAATTAATATATATTCTAGTTTGAGATCAGCAATGTTGCACAGCATGGTACAAACCCCAAACACTCTGCAGTAATTCTTCTAATCCTCATCTCCTTTTAAGGCCTACCACAGATGTTTAACCAAGTATACTGAGTGCTTATGCCTTTTCTTATTTTTGTCATGGGATTTGTCATGGGATAAAAATAAGAAAAGGTATAAGAAAAGGTACCATACCTGTTTCCATGGAACTCTCACAATAGAAATGAAAATAAAACAGGTAATTAACTCTAAGATACCTCTGTAGTGTGGTGAGACTTATTACAGGGCAGCACTGTCTGAACATTATCCTGACCTGTGACATTAGGAATATATCATCATAGCTCCTTATATATAGACAATCCAGCTGTGCCATATCCACTTTTATCAGGGATACATGGATATCCTTTTTTTTAAATTAATTTATTTTTTTTATTTTGGCCACACTGCATGGCTTGTGGGATTTCAGTTTCCCGACGCAGGCCACGGCAGTGAAAGGACCAAATCCTAACAACTAGACCACCAGGGAACTCCCTGGATATTCCTACATAGGTATCTAAGACAGATCTTTCTGGGGAAGCACAGGAGTGGGATGGGTACATACATGTTTCAACCTTTCTTGTCCTGTAGGGGCCAAAATGGAAAAGAAGTTAATTTTCCAGATTTAGAATGACTGTGTTAAAACGACAATGAAAGCAAGATCATTTCTAGGCCAATACTGATAGATGGGTTATTTGCAATTTTTAGATAAATTTGTTAAAATGCAATAAAGTTTTTCTGAAAGCATATCCATATTTGTTAATATCATTTTTGGGGCTAATTATCCCTTCCTGCTTTTTTCTACTTTGTACATGGTGAGATACTCATTTTAAAAAAAATTATTTTATTTTTTGCCACACCGTGCAGCTTGCAGGATCTTAGTTCCCTGATCAGGGATCGAACCCGGGCCCACAGCAGTGAAAACGCTGAGTCCTAACCACTGGACCACCAGGGAATTCCCAAGACTCATTTTTATTAAGCTCAAATCCATAAAAATAGTTCCTGGTTGAAAAGCAATAAATCAATATATATGTGATCTTTTAAAATGGGTTTTAAGGGGCTTCCCTGGTAGCGCAGTGGTTGAGAGTCCACCTGCCAATGCAGGGGACACGAGTTCAAGCCCTGGTCCAGGAAGATCCCACCTGCTGCGGAGCAACTAAGCCTGTGTGCCACAACTACTGAGCCTGCGCTCTGGAGCCCGTAAGCCACAACTACTGAGCCCGTGCACCACAAGTAGTGAAGCCCACGCACCTAGAGCCTGTGCTCTACAAGAGAAGCCACCGCAATGAGAAGCCTGCACACCACAACGGTCGCTGCAACTAGAGAATGCCTGCACACTGCAACGAAGACCCAACACAGCCTAAAAAAGTTTTTAAATGGGTTTTAAAATAATTCATATAAGTAGAGCACAGGGCAGTGAAACCATACTGTATGATATTGAAATCATGCATCTGTCAAATTCCATGAAATTATACAACAAAAAGAGTGAATCCTAATGTAACTATGGATTTTAATAACAATGTATCAATTTGGGTCCATCAATTGCAACAAATGTATCACACTAATGCAATATGCTAATAATGGGGGAAATGGGGGTGGGGGAAGGGAAGAGGACCTATATGGGAACTCTGTACTTTCTGTGCAATTTTTACAACAATAGTTGTAAACCTACAACTATTCTAAAAAATAAAGTCTGCTGAAGAAAATAGTTTACTCGTACAACTCAATATCCAAAAACTGAACAGAGGACTTGAACAGGCATTTTTCCAAAGAAGACTTAGAGATGGCCAAGAGGCACATGAAAAGATGCTCAACATTGTTAATCATCAGAGAAATGCAAATCAAAACCACACTGAGATATCACCTCACACCTGTCATAATGGCTATCGTCAAAAACACAACAAATAATAAATGTAGGGGAGGATGTGGAGAAAAGGGAACCCTAGTACACTGTTGGTGGGAATGTAAATTGGTGTAGCCAGTATGGAAAACAGTGTGGAGCTTCCTCAAGAAATTAAAAATAGGGACTTCCCTGGTGGCCCAGTGGTAAAGAATCTGCCTTCCAAGGCAGGGGACGCGGGTTCGATCCCTGGTCAGGGAACTAAGATTCCACATGGCGCAGGGCAACTAAGCCCCCACGCCACAACTACTGAGCTCACACACCTCAACTAGAGAGCCTGCATGCCACGAACTACACAGCCCACACGCTCTGGAACCCGCGCGCCACCAACTGAAAAGAAGAGAAAACACGAACGCCACAACTAGAGAGAAGCCTGCGCACCACAACGAAGAGCCGTCGCACCGCAACTAAGACCCAACACAGCCCCCCCCAAAAAAAATTTAAATGAAGTATAACCTATAAAAATTGAATCACTATGTTGTACATCTGTAACTAACATAACATTATAAATCAACTATACCTCAATAAAAGAAAATAGTTCATATCCTAAGAATAAAAATAAATAAGAACATATCCATAGACTGTAGTGCAATTCATTACAAGACAGCGTATCCGCATCTTTATTTAAAGCGATTTAAATTAGTAAATAAGTTAATAACAAGTTCATGTTATGGGCACTAACAGGGCTTTGGTAATCATCTAGACCACACCATACGTTAAGAAACTGAAGACCAGAGAAATTAAGTGAACTGATCAAGATCAAATTTGTCTGTTGACAGTACTGAGCTCAAACTTCATCTCCACATTCCCAACCTGAAGTGCTCCTTCGACAATGCTACGTGCCGTATCTTTTTCAAACGAGGTAATATGGTGAGAACAACTAGTAAAAATTCCAACATAAATGCAAGAGGTAGGACTGGAGAATGGGTAAACGCCACCCGTCGGGCTTCTATGCTTGGTTAAATACCTCACTTCATTTACGTCTCCTCGAGACTAAGTTCTTACTTGCAAAAGATGGAGGTCCCAAAACTCTCTTAGTTCATGGCTGGGCTGGTTCTCCCTTCCTCTCGGGGGGAAGCACGACGGGGCGGAGAGGAGACTCCGCGGTCCGAGCTCCACAGGTGTCCCTGCCCAAGCCCCGCAGACTCTTCACCCTCAGCTCTCCTGACGTCCCCGCGCGGGATCGAAGCTCGTCTGTAGCAGCGGCTTGGGGACCTCAGCTTCTCCACCGAGGCCGCACAGCGGAGCCGGAAAATGTCTAGAGCACGGCGCCACAACAGCACGGCTAACCAAATCCCAGTTTTCCAAGTTCTTTTTTGGCGCTTCTGTGACGCAACTTCCGCCCGAAGCTGCGGCGAGACCGGAGGGGCGTGACGGAGGGCAGCCAATCAAAGAGATCGGCCTGACGGAAGCCCTGAGGCTCCCGGAAGCTGTCCTGAGGTTCTTATCGGAAAGCGGAAGCGGCGCGCAGCACGTGGGGGCGGTGCCGGTCAGAGGGCTTTGAGTCGTCTTGGTTTGTGGGAGGTGAGGCTGCCAGCGGCTACAGCCCAGGGCCAGGGGCAGAGCGCGGGGAACTGGAGAGACGCTGCGGAGCTCGGAGACCGGCTGAGCGTTATGGAGGGCTCTGAGGAGCAACCGGGCCCACGGCCACCGCATCCCGGGGACCACCGCATCCGCGACGGCGACTTCGTGGTGCTGAAACGGGAAGACGTGTTTAAAGCAGTGCAAGTCCAGCGGAGAAAGTAAGTCGGGTCGCTGGCCTTAGGGGTTCTCCGCCCCCATCTTCTAGACACCCTCTCCCTCCAGGGTACCATTATTGGATTCCCAATCCATTCTGGATTCCCAATCCATTCTGGATTCCCAATCCTGTCCCTCGTTATCTCCTCTGGGATCTTCCCACAGAGGCCTTTGCCCCCAGGATCCCATCCTTGGCCCTCGAGATCTCCCTCACTCCTTCTGTCTTCCTACAGAACTCCCCTCCGTGATCTCATACTGGCCCTCCATCTTAAGCATCTCACTTTTTCCAGGGTCCTTTTCCCATTCTTGGCCCTCAGGTGCTCCGCCCCTCTCTCCAGGCCCCCACCCCACCCCCTGTCCTGTGGTTCTTTCCCCAGGTTTTGAGTTCTTCTCTCCTGTCTTCTCACAGAACCCACCCTTCACCCTCTAGTCTCATTCTTGCCTCCCAGAGCCCCCCTCATCACAACTTTATTTTGTATTCTTGAAACCAGTGCTCTTTTCTCTTCAGAATTTCTGATTAGAAATGTGTAAAGTGCTAATACTAATTATTTAAGCTTTTTAATTTAAGTATAGCAGTGCAGCGAAGTCCTTAGGGTTATACGTTCGATGAATGATTCCATGTGCAGATGAACCTTTGGTTTTTCTTTCTACTATTGTCCTTTTAAGTTGCTTGATCGTGAGATGTGGTTGTTTGAGTTTGCTTCTTACAAATGTGCTTTTTTAGATAAGAGCTTTTCATTCCCAAGGAGACAGACAGTAACATCTTTATTTCTAAAAAGTATTCTTTAGACATTTATTTTGAAACACTTTTCATCAGTTTTCTTGGCAGAAGCCATAGCATTAGTTTCCATTTTGTTTAGAAAATGACCCTTTGAGTTCAGCTACATCGCAGGCCAGAATCTCCCTTCACTCTTTCCTGGGGGCTGCACTCATCTGGTTAGGCAGAAGCAGTCCTGCCTCTGTGAGCAGACTCTGCACATCCCCCTCTTCCCCAAGGAAGGTGTGGCTCCATGTCCTTCTGACTGGGTCCCACTTTCCTGACTAGGGCAGTGACCTCTTGTCAGGCCAGTCAGTTTGAGTGACACGCCCTTCTTTGCATATCAGACCAGCTGCCAGGGGGTAAACCCAACCCAGCTCAGACACAGTGTTTTGCTAGCACTGGGCTACTCAAAGGATGAGGTGGGGGAGGGTACACATCTGGGCTGAGCTGAGTTTCATCTTCTCTGAGGCGATTCATGTCAGCATATATTTAGAGTGTCTGTTATGTGTTAATCACTGAGGACCCAGCAACGAGCAAGAATTGGCCCTGTCTGGATACTTAGGATCTTGGAGAAATTCACTCAGGTGGTTCAAGTAAGGAGACTTAATGAAGATGTGACACATACACATACAGAGATGTGACAAGGTTTAGAGAACCAGTAGAGACTGGTGATGCATCCAAGGGTCTAGAATTGTGGGAAGCCTTCAGCAAGGGAGCCTGTGTGATGTGGTGTGTGCATTCTGTCATGGTTGGCCTCTTGGGGCACAGAGAAAGAAAGAGAAGGTGTAGGATGGGGCATAAAGAAAATTAACCAGTGTACATCTTTCAGAATTCAGAGTTCTGTTGATACGCGCCATGTCCTGAAGCTAAGCAGGGCTTCCTGAGATCCATTTGTTCTTTGTTGGATAGACCGTGTGGTGCAGTGGAAAGAACCAGGCTTTTAAGTCAGGCAGACTTGGATTTGAATCCCAATTCCTACTGTGTAACTGAATCTTGGGCAAGACACTTTTCCCTCAGTCTCAAGTTTGCTCACCTGGAAAGAGCTGTGTCCCAGGATTACTTAGTTGAGAATTAAATCAAGAAGTATGAAACACCTGGCACATACTACCTAACCCCTGATCGACACTCAGTGGGTGTTAGTTTTTGTCTTTTGAAAGGAAAGTTTTTTGTTTTTGTGGGATTTCCCTTTTACATTGTTAAGAAGATAAAAATCTGGGTAATGGGAAAAGCTAAGATTGCCTGGGCCTCAGTAGAGCCTCATCAGTGTTAGGCACTGTTTACAAATGTGTGGATTGTCAATAATGTTATGTAAATATCATTTGCTTTTACTGGATGATTTTCAAAGAAAATGGCCAGTTAGGCCAGGGAATTTGTTAAATCCCTGTCATCTCAATGATTGTTCAGTTTTGAGATTTTCTTGTGTAAGTTACAAGAGGCGTCACAGTGTGTGTCTCAGTGGCATGGCAGTCTTGCTACTCAGGAAATCCAAAGTCTGCGAGTTTGGACATCCTGTCAGACAGTGCAAATTGGAGCCAGACCAATGCCTCAGAGGAGGAATGTCTTCTGTCCTTGTTTCTCATTCCAAATTCAGTGTTTTTGTGGCTTCTTTATTAATTTTGTGCAGTGTTTTGTGTTTCTGACCCCAACCCAATCCTCTCTAGTTCATTTGTCGGTTCATGGTCAGAGATAATGCTGCTAATCATCCTTTAGGGAGACTGATTATGAAATAACCTAGATTGAATAAATCTTTCCTATACTGAATACAAATGAGATTCAGCTAATTGATTGCATTTCTTCCCCAGAAAAGTAACTTTTGAAAAACAGTGGTTCTATCTGGATAACGTCATTGGCCATAGTTATGGAACCACATTTGAAGTGACCAGTGGAGGAAGTCTTCAGCCTAAGAAGAAGAAGGAAGAGCCTACTTCAGGTGCACTGTACTACTTAGGATGTATGAAATAGTTGCTCTTGAGCTGGCTACTCAGAAACCTGTCAACTCGAATTAATTCTAGAATGCTAGCCCAGGCTGTCCCCAAAGAAATCTAAACTCATAATCTAAGAACTGTAGCTTGGTGGAATGCATTAGGGTCTGCCTTTGGCTTTGAGATACCTGGGTTCTGACTCCTGCCCATCATTAACCAGCTCTTCGACCTTGGGCCAGGTATTTGATGCCATGAATCCTTGCAGCTTCATTGTAAGAGTGGGTGTGGAGCCCTGTTGGTGTCTAGAAGTTACCAGCTCTTGAGGTAGTTAGCATATAGGGTAAGGATAATAGGTCTGGCTTTGAATTCAACTGACTAGGTTTAAGTTCCAGCTTCATGACTTACTTTATAACCTTGACCTAGTTATTTGGTTTCTCTAAGTTTTATATTCTCATCAGTAAAATAGGGCCATAAACACATTTAATGCCCAAGCTGTAGTTGTCTTCTCTCAGAGAAGTTCTTAACAGTGCCTTGCCTGTTAGAGTAACGACCCCATAATTTTAGTATTATTGTTATTAAAATTAAATACTTAAATTTTTATCAAAATAAATGTGCTTAAATATTAATAAAATGAAAATACTTAATTATTAAAATTAAATAAGTAAAACACTATTGAAGTTCTGGTTCAAACCAGTTTATTAAATACTTTTAAATCAACCTTCATGTTTTTATTAAGCACCAGATACGTTCTAGACATGATTAAGCAGTGCAATTTCAGCAGTTCCTTAGATAGACTATCCCATAAAATTTATTTAGCAGTGGGGAACACTAAAAATAAGCAAACAGCATAATTTCAGATGGTGATATGTGCTGTGCAGATGGTAGAGTAGGGAGGTGTACTGAAGGCTGATTGAAATGTGAAACTTGGCTGAGATGGTGAGCTCAGCCCTGAGTGATGGAAAGGATCCACCCACTTGGAGGTGTCACAGAGCATTCCAGACAGAGGGAGCAGCAAGTGCCAAAGCCTCGCATTGAGACCATGCTGCTGTGTGTCTAAGGAACAGAAAGAAGGGCAATGTGGCTGAGTACAGGGGTTGAGAAATGAGCCCTGGAAAGGTAGCCAGGGGCCAGGTCATATAACAACCGTGCGGGTCGTCTTTGAATTGCTACTGGAAGCCACTGTGGTTTTG
The DNA here is from genome assembly GCF_964374135.1 of Grampus griseus. Lineage (NCBI taxonomy): Eukaryota > Metazoa > Chordata > Mammalia > Artiodactyla > Delphinidae > Grampus > Grampus griseus. The sequence goes on from NC_139008.1 coordinate 55,409,866, forward strand.
TGCGTTGGAATAGATGAGCCAATTTGCATTTTAAAAAGAGAACTTTGGTGTCACGTAGATTGTAAGGGGACAAGAGTGGGAACAAGAATATGAGTGAGTGGCTTGGAGTAGTCGTGACAAGAAAGGATAGTGGATTGGGGTGGGGGCAGTGGAACTGGAAGGCCAGATTTAAGTGGCTGATGGGCTGGATGTGGATACGAACTTAGAATAGGAAAGATTTTTAAATAATTTCAGATCATACATGTCATAGAGCAATTTTCTTCCTTAGAGACCAAAGAAGCGGGCACTGATAATCGAAATATAATTGATGATGGGAAATCTCAGAAACTTACTCAAGATGACATAAAAGCTTTAAAGGACAAAGGCATTAAAGGCGAGGTAAAATTCAAAGGATTTTTTGTTTTGTTTTCATTTGGTATTTAGGAAATTGCTTGCATTTTAAAGCAGACTTCTCCTAAGGTAAAATGTAAAAATACTGTACACTTCTGTTAAAAATAGCTTGAAGTGTATATGCAATTCAGTATATCAAGGATTTTGTTTCTTATAGGCAGGAATGTAAGTGAATAGCATTACTAATAGTGTTAGCAAAAGGGAATTTGATAACTTAGTTCATCTCAGAGCTTAAGTTTGTTCATTTTCAGTAATGTTTTCAGCCAGTGTCTTCAGGACTGACAGTTTTCTTTACTTCTTTTCTTCCTTTATTGTATATGTCTGTTCTTTTACTTTGATTTAAATGGAGTTTAAAGTACTTACATTTTAATACAAATTCTAGATAGAGTATAAAAATACAAAGTTCACCCATTTGGACTTCTGTGGAAAAGGGCCTGGAGAATCAGACATTTGGATACATTCTGGGGTAAGAAACCTTTGAAGTTATCTGTGCTGTGAAAATAAAGTTTCAGGAAATCTGCTTGCTCCTTTTCTTATAGGAAATAGTTCAGCAATTAATTGAAAATAGTACAACATTCCGAGACAAGACAGAATTTGCTCAAGATAAATATATAAAAAAGAAGAAAAAGAAGTAAGTAATTTTTGTTTTTAAAAGGATGAAAATATAAAATCTTTTTATAGATTTATAAAATATATTATTAAAAATAAAATATTTTTAAACTAGCTTTTTAAAATTGATGTTCTGCTTTTCCTTCCCCCAGATATGAAGCCATGATTACTGTTGTGAAGCCATCCACCCGCATTCTTTCAGTTATGTATTATGCAAGAGAACCTGGAAAAATTAAGTACGCTTTGTTTCCTTTCAAAAGTATAATTGGGGGAAAGTGTATCTTTAAGAAAGTCATGATTTTAAGTAAAATGAAAATCTTGCTCATCTGCATAAAGTGTCCTCCTACTTCATAAATTGTAAGTCCTTTTTTACTATTGCCTCCAAAGCAATCGATAATCTTATCAACATCATTTTTATGAAACAAACAAAACTTGAAAAATTATGATTAAAATAGCAGACTTTGCTTAGCTATAAATGAATGAATCATTTTTTTTCCTTAGCCACATGAGATACGATACGCTAGCCCAGATGCTGACGTTGGGAAATATCCGTGCTGGCAATAAAATGATTGTGATGGAAACATGTGCAGGCTTGGTGCTGGGTGCAATGATGGAACGAATGGGAGGTAAGATTTAACGTTTTCAAGTTCATTAAAACCCTACCATGATTTGAGTCGAGGGGTCTAAAAAACTCAAAACTCATGGAAAGTGAGTTTGAGTTACTGGAAGCGAATGAAATGACTTGGGTGTGCCTGCACAGCTCCAGTCTCTGGGACCTTTCTCCATAGCCCACATCTCCCAGCCTGAGCTGTGCTGGCACTCCCGACACAGTGTCCTTTCCAGCTTCTGTGTCAGTGGGGATGGTTCTGAAGCCTGTGACTGGCTAGGACCTCCAGGACCATGATTTCAGTTAAACTCTTGGATAGTTGGTGCTCATTTTATTGGCCTGAATTGAGAGTATAGGGTGGGAAGAATACTAGGGATGTATTCTGTACTAGAAGAGTACAACACAGCCTGATTTGTCTGCCCTTTTTATGACCCTGTTGAAGATAAGAACTTCTAACTGTCCTGTTTAAAGATTGGACTTGGGGGATGCTGAGAACCAATCACCAATCATGTGACATACAAAATTTGTATGATCACAGGGTTTTACTGTAGTGTCAAGGGGGGTACACTTCTTTAAGACTTCCTGTGTACCTGTTTGGAATTCTGTTACCCCCATTGGGAATATGCATGGACTCCAGATGGACCCCAGAGGAGCTGCATCACCTTCAACCTCTGAACAGCGTAAAGCAGAGAGACCTTCAGTCTCCTTACTGTGTAGTACCCCGAGGGTTGCATAGTCTAGAGCCACCTCCGTTGAGCAGATATTTGTTTCTTTTGTCTGTTCAGGTTTTGGCTCCATTATTCAGCTGTACCCTGGAGGTGGACCTGTTCGGGCAGCAACAGCATGTTTTGGATTTCCAAAATCTTTCCTCAGTGGTCTTTATGAATTCCCCCTCAACCAAGTGGACAGTCTTTTAAATGGAACATTTTCTGCTGAGATGTTATCTTCAGAGCCAAAAGACAGTGCTTCGGTTGAAGAAAGTAATGGCACACTGGAGGAAAAACAGACTTCAGAACAAGAGAACGAAGACAGCATGCCAGAAGCCCCAGAGAGCAATCACCCAGAAGAACAAGAAACAATGGAAATTGTCTCTCAAGATCCAGACTATAAGGAGCCTAAAGAGAGAGGAAGCAAAAAGGATTATGTAAGAATGTTAAGAGTTCCCACTACCCTCAGTATCTTCCTCAGGCTTCATTTAACTTCATGTAAGCCCTGAGATTTGATTTGGCTTTGGAGCATCAGCTCCCAAGATAACAAATATCAAAACAGACAGATAAAAACTGTGTGTGAGTGTACACATGTGTGATTTAATCTTTGGGATGGAGCTTTAGGATACAGAAGCATTGTATAGGTGGCTGCATGGTGGTTTTATAACCAAAGGGCTCTCTTATGTGTTTTTAGCTTCCTTATAAATGATCTTCTTCTGTTGCCTTAGTCCAAGTTGATAAATATTGTTAAAATGTTTTGACAGACCAGTGTTTCCATAAACCCGACTGAATGACCTCAGTATGTTGGTATCTTATTTTTCTTCTTGAAGATTCAGGAAAAGCAGAGGAGACAAGAAGAGCAGAAGAAAAGACATTTAGAGGCTGCTGCTCTGCTGAGTGAAAGAAACGCAGACGGGTGTGTTGCTGAAAGAACATGGGAGACATCTTGGTGCTCGTGGGCTCTGCTTCAAGCAGATTAGCATTCTCTGTCTGCTTGTCTATTTTGGTTGTAGTGAGGGCAAACATGATGATTCTGTCTTGGGTTTTTAAAGAAAGGAGGCTGCATCTGGCAGAGATGAGAAATTGATTATGCTGGTTTCAAAGTTTTAGAAGAAATTGAAATTTCTCCAATGATGTCACATCAAGTTGGGCTGTGTAGTCCCACTAGGTGCAGGTTGGAGGGCATTCCAGTTGATGTGTTACTGACTAAGGGCATGGGCTAAGGAAAACCTGACAGGAAAGGCAGATTCAGGTATCTGCAAAGCCAGTATTACAATGTTGGATTTTCTTCCAGATTTTTTTTTTTTAAATCAAGACTGTCATTAGAGTTGCCAACTCTAAGTTGGCCGCATAGAGTTGCCAGTCACCATGAGAGTTTATAATCCAGTTTGTGTTTCCTAGAAAGTAATAGCTCGTGATTTTATTGTTGGAATCTCTAGAATGTTGTATTTAAAGTGCTTCCTTGTGTGAGTCATGCAAATAAATACGTGATATTTTAAAACCTATGCTCTGCTTTGGGGACATAGAGAAATAATTTGTCTAACATTTTCCTTGCAGTTTAATTGTAGCTAGTCGTTTCCATCCCACTCCACTGCTGCTGTCTTTGCTGGACTTTGTGGCTCCTTCAAGGCCATTCGTGGTGTACTGTCAATATAAAGAGGTAATACTGAAACAGAGTGGACAGGAATTCTTGCATCTGAATGTTGATTCTCAAATTGCACCCTCAAAATAATTATTAACAGAACTCTGTTTATGCCTTTAGCCTCTGTTGGAATGCTACACAAAACTGCGGGAAAGAGGAGGGGTCATCAATCTCAGACTGTCTGAAACCTGGCTCAGAAATTACCAGGTATGTGTTCTCACAGCCAGTCCCTGGGAGCTGCTCTCCTGGGTCGCTGGCTCTGCACAGTAGTACCAGAAGCTGTTAAATAGGGATCTCCCTGTTTCTATCTATAGATATGGTGGAGTCTCACGTCTATAACTCAGAGAAAGTGCCCTGACCTTTCCGGACCCTTTTTTCTTTTTTCACGTCATGGTCTATTACTCAGATACCCGAGTCCAGAGACATTTAAAATGCAAACGACTATGGTTCGTGTTTCCCCAAGGCCTTGAGATCACTGTAGAGGGAATAACTGATAATAGCAAAATCCCTAGGCTAACAAGAAAGTGACCCTTTCCTTTCTGCTGGCATGTCTTTGCAGCAAGTGTTCGAGAGTTCCTGGTGGGCTCTGTGTCAGTTCAGGTCCTCTGGAACGTATATGCGAAGATAGAATTAAAAGTGTAAGAGAAATGCCTGTGAAAGATAAGACAAGAGGGAGCAGGATTAGGCAGGGAGAGCTGTCAGACCATGATACAGGTCTGATGCCTGTGACAAGTGGGAGGAAGGAGGGGAGGAAGAGCATGCAGTGCTGCTCTGAGAAAGTCTCAGCCAGGATGACGAGGAACCGCAGAGCAAAAATTGCCCATTAAAGGAGGGTGAAAAACCAGGCCCAGAGCACTACACAAACCAGTTGCCCTTTCACCACCAGAAACTTGCTTCAGGTATAAGAGAAATGGTTTCAGTTTTATATTTCAAAAGAAAATCACTTAAACCAATTTCTACGCTTTTATCTGCACTGTCATGTGAAAGATGGACCTCTTTAGGACTTGGTCTGATTAAATTGGTCTCTCTTCAGGCGAATCTGTGTCGTTTAAATTCTCATTTCTGGCATGTGTATTGTTAACGTGGCTTTATCTGCTTAGGAAAACATGAATGTCTGTCTTTCTGTCTTGATTAGGTTTTGCCAGATCGAAGTCATCCCAAACTACTGATGAGCGGAGGTGGGGGGTACCTTCTCTCAGGCTTCACTGTTGCCATGGACAACCTTAAAGCAGACCCCAGTCTCAAATCTAGCACCAGCACTTTAGAATCACACAAGACTGAAGAGCCAGCAGCTAAAAAACGGAAGTGCCCAGAGTCTGACTCAACCTTTCAAAAATTGCTTTGATTTTTGTTCTCAGACATTATGCAGTTAGTAAGTAAACTTTAAATGCCATTACTAATTGTGTTTTCATATCCTAAGAATGAGAACATGTCTATACCCCTGTTCGTGGGAAGGACAAGTAAGCCTTTTGTCCACCTCTGACACAGATTGGTTCTGTCTGTCAAAACCTCGAGCCAGAATACCCAAGCCTGGGGTAAGCAGTAAACTGGTATATGGCCAGTTGTGTTTATTTCACAAAAATCCTCTAAGTACTTTTAGTGCTCTGCGCAAATATCTTTAGAATTTAGAGATCAAAGAAATATATTTATACAAAACTTTGTTTATATGTTAAGCCAAGTGGAATAACACACCATCAGTGAAACTTGGGTACTGAAACGAAGGAATTTGTGGAAGAAATTTCCTCTGTTCATTATGTTCTCTTCAACCTAAGCAATATGAATGTGTGTGAGACTTACAGTACCAAAAATGTCCACCCTTTTCCCTCCAGTGGAATAAACTTTTAATAATTTTATATTTTATTATCTTAATAGTTGATGACCTAGAAAAGATCTGAGTATTTATTTTACTGCTGTTTTTGTCAGTAGAAAGGTGTTGTAGGGTACTTTTTTGAATTAATTTGCCAATCCTCTCATTCTTTGTTCCAAATAAAGTGACTAGAATTTTTGTGTATTATTAAATGAAACAGAAATGGTTTTTTCCCTCCCCAGAGACTTACGGAGATAGATAGATGCATGTATATGGATATTGGTATATGCGCATACATACATATATTTATATGTGCACACACATCCACATGGAGACAGAACACACTGTCCATATGAACTTTAACAAAGTTTAGTGCAGGGCTTAGACCAGTCCTCATTGCATTAGTGTCACTCCTTGTCAAATGTATTTTAAAGTGCCTTTTTTTGGTGATTATTAATGCTGGTTTGTTGAGCTCTGGCATGACTAGGTGGTTAGCCTTTCTAAGCTCTGAAAAAGTGTAATTAAATTATTTGGTCGTCTGCAGCCAAGAAAAGTGTTTAGAGGAAGCCACAGCTCTTGCCCATTGAGAGTCTGAGTCTTGCTCACTAAACATGCTCATCGTGTGTATTGTTCATGTCGTTATAGAATAGATGCAATCATCTAGCAAGGGGCATCTCAGAAAAAAAAAATTGCTTTTTCCTAATAGCATGTACTATTCTAAAAATGGCCTTACCAACAACTACAGTTCTGATTCCTTTTTCTTAAAACAATTGCTTTTAAAGAATAAAAGCATTTCCTACTGTGATCCATCTGACTTACATGAATGATGCTGTCAGTGATGCCGCATTCATTGGCTTTCAGCTGATTGTGACACATGGTCTTTGTAAGAAAACATGCCTGGATTGGCATGTCACTGAACATGTGCTTGCAAACAGTTGTCACTCACATGCAACCAGTCAAGTTTGGTCGAAGAGAACACAATATATGCACAGACTACATTCAGTAGTGGCTGGTCTCCACTGGTCACTGTGGTTAGAACCATCTCCTACTTGAAACTCAACCAGTTTTCAAGTCCCATCTCATTCCATTCAGTGTGGGGGTCTGCACTGCCAAGGACCTGTGCGCCCATATAGCTGCCCCTGGAGTTGACTTGTGGACTTTTGCACCAGGTTAACTTAAAGTTAACCTTTACTTGTTAATGTTTTCTCATTCATGTAATTTACTTCATCTTTGAGTACTGATGATTTAATTCAGTGGTTTGAAAATTTAGTGTGCACCAGAATCCCCTGGGGGGCTTATTAAAACACTGATTGCTGGGCTCCACCGAGTTTCTAAGTATTAAGTCTGCAATGGGGTGGGAAATTTGCATTTCTAAGTTTCCAGGTGACACTAGTGCTGCTGGGCCGGAACCCACTCCTTGAGAAACACTTCTGTGTATACACACATATCAAGAGTGTCTTGTTTATAAAGTGGACATCCACCTTTGGAGCACATGAGTGGGTAATTCTATGACTACTAGACATCCAGTCACCAGGAGAGCTATGTGAAATAGCACTTTAATGAGTGGCCATCAAAAAGTAAAGACAAAATCATTATGTAATGTCCATCTTACTTCTCCACTGGATTAGGATACTTGGAAATATACAGTGGTGCCAGTTAGAAGATTTTTTAGCATAAAGGTACATTAAAATTGTATGACGTTTTATTGAGTTGCAATTGACATAATAACATTGTGTAAATTTAAGGTGTTCAGTGTTGATTTTATGCAGTTTTGTATTGCAGAATTAGCTAACACCTCCACCTGTGACATACCATTTGGGTTGGGGGCGAGAACATTAAAAATGTACTCTCTTAGCAACTTTCCAGTATATAATTATGGTTAATTATAATCACTATGCTCTACATTAAATCGCCAGAATGTATACATTCTTAAATCGCCAGAATGTATTCATCTTATAACTGAAAGTTTGTGCCTTGTGACCAGTATCTCCCCATTTCCCCCACCGCCCAGCCCCTGGCAGTCACCATTTTACTTTGTTTCTATGAGTTTGATTTTTTTAGATTCCACATATAAGTGACATCATACAGTATTTGGCTTATTTCACTTAGCATCATGCCCTCAGAGTCTATCCATGTTGTCACAAGTGTCAGGATTTCCCTCTTTCTTGTGGCTGAATAATATTCCATTGTATATATATACCACATCTTTATCCATTCATCTGTTGGTGGACACTTAGGTTGTTTCCATATCTTGTCTATTGTGAAAAATGCTGCAATGAGCGTGGGAGTGCAAATATCTCTTCAAGATACTGATTTCATTTTCTTTGGATATATATTCACATACAAAAAGTCTACGCTTTTACACTCCTCCTACATTTTGTATTTTTGATGTTTTGTCTTTTTCATGTTGTGTGTCCATTAATAAATTATTGTAGTTATATTTTAATACTTTTGTCTTTATAAGTGACTTACCCACCACTATTACAATATTAGCATATTCTGAATTTAACTCTATATTTTACCTTTGTAAGTGAATTTTATACTTTCATATGTTCTCATGTTACTAAATAGCTTATTAGTAGCTTTCATTTCAGCTTGAAAAACTCCCTTTAGCATTTCTTGTAGGGCTGATCTAGTGGTGATAAACTTCAGCTTTTGTTTGTTTGGAAAATTCTGTCCTTCAATTCTGAAGGACAACTTTGCTGCATATAGTATTCTTGGTTGGCAGTTTTTTCTTTCAGCACTTTGAATATATCATCCCACTTGTTTCTGGCCTGTAAAGTTTCTGCTGAAAAATCTACTTGTAGTCTTATGGGGGTTCTCTTGTACGTAACAAGTTGCTTTTCTCTTGTTGCTTTTAAGTCTCTCTCCTTGCCTTTAACTTTTGACAATTTAATCGTAATGTGTGTCAGTATAGGTTCATCTAATTTGGTACTCTTTGAGTTTCCTTTATCTGGATGTCTGTTTTTTTTTTCCTCCAAGTTAGGGAACTTTTCAGCCATTATTTCTTTGAATAAGCTTTCTGCTCCTTTCTCTCTCTCTTCTCCTGGAACCTCTATAATGTGTATGTTGGTCCACTTGATGGTATCTCAGGTCTCCTAAGATATGTTCACTCTTTTTCATTCTTATTTTCTTTTTGTTGCTCTGACTGGATGAATTCCACTGGACTGTCTTTGAGTTCATTGCTCCTTTCTTCTGTTTGCCTCTGTTGAATTTTTCAGTTTAGTTATTGTATTATTCAATATTCAATTATTCTGTTTGGTAGTTATATTTTCTGTCTGTTTTGAAGTTCTCACTTTATTTATGAATTGCTCTCCTTACCTTGGTGGGCATCTTTATGACCATTATTTTGAACTCTATCAGGTAAAATCACTTATCTCTTTCATGAAGATCTGTTTCTGGATATTTTGCGTGTTCTTTTGTTTAGAACATATTCCTCTGTTTATTTTCTTTCACTCTCAGTCTTGGTGCCTGCACATTAGATACAATAGCCACCTCTCACAGTCTTGACAGAATGATCTCATATAGGAGATAAACCTCATCAATCTGAGCTCTTGGTTGTCTCTCAAGACTTTCTGATCTCCAAGCTACTTGAAGAGTAACTGATAAGCTGTTAAGTACACCTGACTTTGTTCTTAGTGGCTCCCAATAATTGAGGGTGTGCCATGACCCATCAATATCCCAAAGGGTAGAATTGCTGTCAGCACCTAGATGCAGGCTGATTAGAAGTGGATCCTCAGGCAGCAGCTGGGAAAGTATGTAGTTAAGCCCTTTCCAGGGAGAAACTGGGAGGTGAGCATTTTTTGCCTGCTCCCTCTACACTGAACCCAGATGTATAGCTGCAGGGGGTGCTCCTGCACCCATATAAAAACTTCTTTGCTAAAGTCCTGTGGGACTCGTGAATGCAGTTCTCATTGGCTATTAGATTTGGGGTTCTGTTCCTTGGGTGGCAGCTGGGATGCCAGACATGCATACAAGCTCCTTCCAGAGAGGTTGGCAATCGGATAATGTTGGGGCAAACCAGAGGTGGAAAGTAGGGAAAGTGCTCATAGACTCCGGTGGCCCTGGATCACAGCCAGTCCCTAAATGTGTGCTAAATTGAAGCCTAGCACTCAAGCAGCAGCTTATAAAGTGTGTAGTCACACCCTCAGGGAAAGGCTGGGAGATGGGTATTGTTCTCTGCTACTTCTGCACTGAGCCCTGGGGGGTGGCCACAGCAGCAAGTGTTTGGTTGCCATTAAGAACTGCTACTTTGTTTGCTCCAGTCCTGTGGGTCTCATGGACCTAAATGGCCTTGGCTTTCAGAGCTAGGTCTTTAGGAGGCCCGTTGGTTCCTTGAGTGGGACTCTTAAATGTTGGGGTGCTATGTTGCGGTCCAAACCCTGTGGCCCTCAGGGAGAGGCTGGGAGTTGGGGTTGGCATTTCCCTCTCAACTGTACAGTACTGTGGCAAGGATGAAGTTGAGAACATTCATTGTATCCGAATGAGGGATGAGGGAGTTCAGGACCCTTCTATGTTGCCATCTTGGTCCCCTCTCATATGAAGCAGATTTTTTTGTTTTTTGTTTTTTGTTTTTTGTTTTTTTGGCCGCGCTGCGTGGCTTGCGGTATCTTAATTCACCAACCAGGGATCAAACCCAGGCCCCCTGCAGTGGAAGCTAGGAGCCCTAACCACTGGACCACCAGGGAATTCCCTCATATGAACCAGATCTTAATGGGTAATCATTCATTTATTGGTTATATATGGAAAAGCCAAAAATATATTCTTTTTTAATATGTATAAACTTTTGAAGAAAAAGGGCGTGTACATTTTGTTTTAAAGCATTTGTTGTTGGAGATTGTCATGCTGAGTGAAATAAATCAGACAGAGAAAGACAAATATCATATGATGTTGCTTGTATGTGGAATCTAAGAAAATGGTACAGGTGAGCTTGTTTGCAGGACAAGAGAGAGAGTCACAGACGTAGGGGGCCAGCTCATGGTTGCCAGGGGGGAAAATGGCAAGGGGGAGTGAATTGGGAGATTGGGACTGACATGCACACTACTATATATAAGGTGGATGACTAATAGGAACCTACTCTATGGCACAGGGAACTCTACTCAGTGCTCTGTGGTGACCTATATGGGAAAAGAATCTAAAAAAGAGTGGCTTATATGTATATGTGTGACTGGTTCACTTTGCTGTGCAGCAGAAACTGGCACAACATTGTAAATCAACTATGCTACAATAAAAATTAATTTAAAAAAATAAAGCATTGATTGTAAATATTACAATAGCAATAGTAAATACTAAGAAGCATGTCCTAAAAATCTGATTATTAAAATTCATGTTGTTCTAAATGGTCCTGATTTTGGACTCTATTTAACTAGTGCTAGAAAGGATCCAATTACATCTGATATCTTTACTAGAAATAGAATGTTGCCTCTGGGCTAGTATTAATTTTTGTAAAAGAAATTACAGATTTTTCTTGGCCTTATGTAATACAGGTCAGATGGCAAGAAATGTGAGTACCTGAAGAGCAACTGATAAGCTGTTAATTACCCCCATTAACATTTATTAGGCACCCACTGTTTTTTGACCCTTTCTGAGGAAGTGCAAAATCTTCGAAGCATAGGAAATTAATGTGATGTACTCCCCCCTCCTTTTATTTTTGCCTCTTACAATTCATTAGTAACCTGGGCTTCTGGCATTTAAATGAGATATTAAAACAGGACTGGAAAGATTTAGACATTTCATTTTCACATTGCCAGAAAGTTAACAAGGTACTAAAGAAAACTTGTTTCAAAATGTGGGTGGCCTCAATATGTTGTATGTTGTTATCATTCTAAACCAGCACACTTGGAAAAGTAGAGAAATTAATCCAGAGGGCGGAGGAAGTGAGAGTGAAAAGTTATTTGCTTTCTGGGAGTACTTTCCACAAACAAATACGTGTAAGTAAGGTGGCCTCTCACAGTTCTTTTCCATCACCTGTGAGTGACACAAAGTAGCTGTAAGGCGACAGACTCAAGGAATAGAGGAGACAAAAATAAGAAAGAATATGCCTGCTTTAAACCAAGTGTCAGCAAGCCACAGCCCACAGACCCAATCTGGTGCACCGCCAGTTTTTTTGTATGGCCTAAAGCTAAAAACAGTTTTTTCCATTTTTAAATGTTGGGATGGAGGCAAAAGAAGAATAATTTTGTGATATGTGAAAATTACATGAAATTCAAATTGCAGTGCCCATAAATGAAGTTTTATTGGAACACAGCTAGGCTAATTTGTTCAAGTATTGTCTGTCCATGGCTGCTTTCTGCTATGGCCAAGCTGAATAGTTGTGACAGAGACCATATGGCCTTCGAAGCCTAAAATATGTTCCATCTGGCCCTCTAAGGAAAAGTGTGCTGACCACAGATTTAAGTGAAGCGATGAATGGAATAGGAGGGCAGCATTTCGGAGCGTGGTGGGAACGAACAGAGCAGTGGCGCTGGGGCCCCAGGCACAGTCAGAGGGGCAGTCCCAGAGGGGATGGCTTCGTCCCAATGGCTGGGGACTCAAGAGCACTGGGATGCTATTATCTGTGAGAGAGAACTGCAAACTCTCCAAGAATATGGAGATACAGGATTAATCTCATTTGTAGAAGTGGGTATAGCTTGACTAAGGTAGATACAAAAACACAAGATTCTACTGGATGCTTCAGTACTTGATAGTGAAACTGGAAATGGCAGAATTTGGTTTCCCTAACATTACTGGAATTGATACAGCTTTCCAGAAATATTATAGAGAAAGAAGGTTTATTAAGTTGAAGGTAGAAGACTTTTTGAATCTTTCTGCAAAGCTGCCTCGATTTCATACTAGTATTGCCAAAGGGACTATTGATGCCATAAGCCTTAATCCTAACAGTGCAATTGAGAAGGTGAAGCATTAAGTGAAATCTCTTTCCAGAATGTTGAAAAGTGAAAGACTTTTCTAATAACCTAATATAATTTAACCAAGGAATCATTGCTAAATGAATTCAGTGAAGGATCTGAACTTCTCAAAGAGCTACCAACACCCAAGTTCAGCTTTGGAGGCAGATCTGGAAACAATGTTGCATCACTGGTTTTCCAAAAAATGTGAGACTTTTTATTGGACAAATTCACTTAGCTTTTTTAAAGAAACTCCACAACAAAGTAAACCTGACACAGAAAATCCAAGGGTAATAAATGCTTAGTAATCACACAGGATGCACACGTTGTATAGATAGAATAGGTTAGTAAAAAAAACCAAACAAAAAAAAAACAAAACCATGAGCATGTAAGTGGTTGGGTTTTAGAGGTAAACCAAGAATAAAATTTTTCTTTTGTATTTAAAATGTAAATATTTTTCTTTCTGATTTAAAAAAAAATTCCTGTAACTGCTGAAACAGTTAAAAACTTTAAAGCAGTAAGTGAATTTACAGGGAAAAAAAAAGATGTAAAGTGAAATCCAAAGCTCTTTCTCAGTCCTCTAAACCTATTGGCAGCAGTTGACTCCTCTCCGTGTGACAGTTTTCCTCTCCTGGTTCCCTGCTTCCTTTTTAGCCTTTTTTCCTCCATCTCTGTTGCTGGTTCCTCTTCATCTCTGAGATGAATGTTTAGGAAAATATCAGTGTGCCCCAGGGCTCAGCAACTGCACCTTTTCCTTTTTTTTGTCTATACTTGCTGCTTGGGTGTAGGATGTTCAAGGGATTTGGGAACTGATAAAAGAAAAAGATAGAACCATGAGGTGGCAGGAGCTCATACCTACTTTATTGGGTGATGATAATGCTCTGACAGGTTTGCAAGGGCGGGGAGGGAGAGATGTTCCTCATAGCAGGAATCTGTCCAGAAGCTACACCAAGGGGGTTGCTACTCAAGGGGAGGAGGGCAAGAGAACTCCCAGGGAGAGGGGAGTTGGGGTGGTGCCTTTGGTGTCTAGGTAATGCCGCTCGGCATGGCAGGGAGTCACTGAGTCAGAGAGGTCCAAGGGGCAGGAGTCTCACAGCTTATAAGGATTGAGGTCTGTCTTGTAGTCACATGGCTCTATCTTATCAATGGCCAGCAGATGCTAAGTATAGTTTGGCAGAGGTATGCAAAGCAGATGGGCCCTGAATGTCCAAAAATGTGCTCCTTTGGGCTATGTTTAAAATGAATGGATGTATAAAATTTGAGTCTGGCACTGACAGGCTTTTGAGCTAACAGTTCTCAGCCTACAGTGAAGAAATAAACAACTTTGGGGCAGATATACAGAGGCCATCTTTGGCTCATTTATATAACACTAGGTGATCTCACCCCATTTTGAGGCTTTATACACCATCTTTGTGATGGTGACTCCCACACTGTCTTTAGCCGCCCTCTTCCTTGAGCTCCAGGCCCATACAACCTACTCAACACTTCCACTGGGCGTGTAGTCACATCTCAAACTTAACAAATCCCAACCTGAGTTCCGCATACCTCCCCTCTAAGCCAGTCCCTCCTGTAACCTTCCCCACCTCCCTTCTTCCCAGTTGCTCAGGACTGAAACCTTGGAATCATCCTTGATGCCTCTCTTTCCCTCCTGCCACACCAAATCCATCGGCCCTCCCTGTCATCTGCCTCCAAACTAGATCCTGAGTGTGACTACTTTTCCCCACCTCCAGTGCCACCACCCTGGTCCAAGCCATCACGATGACCCGTCAGGATGTTTTGCAGTGGCCTTCTTGCTGGTTTCTGTGTTTCTGCCCTCACTTCCCCTACAGCCTTCTCTCAACCCAGCAGCCACAGTGTTTTTATCCTGTAAAGCAAATCATGTCAGTCCTCCAGAGAACTCTCCGATAGCTAAAGCAAAAGTCCTTACCAGGACCTACAAAGCCCTGCATGATCTGGACCCTTCCACCCTCTCTACCCTCATCCCCTATGACTGTCCCCCATGCTGCCTGCTTGTTCTTCTTCAAACGTGCCAACCACATTCCTGTTTCAGGGCCTTTGCATCTACTGTTCCCTCTGCCTGAAGTGTCCTTCCCCAGGTGTCCATGTGGCTCATCCTGCTTCCTTTTGGTCTTCACTTTCTCATTGAGGCCTGTTATGTGTCCAAGTGACTAGCTCCTGAGCTAAAAATAGTAATTGTTGCATTTAGTTAATTATTTAGCACCTGAGATCTCCCAATTATATATATGTTACAATGGTATGTTGTGGATTTTCATTTTGTAATGATAGGACACTTTCTCCCCTCCTGTCCCATCACTTGATAAAATATTAGAGACTGTGACAATTAAATACTCAAGTAAGAAAAAAAACTGTAAAGTAACTATAGATGGCTGCATCTGCAGAAGGATTTGGGAGGACGGGCAGAGGCCATTTGTTTCTCATTATATCAGGTACATAGGGTGCCCTAACAAAGTACCACACGTGGGTGACTTAAAACAGAAATTTATTTCACAATTCTAGAGGCCAGAAGTTCCAAATCAAGGTGTCAGCAGGGCCACACTCCCCCTGACAGTTCTAGGGGGCAATCCTTCCTAGCCTCTTCCAGCTTCTGGTGACCCCAGGCATTTCTTGGCTGGTGGCAGCATAATTCCAGTCTCTGCCACTGTCTTCACATGGACTTCTTCCCTGTATGTCTGTCTTCACATGGCATTCTTCTCTGTATGTGTCTGTATCAAAATTTCCCTCTTCATATTGGATATGGGCCCACCCTAATGACCCCATCGTAACTATTATAGATCGCATCTGCAGAAGCTCTATTTCCAAATAAGGTCACATTCACTGGTGCCAGGGGTTAGGACTTCAACATATCATTTTGAGGCACACAATTCAACTCATAACACTCACTCAATGTTTTGCCATCAACATATATTATTTTGACTAAAGGGGGAAAAAACAGTAACCCAGTTAGTCCTTGACTCCTTCTCAAAGAAATGGTGGCACCCAGAGGTCCTAACTGCACTCTGCTGGGCACCACAGCTCAGGTGGGATTCTCTTGGGTGTCTCCTGCAACTTTGATAGGTCATTCATGCCTGCACATTCCCCTGCCCTGAAGTGTCAGCAAACTAAGATGAAAAGCTGTGCTAGAGCACAGGGCCTCACCAGGCAGTGGGCCAGGAGGAAGCTGTGTGAACCATTTCCAAGCCTGGGGCACCATACAGAGCTGTGCTCCATATGCCAGCAGCTTCTCCGCATGAGCAGTGCCCACCGTGTGTGTGTGTGTGTGAGTGTGTGTGTGACTTGCCAGGCTGGCATTTGATGCATTGCAGTGTTTCTCTCATCCAGTAAGTAAATCCCTATTCATTTTGAGCCCCTTGAATTCTCTTTATTTAGGAAATGATTTTGTTTTCTACTGGACTGCAGTAGAGAAGGGGAGAGACATATTGCTTTGCATGTATTGTAACGTGTTAAGCATTTCCCAGTATCTTCTGTCAAGACACAGTAACACAAGAGATTATAACTGCAATGTATTACAACGTGTGGTTACATTATTTACCATAAGACGAGTTTGAGCTTGCTGTTGAATGGTTTCTTAGGTTGGGCTTTCCCAGAAGCAATCCCTGAGATGAGAAGTTGAGGACAATCGGTTTATCTGGGAGGTGATCCCAGGAAACACCAGTAGGGTCACCAGTAGGAGCAGGACAGGGAGGTAAAGAGAGCCCATAAAGGGTGCACTAGAGAGCAGGCCACCTGTGGCACCTGGGGCTCAATCCCCTGGGGAGTTCTAGGAGGCACAGAATATGCGGCTCAGAGTTAATCCACCTGAGGGGTGCGGGAGCTGGCCTGCTTGGGTTGAATTTTGCCCCCAGAAAAAGATATGTTGAAGTTCCAACCCCTAGTTCCTCCAAATGTGACCTTATTAGGAAATAGGATTGATGCAGAGGTAATTACTCATACTGGAGTAGGGTGGGCCCTTAATCCAGCATGACTGGTATCTATATAAAAGGAACATTGTGTGAAGAGGAGAGGGTCATAGAAAGAAGATGGTCATGAGAAGATGGAGGCAGAGATTGGAATGATGCTGCCACAAGCCAAGGAACGCCTGGGGCCACCAGAAGCTGGAAGAGGCAGGAAGGACATTCTTCTACTGACTTTGGAGGGAGTGTAGCCCTGCCAACACCTTAATTTTGAACTTCTGGGCTCCAGAACTGTGAGAGAGTAAAATTCTATTGTTTTAAACTACCCAGTTTGTGGTACTTTGTTATGGCAGCCCCCAGAAACCGGAACGATATTTGTATCCTAACTCCTTGTCCCACGAGGACTGCCTCCAGCAGCCATGACCCCCAGCGCTTCCCACTCACCTTTGCGAGCAGCCCGTCATGATCCCATGGCTGGAAAAAATACCTAGAGAGACAATAAGCAGCCTTTTAGAAGTGTGTGCCCAGATTTAGAACAATTTTCTGTCAGATTCATCACACTGATTCATCACACTGGCTTGCTCTCCATATGATAAACTGACACTCTCCTGGAGAAGTGTGTCACCAAGAGTTAACCTGACAAGAATCTGGCTAAATTATCACAGGCAAGTCTTAACTTAGTTAAGAGGAGGAGAACCAGGCCTTCCAGATGAATAAAAGCCATGGGTGATGCCCAGAGGACAATGCTTTACCTGAACTGCCAAAACAGGAGTAATCAACCAAGTAGAAGCCACCATCTGTGAGGAATGAAATGCCAAGTAAAAGAAGGGAGAAGGGCTATTGTCCGTTGGTCTTGCTGTGAGAAACTGCAGCCATAAAAATCGTAGCAGCCACTGTTTTCTGCACCATTGCCTTACACTGGGCACTACTCTGAGTGTTTTGCTTAAATTCAGTCATCCTCACAACAACCCAATGGAACAGATATCCTTGTTTTACTGATGAATCTGAAGCCCAGAGAGGGAAAGTAACTTGCCCAAAGTCACACAGTTACTTAGAGTCAGAGCCCTGTCTTCTTATAGAGCAGATATGAGACAGGCCGTGAAGGTCCAAGGATCTGTCTGGCCTACCCCAGATGTTGTGATTCCCAGTCTGGAGTTCTTCCCACTATCCAGGCTTTCTCCTCAGCCCTGAAAAATGACCCTTGGCCAGCTATTCCCAGAGCTCTCCAGATAATCAGATTCTAAAAGTAATGGCTTATAATAATTTTTGAAACAGGTTCTTCAAGCCTATTTAATCTTCCTCCAGCCTGGGGGAGCAATGTCTTTTCCTGATCTCTTTCTCTTTATATCCTCCACATTCTTTTATTTATTTATTTATTTATTTATTTGGCTGTGTTGGGTCTTTGTTGCTATGCGCGGGCTTTCTCTAGTTGCCGTGAGTGGGGGCTACTCTTCGTTGCAGTGCACAGGCTTCTCATTGTGGTGGCTTCTCTTGTTGTGGAGCACGGGCTCTAGGCACGCGAGCTCAGTAGTTGTGGCATACAGGCTTAGTTGCTCTGCGGCATGTGGGATCTTCCCAGGCCAGGGTTCGAACCCGCGTCCCCTGCCTTGACAGGAGGATTCTTAACCACTGCGCCACCAGGGAAGCCCCCTCCACATTCTTTTATTTCAGATGTTTGCTCTTTTCCTTTTTTTTTTTTTCATTTCTGTATCCAAACACCAACAAACCAACAAATCTTAGTACTATATTTTAGAATTTACTTTGAAGAATGGATCTAAAAGTCACACTCCTCCCTATTAGCCCAAAGGAAGCTGAGAACATGACACTTTTGGCCTCAGGTGAATCTTTTATTACTTCAGACTGAGACATTTTTTCAAGGACAGTAGCACAGTCATTGTCACAAGCATGTTAATATATCTATTATTTGATAAAGAATATGCTACAAGTCATGCTATTCATATTTTCAATAACATTCTGGCAAAAATTAAGGACATTTCCAATCATGTCAAACATTTGATGAACAGTAAATTCTACTTTCTGCCTTTGGGTAAATAAATGGGGTCTTTCAGTGAGGTGGTGGAAAACAGATCATGTGAAGGCTGCTTTTAAAATCTGCCCTTTGCTCCAACGACCATCAGCCCCTTCGGTTACCACTGAATTTCTCAGCTATTTTCTGTAGTTCCAAATCCATCGCAGCCAAGTTTTCAAGTTCTTTTTCCTAGAAAATACAGAAAAGTAGAGGCATGAGGTCCCAGATCAATTTAGTTCTTTGCAGTTCTAGGGAGTCTGAACAGAAGGGGGAATTTTTGATATGTTAGAGGCTATAGGAGATACCCGACATCAGTGGTTTTCAAAGTGTGGTTCCTTGACCAGCAGCATCAGTATCACCAGGGAACTCGTCAGAAATACAGGTTCTTGGGCCCCACCTGGGGCCTACCTACTGAATCAGAAACTCTAAGGCTAGAAATCCCACATGATTCTGAGGCACATTCAAGCCTGAGAAGCACCAACCTACATAATCAATATTGGGGAAAAAAAACATTGTTAAGGAAGGTAAAGCTCTGGTAATGTTCCTTCTCCTACACGTAGATGTCTGACTGTTATAGGCCAAGAGGTGACAGAGATAGAACTAAGCAACTAACTTCTGTATCACCTGTTCTTTCCTACCCTGGAAAATAGTGATGAAAAGTCAAATGACCAAGGAGAAGACACTAGACCAGTGGTTTTCAACCTTCGCTGAACATTGAAACCACCTGGGAGCTTTAAAACATCCTGATGCCCAGGCAGCATCCAGTACCAAACAGAAGCTCTGGGTGTGGGTCCCAGATGTCAGTAATTTTTCAAGCTCTCCAGGGGATTACAACATGCCGCCGAGGTTGAGAAGCACTGCAGCACTGCAGTGGGAGGAAGTGGACAGGTCTGTGGACAATGGCTAGATGCCAGGTGGAAATCAAACCCAGAGGTTGTCTCCGCTCTGTTATTAGGCGTACAGTCCCATGGTGATTAATCCCCATCCATATCTCCCCCTAGTATCAGATAGTCTTGTATATAACATATTAAAATTAACCACCTGAAGTTAGTTTTAAGCAAAAGCCCCACAGCATACCTCTTCCTCTGTCAGAACTCCTTGGCCAGCTCTCTCCTCTTCACTTTCTGCTGCGTGGCGACGGTGCATCTGCTCCTCCGAGCCATAGAAGTCCGGGAACTCAGCTGACTTCTTCCTGTAGTGAAGGAGCCGGTCCAGTTCGGCCACTCTGTCATACTGCCTTTTCAGATCCAGTTTGGGGGCCAGGTTTCTCTTCTCATACCCCCAGTTTACATCCTCCTCAAAGGGCTTTTTCTCCCACCAGTCATAGTTGTATTCTGGGAAGAAATTCTTCTCATTCAAGGTCAGCCCGTTCTCCTCTTCACCCTCAAGAGAATTGTCATCCAGGTGGTCTTTTCTCTCAAACCGGCTGCTCTTCCACTGGGGAGGGTCGTAGTATGGACTGACAAGCTCCGCTAATCTCTCCTTTTCGGTGATGTGAGGGGGAGCATACTCTTTGCCTCGAAGCCTCGCTTCTTCCCTGTTCTCTTCAGCGTCTTGTGGGTCCCCCAGCTGCGGCCACTTCCCTCGGGCCCCTTCCTCACCCCTTTCCTCATCATAGTCGAGGTAATTTCGCACCTCGCCTGGTGGATGCCGCCTCGCCTTGTCCGTCTGGCTTTCCTGAACACGGTGGTGCGCTTCACCCAAGAATCGTTTCTCTTCTGTTTGGTGTAGAGTGGAGTAGGCTCCCGGCTCCCCTACCCGGGCTCTGTGGCGGGGTCCCCCCTCCTGGCCTCTCTCTTCCTCGCTCTCCTCGTCATAGCCGTGCGCCATGCTATTCAGCTCTAGGCTGAGGCCTTTTCTCCTGTCCTCCTCCTCTGGGCTCTCCTCACTGCGAGGCCTGGGAGCCCGGTGCTCTTCACTTCCTTTGCCCCCATATCGTGCCCCCTCCAGGTCCCCGGGAGCCCGGGCAGCCAGGTGACTCCTCACTTCCTCCCCGTATTCGGCTTCTTCCTCCGAAGCCCTGGAAAGGGTTGGATGGCGGGCTCTCTTTTCCCCTGAGCCGCCTGTGCCCACGTGTGGCTCCTCCGAGGAGTACCCCCTTCCCTCAGCGGGAGGACTCCCTTCCTGAGAGGACCTGTCGGGCCTGCTCCTCCCATGGTGGTGTCTTGGCCTCGAGCGTCGCTTGTCCGCCTCGGGGCTGACATCCTCGTCGCTCTCCTCAGGTCCTTCCTGGCGCTCGGGGTGGCTTTGCGGTTCTCGGGGCCCATTCTCCTGGCTTCCGGTCTCCTCTCCACTCTCCTGGCTGCTCCTCTCCCGGCTGTGCGACTTCTCCAGGCCCCCTGCAGACTGCGTATCGTATCTGGACACTAACTCCTCTTTCTTAGCTGGAGTCTGGTTTCTGTGGCTGGGAAGAGCAGTTTGTGCCTCTCCTGGCCCCCCAGGGTGTCTCTCCTCACTGCCATCTTCCACACGCTCCCTTTTCTGATATTTCTCCGCCTCTTCTTCCTCCCTGTCGTGTCCCTTGCTCTTCTCAGAATGGCGTGCCTTTGCTTCTTTGGCCACTTGGCTGCCTTGGGGCTCGCCTGCCCGCTCTCGGCTGTGCCCACCGCCCTCTGTGTCTGCCACTGTCTGGCCTTGGGCGTCCTCCTCCCCTACGTCCTCCCTACTGGAGGTCCTGGGGGCTTCTGAGGCGTCAGCTGGGTCTCTTAACAATCTCACTTCAAACCTTGTGTTTTCATTTTCACTTTTCTCTTCATCTTTGAGCTGTTTTCCACCTATAATGAAAATAAAAAAGAGTAAGTATACTTCAGAATTGTTTGTGGTTCACTAAGCACAGCCTCAGTGATCACTACAAATCCTAAAGATCCTGAAAGTCCTTGGGTAATTTTTTAAGTTAATAAAGAATATACTCAGATTACTTTTAAAAGAAATGGTATGGGGACTTCCCTGGTGGTCCAGCGGTTAAGACTCCACACTCCCAGTGCAGGGGGCCAGGGTTCGATCCCTGGTCAGGGAACTAGATCCTGCCTGCTGCAACCAAGATCCCATGCGCTGCAACTAAGATCCAGCACAGCCAAATAAATAAATAAATATTAAAAAAAAAGAAAGAAAGAAATGTTATGAAAACTCCTTAGCTGTGTTTAAATCTGATAATAAATTCTCTGCATATTTATTTTTTAATAACACCCAACAAGCATCTTTCAATGACCAAATTGAAATCCAAATATAGGTTTATAAAATACTAGAATTTAGAACCAGAAGATACCTTAGAATTTGTGTATTTCAACCTCCTCTTTTTGTGGACAGAGACACTGAGGCTCAGAGAGGTGTAATTCAGGACGATTATTTCCATGTTTGCTCTAAGTAGGGGTTTAAAAGTTAGCATTGTGTAAATGGTTCCCACTAGAATCCAGCTAAATGAAGTTAAATGCCCAAAATGGGAAATATCAGATTCAACAAAGGATTAAAAATGTGTTTAATTAGTTTACCAGATTTTTATTATCCAATCAACTGTGTAGATGCAACTTAGCAGTAAGTGACAATAAAACTTAGTAATTGGTGATAAGCAGGGTGTTTGTTTCTTCCCTGAGAAAACTGCACAGCAGTGGAAAGGACCATGTCCTTCCCTCACTCAGGTCCCATCCACCCCACATGTTCTCAAAGGTTGAGAATGAACTTCAGTAAACTGAGTTATCTTTGTATTGCACAAATCAACAGTAGACAGTATAACCGACATTTTAATTGAATGCTGTTTTTTCTCATCTTTTCCAAATGTTGACAGCATCTTCACTAAATCCTCCTTAACTCAAGGGCATCCTGTGAAAGAAGATATGCAGTTAACACTGTCTGAGTTGTTAGCTGGGAGGGCTTGGATTTCAACTGATGTCACTGAGTTCATATAGAACACCTGAAGCCAAGGCTGCTCACAGCTCTAGGCTGACGTCTGCACCATCCATGGTGGGGGCCACCAAACCTTTGTGGCTACTGAGGACTTGAAATGTGGCTGGTCCAGACTGAGACATGTTGTAAATGTAAGAAACCACCAGATTTCAGACTTCAGATGAAAAACAAGAATGTAAAATACCTCAAATTTTCATATTGATTATATGTTGGAATGATAATATTTTGGATGTACAAGATAATATGTATTATAAACATATTGTATGTACAAATTGTATATTGAATAAAATAAATTGGACAAAACTAAATATATTATTAAAATTAATTTCACCTGTCTACTTTTTTAATGTGGCTACTGAAAAATTTGAAATTATATTTGTGGTTCACATGATATTTCTATTGAATGGCTCTTGATGAGTCATTTTGAACTGATATTTGCAAAATAGAAAAAAATGGTCTGTTTTGTAAAAATGTCCAAGAAATAGCAGACAGTCTATTCCTCTCTGCTTAAAAGCCCAGCCTGGCATGATAATATTTTCATGTTTTATGAGGCAACTGAAAGGTCCCTGACCTTCCACACCCAGACACCTGAGGGCTGGCCCCTCACCAGTGCCTTTGCCTTTTAAGAGCCAGTGGTGGTGTGTGCAGCACTGAGGCAGGGCTGACCAGGTATGCACAGGTAAGCAGGGAGGCTTTGAGCAGATACTGATGTCATCTGGACAGAATCTCAGCTTCCCGAGGCAGAGGCTGTGTGGCCCTTTTCCTACTGCCTGCTGGTCAAGAAGAGAAGCATTTTTATTTTTTCCAGGTTAAATGTGTGCTGCTTGTAGCAGCTTGCCTGAGGCTTAGCACTTCCTCCTAAATTTAGCTTTAAGTCCCCTCAGGTGAGATCTGAGGAAGGCTGTGATTAGCAGCATACAGTCTTGTCAATCTGTAAAACCAAGGTGTGAAGCTCACTCTTACTTCAAGTAAAAAGGAGAAAATGCACCTTCCATCCCTAACTATCATGTTGCAGAGATGACCTGATCAAAGAAATTGTTATACCTGTTAAGAAATTGGACTATGAATTCCCTAAGATCTCTTCAAGCCATGAAACAATGATTCTTCCCTGCTCCCCAAATGTTTGTTTGCTCAGTAAGCGTGTGCTAACCGAGATGTGCTGGAGAGAGTGGGAGTGGAGACAGAGATGGGCTGGGGATGGGAGGGAGGCTACATGAAGGAATTCATCCAACTTGTTGGCAGAAAGCTCCACCAGTCCTGTGACCAGCATAAGACATTTCAGCAGGAGAGAGAAAACCAGAATAGGACAGAAGTGTGGACAAAGAATGTCGCCTGCCAAATCAGTAAACAAAGGGTGTCCTGGCCATCTAGGCACTGCAGCCACACCTAACTGTGTACCCAGAGGGGATTCAGGATGGAAAAAACAAGATAATTAAGGTGCATATGAAAGGAATGACTTCAGTAAGCCCAGACTCTTGCATCTTCCCATACATAGAAAAGTGCTAAATTTGTTAACTTAAGATGTCTGGTTTTCTTTAATTAACTGTAATATTTTAATGTTCTGACTATCTGGTTTTTATTGCAAGAACACCTATATATCCTGCCTCCTCCCTTACCTCTTCAAAACAGTCCCTCAGACTGTATCTGAGAGGTTGTCTCCTGGGCTTAAGTCCTTAGTATGTCCATGGAATAAAATATAAATCTCAAATTTTAGGTTGTGCTTCTTTTTTTTTTTTTTTTTAGTCGATAGAAGTTATGAACTGGTAGCCCAAAGGTGAATTCTATTTGGCCTAAATAACATTTTTAGTAAATTTGAATTCAGAGGCAATACTTAAATACTAGGAGATATTGCTTAGATATCCAAATTTTAAATTCTTTTGAAAAATCCCAAGATCTGGTAACAGAATCTATATTTCTCTCACAATAGGTTTCAAGCTGAGAAAAATCTACTCCTCCTTAGAAGTGGCCTGTATCCTCCAGTTCGTGAGTCACTTCCTGTCCTGTTTTATTCCTTTCTCTTACGTATTTTCCTGGCCCTGGCTGGTGTTTGAGTCTGCAACCCCGGAGGAGCTCAAATCTCCCTGATCTCAGTATTTAATGGCTCTCTGGGTATGATGTCTCCAAGGTCCTGATAGACATGGGTCATTTGATTTTTACCAGTTTTCCTGGGGCTCTCTCAAGAGACTCAAAAGACCCCAGGGCACAATCAGTGATGAGCAGAGGCTAGAATCCTACCTGAGAGCTAAGAATCTGATCTTGGCAGTTAGCAAAGCCCTACAATCAACAACTCTTCCTAAGCAATCTTGGTTCTTTGATGACCTAGTATGACAGACCCAAAACTTCTGCATCCGTCTGGTAAACAAAGAAATGGGAAGGGAGATAACGAGATGGGTTTGCCCAAAGTAGCAGCATTTAGTCCCTGCCTGGAGACCCACCCTGCTCTCACTCATTCCCTGCAATGGCTAATAAACTCATTCTGACAAGCTCATGAAAGAGGCATGTAGGCTGGGAGTGGTAGAGAAGCTTCCTTCCACTGTGCATGGGTCTCCTACAGTCTCAGGCCCCCACACCTACTATGGTTATCCTGAAGCCCCCAATAGTGGATTGAGTCCCCCCAGGTTACTCTTTTGGCTAGTCACTCACACTTGTTATAATTTTATGCATGGACCTCATGTGCAGCGACAGGAAGAGAGTATTATCTTGCAATAGGAGATTTTGAAGGTGAAAAGAAGAAAGAAAATCCACTGTTCTCAGCCTGACTAAAAATTTAAAAGCAGAGAAAGGTGTTGAAGAGAACAGAGCTTTTCGGATTTGTTTGAATCAGTTTGACTTCATGCTAAAAGAGATGCATAGTTTTTGTTTTTGTTTTGGCCATGCTGTGCAGCATGCGGGATCTTAGTTCCCCAACCAGGGATCGAACCCATGCCCCCTGCACTGAGAGCACAGAGTCTTAACCACTGGACCACCAGGGAAGTCCCAGAGATGCATAGTTTTGTAAAATTTACCTCTTTATGTCAACTTCCAATGGATACTGCTCATATCACTGTTTAAATTTTGTTTTCAACATAAGCTGTTTGTATAGAGGAACATTCCAGTCTAGACCCAGAAGGGCATTGCTCTGACTCCTTGGATGCTCTAAGTCTACCCCCACCCCTTCCAGTTCTCAGGGCTGGAACTCCTGATACCATTTGGTAGTCCTCTCATTCTAACAAGCTATGTATTAAAATGGCTTAACCAATCTGTCATGTAAACAGGCCAGAAGTTTCCCAGTCACCTTTCCAAGCTTCTAGCTCCTCATTGTCAGAAGAGTAGAAGGTAAAGAGAAGAATAATTTTTGTCTCCTTCTATCCTTTCATCTTCCATTGCTTCCAGAACACTTCGCCTCCCTGTCTAATCACAAATGAGCACTCCCCATACCTCACTCCACCCAAATGAAAGTCTGTTTTAAAATTCCAAACTCTCAAACCAAGGAATTTAAGAACTATATAGACAGCTCACAGACTATCATTCAGTTCAACTCCCTCATTTTACTTTGAGGAAATAAGCCCAGAGAGGCAAGGGGTCTTCCCCATGGTAACACGGCTATGAAGTGGCAGAGCAGGGTTTGGAAGCCATATGTTTAAGTGGCAGAGCAGGTTTGGAAGCCATATGTCATCTTCCCAGATACTGATCTAGCCTGTAGTCTTCCCACTGCATCATGCCCCTGGTTCATATGGAGATAAAGTGGAAGGCGAAACAGAGGGAGCAAGAGAAAGAACTACTCAAGGGACAAAGATCTCCTGAAGTGGAGGATACTTACTCTTCTTCAGGACTTGTCGGCACTCAGGGGTGATGGGTGGAGTGTTGGACTTCGACAAGGCATTTGAGAGGACCTCGATGATGCAGCGAGTCACCTAGGGGGAAACCGGAAAGCAGGCTGGCAAAGCTGGTATCACTGGGATGCCTGACTACTTAAGCCAGAGCTGCTGTCAAAAGAGGCTTGGCTATGTGACCTGTACCGATGCAGACCCCTTGGGTCAGAAATGTAGACTTACATATAGGACTGTAATGAAACCTCCCAGGCCACCCCACAGAGCAATGCAAGAAGGCATTGGGTCAAGACTATCCAGAGAAAAGAAATAAACACCCATTTCTGAACAGATTCAAAGGAAAACAGTGTGATGACAGCTATCCTCAGGGGCACTAAAACATCCAGGAAGGAGGTAAAAGCCCAGGGAAGGAGGGACATCACTTGCTCCCATTTCCTCATTGTTGTTTGTCTATTTTTGGTTTTCATTTTGTTTAGTTTGATGAGATAAGGGGTGGGAGAATCCAGAGTCTAGATATAAGTCTAGATTCTAGACTTCCATTTCAACTTACCGTTTCTTCACTGTGGTTCCTGATGTCCACTGGCATAGAACTGACAGCTTTGAAAGAAAAAACAAATGGGAAGTGAGTTGATTTTAGGAAGCTGTGTGTCCCCAAACTCACAAAATCACCCCACCCCCAGCATGTTACTTGGAGGGAGGGGCAAAGTCAGAGCTGAGCAGAGTGGAGATAGTTGCGGATGTCTGTCCCAGGGACAAGAATTGCCCCAGTTGCACGCACACACACACATGCACACACACACACAGCTGTTTCCCCTAGCAATGTCATAAACATGATTTGAAAATGAATGCTATCTTATATCCAATATAAATCCACACAAGGGGAGCTTCTGGGATACTGGCAATGTTCTGTTTTTGATCTGGGTGCTGATTACACAGCTGCGCTTAAGGAGGGAAAAATTCTGTAAGCTGTATACTTATGATCTATATGCATTTTTCTGTACATATATTATATGTCAATAAAATGTTTAAAATAAACCTAGTTTAAATGAAACTGGGGTGCCCTCCTCAACCCCTCTGCCTACTCAAAATGGGTAAAGATCTGTGATTCCCTTTGCCTTTTCCTGTCCCCAAGAAAATATTCTCCCTGAAACTCACTTTATTTACAAAAATGTGGTTATGATTATCTTATATAATTAATTACCTCATTTTACCCTCAAGCCTTTTCTTGGACAAGCACACTTATGTGTCTGTATCAGTGTTGTTTCCCTTTCCCCATGTTGTCTGCAGCCATGTAAAGAATATGGGAGGTATCTAATTTTACCAGGATATTGTTGAATCTATAATATCATATGCAAATAGGTGTTTAATGAATAGTTCATGAGGATATTGCAAAAAGATAAATTTTAATTTATTTAAATTAAATTTCATGAGATTCTGCTTATTTTCAACCAGTGATTGAAGTGCCTTTGTCATCTTAGGAAATGCTTCAGGTGTTTTTAATTTTACAGTGCTTTTTTTTTTTTTTTCCTTTTTCAAAGTTGCTTTGATTCTTTTATCTTTCACTTTGACTTTGTTTTGTCTAAGCTCTTTCCACTGGAGAAGCTCAAAGCATTTACATATAGGTCCATCTCTACAGTTCTCCTGACACTCCCTAGAAGAGAAACTGCTATTATGGCTGGAGAGCTCAGTGCAGAAGATTCTTCCAGGTCTCTGAGACAAGTGAAGAGCTACTTGGAGCAAGAGCAAAACTCTCAGACATCAGAGATGGAAGCTGCTCAAATGCTGTTTCTTATTACCAGCAACCTGACCTTTCCTCCCCAAATATTTGCTTTCCAATCTCTTTACCTCCTCCCAATCAATTACATATCATAGGGCTCAATCTAGAAATAAAACTCCTATTTCATTTGCTCACCTTACTGAATTTTCCTTTTCAAAGCACAGCCTGGGATCTACTCCAATTGTTTCAATAGGCCCAAAGTTATGCAGCATGTTAAAATCACTGGTAAAATATTTAAGAAGTGATTAACAAGGTATGTCCCCACTATCTTCCTGAAATGTAGTTCAGACAGGATCTGGATGGCCACCTTTGGTACTCAGGGTCCAATATGCTGGGCCATTATTTTATCCCCCAAATGGCTGTTATTTGAGAACATTCCCACTTTGGCACTTACTCTTTCCACCTGAGATCTGTAAAATGCTCTGAAAAGAAATAACTGAGAGAATTACTTCTGTCATAAACTAGAAAGTGCCTTTTAAAATTCTGGCTTTACTAAACTTTCTTTGGTAAATGCAGTTTCTTGCTAATAACTTTTCTTTTTCCACAAATGTTTAATAGGTGCTATTATTAACTACTGATATTGCTAAAGTAGTAACAGTCATTTGATTTGAGGGGAGAGGAATATTTTTCTTCTGTGACTCTGAACAATTTGTAGCTCATGTTTGTTTTTACAGAACAATTCTCTTTCCTAATTGAGGCTCTTCAGACATCTTTTTGATGGAAAGGAACTAAGGTCTCCTTATGAAAGCATATTATGCATCTAGTGAGACATCTAAGTTCCATTGTATTTCTTCCAATAGAATCTGTGGCAGCAAAGTAATAACCGAAGGTATGTTGATACCCCTAAAGTAGTTTAACTTATTTTTGTAAAAGTTAACATTAAGGGTGCACAAAAGAAAACCCAATAATTGTGATAAAAGTGAAGTAGTCAAATGGCAGAAAAATTTTCAAATAATATCATATGATAAATCTGAGAATAACTTCCAAAGTATTAATATTCCATAAGACTACCAAACTAAGGTTTCATCCCAGAATGAAAATACAGCTATAAAATAACATGGTACGCAAACTCTGTAGTTTTTTTGTTTTTTTTTTTTGGGCTGCGTTGGGTCTTTGTTGCTGCGTGCAGGCTTTCTCTAGTTGTGGCGAGCGGGGGCTACTCTTCGTTGCGGTCTGCAGGCTTCTCATTGCGGTAGCTTCTCCTGTTGCAGAGCACGGGCTCTAGGCGCACGGGCTTCAGTAGTTCTGGCACACAGGCTCAGTAGTTGTGGCTCAAGGGCTCTAGAGCGCAGGCTCAGTAGTTGTGGCGCACGGGCTTGGTTGCTCCACGGCATGTGGGATCTTCCTGGACCAGGGATCGAACCCGTGTCCCCTGCATTGGCAGGCGGATTCTTAACCACTGCACCACCAGGGAAGTCCCCGCTAACGCTTTTGAATGCAGAAACCATCTTACCTAGTATATATGAATAGCATGTAGCTCCTTCACTCATATTAATTTTTAGAGTGAACAACTCCTGTAGAAAGGTGTAGATCTCCTTCAGAAGCTCATAATGGTAGGAAATGAGCCAGATGGTTTCTGCAGGTTTCCTGTGATTTTGCTAAAGAACAAACTCTGCTTGAAGGCTACCATACCTAATATCCAAGCATTTGGGGGAGGTGGGAATGGGGAATGACTGCTAATGCATATGGAGTTCCTTTCTACCACAATGAAAATGTTCTGAAATGTGATAATCTGTGAATGTACTAAAAATCACTGAATTATGCACTTTAAAAGTATGGATTTTATGGTGTGTGAATTATAGCTCAGTAAAAAAAATTTTTAAAGAATATAATATCTTGATTTTAGTTGCTGTTAAAATATAAACCCTTCTTAAAATATTATCTTGCGTAAGAGACATAAATATTTTACCACTATAGTTAAATAAGTCTCATAAAAGACATTGTTTTTGTGGTCTATAGCACAATGTATAGCACAGATTTATCTTGTTAAGCAATTCCTTTCTGAAAATATTTTTGACCAGGAAGGACTCTAAACATTCATTTGGTTTCCTTTAATTAAATCGAGAACATTTATAGGCAATTTGTAAGAGTGACAAGAATTTTAGAAAATTCTGCATGTATGTAGTTTGCAATAAAATAAATTACCAGTGGCTTTCATTTTCTCTTTGGGATCCCGTAATTGCTGTCAATGAAACCCTCATATTCATGGATGGCGATGCCTCAACTCTAGTTAGGAACCTCAATCTCAGATAAGAACAATATTCTATGAGGTCATTAAGACAGCTAAAAGAACCCCTCCAATTTAATCTGGTGGTGGCATATTTACTTCTCAATGGACTCATGGATTTTACTTCAACACACACACACACACACACACACACACACACACACACACACACACACACACATTTTTTCCCCAAATCTCCAAAGATCATTTCTTTGAGATTCAGAGTAGTTTGAAAGATCAATCCCACAATTTTCCACACATAAAGAGGCACTCAAATATCTACTACTTAAAATTGTATCCTCCCAAATTGACTAAAACGATTTTTTTTTTACTACTCTAAAAATATTTTTCGTGGTTATTTTATACTCATTATTTTTCTGGAATACAAAAGTCAAAATATCTCTTGCAGTTACCATTTATAACTTAAAGATGGATTAATTTGAATGTGAAATTACCTCTCCCCAGAGGCAGAAATACAAAATACAGAAAAATATTACACTAAACCTGTGCATACATATACCTGAACACACATATATGAATGTGTTAAGAAAAAAGATATATCTTATCTACATATATACATAAGAGACTTACTTTTATCTAATCATGTTTAAATAATAAAATAATAAATTATACAGTTGCCAACTAATATAATACATGTATTCCTGTCTCTCCGTGGTCATCTGGCTTTAAAAAGCCAAACAAACACAGATTAATTAATTAATTACAGATACAGAATAAGACTATCACAGTATCTCTCTAAACAGGTAAAGAGGATGTGACATTTTAGAAGTGAGCACAAAATGTGGGGTTTCCTTGGAGGCGCGGACACGTCTTCTTTATATCGATTAAAACAGACTCTTTTGGTTGGGCTAGGAAGCTCTCTGGCTTTTTCCAAGTCAGACGTTGGGGCGGGGAGTTGAAGGGAAATACCCAGGGAAGAGAAGAAAGTAAGAACCTCAAGCAAGAGGGAGACACCATCCACTCAACCCTCCCCATCTTCCAGTATCCGCCAGTCAGGATGCCTAGAGCGGCCGGAGAGGCAGAGGCTGGCGCTGTCCGCGGTTCTGAACTCCCCACAGTGCCCACTCACCCGCCATCATCGTGGCTCCCAGGAGGCCGAGAAGCACTGCAGGCTGCATGGCCCGGCTCGCCGGAATCTGCGCAGGAGAAGAGAGCGGCGGCTGACGGTGAGCAGACGTGGACGGAAGGCGAGATGAAGATACTCGGGGAAAATAGCCTTGTATCTTGGTCCCCGCGGTGTGGCGCGGTTGGCGCAGGCCCCGCTCTTTTAAAGAGCAAGCCGGGGCCGCAGGGCCGGGAGGGGCGGGCACCCAGGAGGCGGCGCCCCCTCGCTCAGCCCTGACGTCATGAGGCGGCCCCGGGGCGGTGGCGCAAGTAGGAAGAAATTTACGCCAGTCCAGTCGCCTTGGTGCTCTGGGTCTTGAGCGGGGGTGGGGAGTTAGGCAGAAGAAGGGATGGAAGGGTGAGGGGAGGTAGTTAAAATGAGTCAGGGGGAGAGGAGCGAGGTCCTGCTTAGATTGTTCAAGCTTATTTCTCATCTCCCCCGCACCGCACCACCCCCCAACCTCCATATCTAGAAACATGTGTTTGAGGCTGTGTATGTCTTTTCACTGTTGTCAGTTGGTCGACAGCCAGTTCCTACATTCAGATTTACTTTTCTTTTTTCTCATTATTTTATAATCTTTTTATTATTTCAGATCAGCATGTACAGGAAGGCGGGGGGGAAGCCTTTGGGAAGAACATTTCTCAGGAATTCTCTCAAAGCAGGATGACAGAGGAAATCAATATTTTCCTTAGGAAACAGGGCTTTAGAATAAACATGGTATGAGATAGGGGTATAGTCATTTTTTTTAAAACCATATCACCACCTAAGTGTTCTGGGAATTTTTTTTTTTTTCCTGAAATGACCATATTTCCCACCTGCTCTGTAGTTTAACTTTGAAAAAAACCTGGAGTCCATATGTGTACAGGTATGTGTCTGGACTGTTCTAGAATATCAGTCCATTCCATTTCGGTGGTCTATTTGTTTATCCTTGGAGCAGTACCATACTTTCTCTATCACCATAGCTTTTAAATAAATCTTGATATCTGGTGGAAAAGGTCTTCTCAACTTGTTTTTCTTTAGGATGTTATTGGTTATTCTTGGCCCTTTGCATTTTCATATAAATTTTAGAATCAGTTTTCAATTTTCATGAAAAACTCTGAGGATTTTGATAGGAATTGCATCAACTCTATAGATCAATTTGGTAACAGCTGACATTTTTAATCTGTGGATCAATTTGGGAACACATGACATCTTTAGAATAGTGGGCTGACCTAGCTTTTTGATTGCTGATGTTGTTCTGGATATAATTTTATCTCAAGTTGTACAGAATACTATTACTATAGGAAAAGAGAAGAAGCCATAGGGAAGAACATTTCTCAGGAATGCTCTCAAAGAGGAATTAAGGAGGAAAGCATATCTCCCTTAGGAACCAGGGTTCAGAAAAAAACATAGCTTTGCACATGGCTCCTGAAATAGGTAATCCATCAGGACCCAGTCAGGAAAATGAAACTACCAGAGGGAATTTAATACAGGAAATAATACTCAAGGATTAGAAAAGCTGAAAAGCAAATAGGAGAAAATGAGGAGACCCAGAGATTGTTGTAGGGTAAAGAAAGGATGTATCTTCGCTGGACCCCAGAAACATGGACCACCTGGTAGGAGTGGGAAGCTTTACAAGCTACAAAGACCATGGGGCCATGGAGGAAGGGAGCTAGAACCACAGAAGAGAAGCAGCCACTGCTAGAGATGCATCCTCTTCCTCCCAAGAAAAGAAAGGGGGATAAAAACCCAACTTCTCCTTTCTTTCAGTGCAAGTACCTCTTAGTGTCTGAACATACCTGGGAAAGACTGACAGGGAAGACTGTAAAATTTAGTTTGCAAGGGCCAGTCTCTCCAGCAATACAGAACAGAGGAAGGAATCAGGAAGCAAACAGACCAAAAAATGGCATGTAGTTCAAAACCACAGGTTAGCAGTACAGGTTCTGAATTTAGATTTTTCTCTCAAAATTTATGAATTCATTTCATTTGCACATATAAATGCTTATCAAGCACTGTAGTAGATACATATTCCACTGGCTATAGCAGATTACAGGGTTAATCCCAACATTAATGGCTAAAGGAAATATACTCCTCCCCCTGCTCTAGCAGAGTTCACTAGTCAGAGAGTAAAGATGGGAGAGGTGTAGGGTAGACTCCAGGTCTACAGAGGAGGGTGAGAGAGCATGGCATGCCAGGAAAATGGCATTACCATGGAAACTGATGCCCTGCAGATGTACATCTACAGAATTCTCTGTGTTTGTGGCCAATAAGATAAACATTTATCTCTGTGACTTTAAGGTTTTTTCCTAATAAAGACCATGTCAATAAGTAGTTTTCCTTAGATAATTTGATCCTACAATACATTTAGTACCTGGTTTCTTATGTCAGGTTAGATTCCTAATACACTTTGACATAATTAAGAAATCACAAATCAAATCTTCATCTTAAGAGAAGATAGAAACTATTTTTTAACCTACTAAATTATGGGTAATATAACTCCATATAGCTTGCAAGAAGATATTAATTAACATTTCTAAAAAGAGGTCAAGAGATGGGACTTCCCTGGTGGTCCAGTGGTTAAGATTCCTCGCTCCCAATGCAGAGGGCACGGGTTTGATCCCTGGTTGGGGAACTAAGATCCTGAATGTTGCACGACACAGCCAAATTAAAAAGAGGTCAAGAGATAGAGCTACAACCATTCAGGGTGACAAAACAGGGAATCTTCCTCTTCAGTTTGGGGTTTTGCAGAAAATTAGATGAACAGGTGCACTTATTTGTTTATATACTGGAGAGAAAGCAAGAAATAGATATTGAGAACTAGGGGAGATAACTATGATTTGGGTCTGATGGGTTGATAAGACCATTAGGTGCTTGAAAAATCTATTATAGTTAGCAACACATCACATGGTAAGGATCTAGAATGAAGGCTGCTTGCTGGTCTCTCATATGTTCCTCCTCCCAACATACACACACACACACACACACACACACACACACACACACACACACACACTGCAGCAGATGCTACTGGTTTTCTGCCCATTTCCTTAATTTCCCTCATTCTTACCATTTTGGAGCACACTGGCTTGATTTTCAATGGCCAAGATCTGCATTTCTTTGCCTGATATCTCTCTCTGGTCACCAGAGCAAACAGAGCTGTGCAAATGGCAAGTTGGAAATGCTGAGGAATCAAGACCCCCAGGAGCAGCCCTCACCCGAACATGAGGTGTACAAACACCCCAGATTCACAGCTCCCTCAGAGGTATGTATTCTACATAGGCTCTGAGAATTTCCCAGCGAGACTGAGCTTAGTTACACACAGTGGAAATTTTCTTGATAGCAAGCTCTTTATGGCTGACTTTTCTTTCCTGTTTTTCTTCTCTACTCCCCACTGCTGTTTCTTGGAATTATCTCCAGATAAATTACTTACAGTCAAATCTTTGTCTCAAGGTCTGCTTTTTGGGAAAGTTGAACGATGACACATACATTCACAAACATATAGCAGGATGTTAAATAGAATTTTTCTTATTATGTCTGACTTTTGACTGAAGCCTCAAAGCTAGGCAACATGGGTTTTAAGTACTCACATGCTTCAAAGAGAGAAGCCAGTCACATTTCTACAAGACTTGTTAACGGGGCCAAACTGGCACAGTGGGTATTACTCACAGGTCTGTGTAAGGGAACACTACAGATACAAACCTAGAAATGCAAAACTATAAAAGGACTGGTTGGAGAAAGAACTTTTTTGAAGAGAGTTTGTAGGGAGCCCTGTACTGTTTCATGATGCTTCTTCCTATCTCTGCCAAGTTGGGGGCTGCAAGAAGCTAACATAAAGTTGTTATGGAGTTGTCTGCAGGAAGGGAGACTGATACCTCATTTCCTTGCCAGATGCTTGCTGAGCTGCAGAAACCCATAGACTCGCTCCAACGCCAATAGAAGAGAGTGGGAAGGAGATCACAAGACAATTTAATTTGTGTCCCCAAGAGTTTGAGAGTGAAGTGAGCAAGGTGGAAGTGGGCAGGAGATCAGCCGGAGCAGCCTCAATGGCAAGTTGAGGGGAGAGGACAGTGGCTGGAACATCTGCATGTGCAGAGTTTTCCCTGGGCTAAGTGGCCTCCACAGAATGCTACTGGTCTCAAGTCACCCCAAAAAGCCCCTGCTTGAAGGAGCAAGGGGATCCCCAAGATGTGCTGATAATGGTAGCTGAGAGGTGTTGTGAGAGGTCAGAGAGCATCACTCTTGTCAGAGACTGGGGGAGTGAAGAGGTTCCCACGGAGTACTCTAAAGAATCCACAAAGGTCCCTTGTGAAAGGGCCAGCCAGCATCTGGAGGTGTGCCACAATAGAGGGCAGTGAAAACCAACAGAGGACCACAGATGACTGGCCATCTCTGAACCCTCCTCCATCTCTGTCATCCTCCTCTTCCAGGTCCAGACCTGAAGGAACTGAAGAGAGGGGTAGGATAGGAAAGAAAGAAACAAGGGAACAAAAGGAGAGGCCAACCCTTCCCTCTTCCCCATGACTTGACTTGTTCCAGATCAGGCAGCAGCTGGGAGTTAGAGGGGCTTTGAATTGGGTGAAAAATAGAAGTCTGGACTACTGTAATAGTCCAGAGTTAATGAAAAGCTACTGTTTTGCCTGAGATATTGTTCAAGGGTCAGAAAAGGAGCTTTGACAGAAATGCTTGCAGACAGTTGTAAGAGAAGATTGAAGCTGTTTCTTAAGTGTACCTGCCAAGTTCATCATGTTCAAATGGGTTATGTGTAACATAGGATAGAAAAATGCTTGCATATTGTTTACAAATATGAGTACTGTAGTATAAGGGGAAATGCTCCAATAGGACCAGAAATCATGAAGAGTCCTTGAGAGATAAAAGCAGATAGGTAGAGAGTGAAGGAGAAAAATCACAGCTCCTAAGATAGGACTAATGCAAAAAATCAGAGGAAGTTTGGAGTTCTGTCAAGCCCAGAAGCAGGGGAGGAATGTGGGTGTGAATGTTGAGGAGTTTGAGTGGGGTCCCTAGTGGAAGCACACACAGATGGTGTGGTCCTCCCCTCTTCCAGCACTTGTGCCAAGCAGTGAGTAGCAGAGATGTCAAGACCTGCATCCTGTTCTGTTGGGTTCTTTCCACCTCTTAGGAGCAACCTCTTTCAATCTCTGATGCCTTGATGTCCAGGGGCATATTTCTCCTCTTTTCCTGAAAACTCCTTCTCTATATGACACTCTTCATAGGGATTTTTGAAGTTTGGTTTCATTCCAATGTATGTATCTCAATTTGTGGAATTTCTAGCAACAAGCCAGAAATAATGGTCATGACCTTGAAATCACAGTAACTTCAGGCCAACATGTCTGATACTGGAAAGCAGAAGCAGTCCTGTGCTGATTGTTTTGAAGTCTCCCTTGTGTACTCTGTCTGGCCTTTTTCTCTGTGCTCATCCTCAGGAGTCATGAAATGTAAGTTGGTTCCATCTCGTGATTCTGAGAGATCTGGTGGACTTAATAAGCACTCTTTGCTCTGAGAGGAGGCATTCTTTTGGTGGTGCTGAATTTTAAATTATTTATGGCGAAGATTAGAGCATACCAGCTCCCAGGCAGGCCTCTCCTTTACAAAAATGTATTCTGTATATGTAAACTCCAGAAAAACTCCATGTAGGCTAATTACAGTTTTATACCTATGAATATTTTATTTCTCAATAATTCATAATGGTCCTCAAGGAGCCATTACCATTAAGTAAATATGCATAATCAGAAACCTCCCAAGATTGTAATTGCCCATATTTTTGTTCTGGGTAACATGTATATATACAGTGGGCCACTTATCAGTTTTATTAAAGGATTGTTCTCCATCTCTTTCTCCCACTTTCCTAGCTGCTTTCCTTTCTTTTGCATTCACTCACAAAGCTCAGAAAACAGCACCGAATAATATTATCCTGCCATACAAACTCAGTACTGCCTAAAACTAAATTACCAATGGATGGGCCAGTCTCAACTTTTTTGTCTTTTAGAAGGCATATTATCCTATTACATATGAAAATAAATATTGGAAGACTTACTGGATTTGGTCTTTTCCCCCCAGAAGTAAAGTGAAGGCAGACTTCATAGCTAACTAAGGAAAGGAGAAAGAACGTTTGCAGGCATATGTCCCAAGGGGCAAAGAGGTACCCGGCTCCTGCAGACTAAAGCAAAAGTCTCAGAGTTCATCGGACCTGAATCTTGGGCCAGTTTCTAGCCTAGAGATGGAAGAGGAAGTAAAGGGGCATCCAAAAGGCCCCACTGAATCTATAGCCCAAGGAGAGGTTGAAGAAAGGCCAGAGCAGCACGAAGGAAAGCAGTTGCTTCAAGGGAAATAGTTGAGTCACTGAAAAGTGAACTTGAATTACCCCCACTCCTGAATTCACCCAAAACGCCATGAAATGGGTAGACAATATTTCTTCAAAGCTAGAGCAATGGTTTGTTTGCATAATAAGTAAGTGTTTTATTGTGATACTCTGGACACTGTTTTGACAGTGGGAATGTAGAGCAGGAAAGAAAACAAGAAGAGTATGTAAGAGACAGAGTGTCATACACACAAGTTCCTACCCCCTGCTCTAAGTAAACCCACACATGGGTGTTCTTGGATGCTGCTACCTCTTGATTTGAGGTAAAAGGGCACAAAGAGGGACTTCCCTGGTGGTCTAGTGGTTAAGACTCTGTGCTCCTAATGCAGGGGGCCTGGGTTCAATCCCTGGTCAGGGAACTAGATCCCGCATGCTGCAACTAAGAGCCCGCATGCCACAGCTAAAGATCCTGCATGTGGCAATGAAGATCCCACATGCCACAACTAAGACCCAGCTCAGCCAAATAAGTAAATAAATAAATTTTAAAAGGGCACAAAGAGGCAATGAAAGCCTCAGAGAAGGCATTGCAATGCCAAGTCCGTCAATGGCCCCCAAGCCTCTCGTTTCCATACTCTCTTTTCCATTTCTCCCGGGCCCTCTAGACGAAAGGGAGACACCAAGAGAACTTTGGGAGGTGAGGAAGAAGTAACTTGGGGACCACGCTCTGTCTCCTTGTCATTCTGCTCTAGAGTAAACATCCAGATGACCCAGCTTCCATCATCTTTCTGTCTCAGTACCTGCTAACATCCCACCATACCAGTTCTAAAAGTGAAGTGGTAATCTGTACAAAATGTGCTATTACAAAGTGCTAATGAATGCTGGGAGGCTCCAAACCAAGCCAACATTACTCCTGGAGGCATTTCAGAGCAACCTGTCCCTAGAGACCTCCAAGGGGAGAGAATCCATGAGTACAATGTCACACACAGCGAGAGGTTCCCCAGGGACCCACTTCAGTTAGGGACCTTCTCAGGATCTCTTAGCTCATACCTGTGAGTTATGGCCCACTTGGTGGGCCAGCTCTGCTCTTGCTCCACACGGAAACAATAACTCCCATAATTATATTCTTGGGGTGAGAGTGGGGCTGCTGAAGTGGACATTTCTGTGAACACTGCAAAGTGGGTGGTGGGAAGCCTTTCCAGAACTCCTGGGAGGAGGGTGCAGGCCTTTTAAAATCTCTGTCCCCTGAAGGCATTTGATCCAACTTCAGTGAGTTAAGGAGGTTTTTGTCTCAGGGTGTCACTTGACTACCTCTGCTGATTTCAACTGTCCACAGCGAATACACTTTACCCTGTGCCTATGGGCTCAGCCTTGCCTGAATCTTAGGACCCCTCTTAGCCTCTGTTAGGAGAGATTCACAGAGTTTAGCATCAGGCCACGTTTCTATGTGGTTGGGTTCAATCTGGAGTCTGACTTTTTATGACTAGTCTTATTTCTGATTCGTCTTTGACCTGTCCTCAGCCAGCTCTACTGTAGCCCAAAATTATATAATGTATGATTAAGAGTTTGGGACCTCACTCCTGTAAATGGTGTCTCCATATTTTCAGGTGCTCTGCCACAAGCCTTGGGGTCATCCTCAACTCCTCTATTCTCTCACACCAATAGCTGATCTTTTAGAAAATCCTGAAGACTCTTAATTGAAAATAAGTACAGAATCTAACTGCTGGTTTCCACCTCTAACTACCACTACCACTACTACAAGTCACCACCATCCCTCAGCTAGCTAAATGAATGGCCTCCTCACTGCTCTCCCTGCCTCCACTCTGGTCTCTTTATAGTCCATCCTCCATATAGCAGCCAGACAGAGACTGAAATGTTTAGTCATATCACTGCTCTGTTCAAAATGCTCCAGTGGCTCCCATTTCACTCACAACCGGCCTTTCATGATTTGGCTTCCTTTACCCCTCTCACTTCTCCTCTCATGCACCCTGCTCCAGCCACACAGGCCTCTGTGCTCCTCCTAAAACATGCCAAGCATTCTTCTGCCTCAGATCCTTGGCACTTTCTGTGGCTTCATTGCCACCTTTTCAGTGAGGCCTTCCCAGACCTCCCCTCTCCCACTTGGCCAGCTTTCCTTATCCTTTCTCCAGATTTATTGTTCTCCAAAGTACTTATTACCGCTAGTTAAACAGACATTTATTTTACTTATTTGTTTGCTGCCTACATCTCCCACTAGATTGCAAGCTCCATGAGGCCAGGGTTTTTTGCCCTTTTCATTCTGTACTCTATTCCTGGCACCTAGAACAGGGCCTGGTACATTGTGGCTGCTCAGTGAATGCTGCTGAGTGAATGACTGATGAACAACCAAATGTGGGAATCGTTATTAGGGAGGACATTCAACCAATAGGAAGGTGGGTGGTCTACTTTTGAGAACATTAAAACTATGACATTGTGTAGCATTTACTGGGTTAAATTCAAATGTTAGATTATTTTTAAAAACTATTCAATTATGTTCACTGGCATTTATAATGTTTGGATATTTGCTATAGGCTACAGTTTTTTGTAAATACTGCTAAGCTGTATGTTTCTTATATATTGAAATATTTTAAGAAATCCATAATAATGAGTAAAGAATTGCTAATTTTTCACTTTCAGTTTCTAAAAATTAATATTTTTTGAAAATTTAGAAACACTACAATGAGTGAGGATACAAAAAGTTTACTGAGAATCTGTTTTGAAACTTTACCCAGGGTCAGTCTTGTTCCTGGAGGACAAATAACAGTTTCCAAGAGGTGTGTGTTTCTACCGGAAGCATAGATATTTAGTAAATGTCATAGGCTAAAGAAGCCACAGAAAGTTGCTTTTGTTTGTCTTCTCTCCCATGTTCTCAATTTCATTTAAAACAGCATTTTACTTTTGCTACGGCTGACAAGTCAGCTCATATGCCCATGGGGGCTTAAAAGAATGTGGCAACCTGAGTTGCCGTTTGGTTGTAGGATAAGCAGTTTCTTAACTACGCTGAGGCCCAAGCACCCAGGGTGAAATTGCAAGATCTGTGGCTTCCCACGTGCCAACTTGTATGTTTTCCAGCCCAAATGAGTTTAGGTGGAGCAAGATGTGATCCAACCATATCAAATTCTCAAAGGGCAGTGACTGCTCTCTTGAGAGTAAATTATTCTTTATCCCAATAGTAGAGACAATTGTGTCTGCAGTAGATGCCCTCTGGTCCTGAGGGCTGGTAAGCAAAGAGAGGGCGTGAATGAAAATCATCAAGCACATGCTTAACTTCTCACCTCAATCCAAGTCAAAATGGAAGTCTCTTTGGCTTCTTCTATCAGGAGCCAAAGTTGTCCTTTGAAGCCAGGACAAAGCCAGCAGAGTTCACAATTCTTACACTTTAGCAAGTGTCATCGACAATGGTCATGCTCTGTTCCACTCACATTTTAGTATGTGGCTAGAGGAGGGAAGAATTAAAATTAAATTTTAATTTTAGATTAAATGGACCACTCATTCTGATGTAACGTTTTTGTATGTGGCCTGTGATATTGTGATTCATGACAAGAAATATACATTTAGTTTCTGTCCCTGTTTCTGGCAAAGAGCTCTTAAAACCCTTGGAATTTCCTAAGAGTGATAAAGTTGCCTTGATATTCAGAACAAGCCTCTTTTGACTGAGTTTATGTTAAGAAGGTGACTTTTGAAAGCACCTAAGGATGGGAGCTGGTTGCTGGGGGAACCAACCACATGATTGGAGAGTTGGAACTTTCAGTCTCATCCCCTGACCTCCGGGGAAGGGAGAGGGGCTGGAAGTTGAATTCATTAATCAATCATGACTATGTAATGAAGCCTCCATAAAAATCCCAAAGGATGGGGTTTGGAGAGTTTCCTGGTTGGTGAACCAAAGTGCTTGCATGTGCCATCATGCTGGGCCCCAAACTCCATGAGAACAGAAGCCCCTTTGTCTGAGACTTTGCCTTGTGCATGTTTTCATCTGGCAGTTCATGCATGTCTTTTAATATCCTTTGTAAAAAAACAGAGATCTAGTGACTAAACTGTTTTCCTGAGTTTTGTTAGCCACTCTAGCAAGCTAATTAAATCCAAGGAGGGGGTCATGGGAACCCTTCATTTATAGTCAGTCAGTCTTGGACTTGTGATTGGCACCTGAAGTGGAGGGCAGTCTTGTGGAACTGAGCCCTCAACCAATGGCATCTGATGCTATCTCTGGGTTGACAGTGTCAGAATTGAGTTGACTTGTAAGACTCCCAGTTGCTGTCTTACAGTTGCTTGGTGGTTTAGGGAAACCCCAAACTGCACCCCACTCCACACATTTGAATTGGTTCATCAGAATCTTTATGGTCAGAGGAGGGGAGAATTAAGATTAAATTTTAATTTTAGATTAAATGGATCACTCATTCCAATGTAACAAACATGCTCTGAGCTGCTAAT
This sequence comes from Grampus griseus, assembly GCF_964374135.1. Lineage (NCBI taxonomy): Eukaryota > Metazoa > Chordata > Mammalia > Artiodactyla > Delphinidae > Grampus > Grampus griseus. Next base: position 55,452,029 of record NC_139008.1, read on the forward strand.
TAGATGCACAGGTAGATGCAGATGTAAAAGATGTAGGTTACGTAGATGCAGGTGCTGATATAGATGATGTGGTTTATGTAGGTATTGTAGATGTTGTTGTCCATCACATAGATGTAAATGCTGTAGATATAAAGACAGATGTAGACAGAGTAGATTTCAGTATAGGTGCAGATGTGCATGGCATAGCTGTAAACATGGATGTAGATTAAATTTTTTCAATCTCAGCACTATTGACATTTTGGGCTGGATATTTCTTTGCTGTCAGGGGCTGTTCTGGGTATTGTCCTAGTTGCCAGGGGCACTGTCTCCCCCATCCACAAGTTGTGACAATCAAAAATGTTTCTGGATGTTGCTAAATGCCTCTTGGGTGCAAAGTTGCCTGGGTTGAGAACCAGTGATGTAGCCAACGTAGATACTGATGTAGATTTAAGCATCAGTGTAGATGATGCATATGATGAACATGAAAATGTAGCTGTAGATGATATAGATGTAAACACAGATGTAGGTAAAGTGTATATAAATATGGATGTAGGTGATGATGTAAGAGTAGATATGAATGATATAGCTCTAAACATAGATGTAGATGATGTGTTTGATATAGATAGATGGCATAAATATAAATTTTATGATCTGGGCAGGAAAATGTAGGTGTTAATGATGCAGATGACATAGATTAAGTATAGGTGATGAGATAGATATCTAGACAGATCAATATAGAAGTAAGTTTCCCAACTTGAATTTAAGTTCTTTGAAGGTGGTATATATTCATATCTCCAAGAGTAATTTGGAGGTGTTCATTAATGATCTGTTGATTGTTTAACTAGTTCTACCACTTAGGAGCCAATAGAGTTCTCTTTAGTATTTCAAGTATGCTTTCTATTAAGAAAAGATTATCTTTAGGAAAGTTTGTGGTAATTTAAAACCCCAATTTATAAACAAATGTATGTGGGTAGACATTTAATACACTTAAAAAATATCCTTCATATATTTTCCCAACATTTTATTATGAAAAAATTTGAAACATGCAGAAAACTTGATAAAAGTTTTTATTTATTTATTTATTTTTGGTTGCACTGGGTCTTCATTGCTGCACGTGGGCTTTCTCTAGTTGCGGCGAGTGAGGGCTACACTTCGTTGCGGTGCGTGGGCTTCTCATTTGTGGTGGCTTCTCTTGTTGCGGAGCACGGGCTCTAGGCGTGCAGGCTTCAGTGGTTGTGGCATGCGGGCTCAGTAGTTGTGGCGCACAGGCTTAGTTGCTCCACAGCATGTGGGACCTTCCTGGACCAGGGATCGAACCTGTGTTCCCTGCATTGGCAGGCAGATTCTTAACCACTGCACCACCAGGGAAGTCTCTTAATAAAAATTTACAAATAAGAGCTGTATACCTACCAGCTTTTACCATTAACATTTACTATCCTTACTTATCTCATGTCTATCCATCTAGACACCATCTATCCATCCATCCATCACCTCATCTGACTTCTTGATGTATTTCAAAGCAAGTCCTACTTATGTTTTTAATTGATTTCTTAGAAGACTAAATTCCTGAAAAACTACTTACTTCATATATTTAAATACTATCATTTTAGTTGTGATGGTCATAGGTCACTTGGGATACTCTGCAGAATAAATCTTTGTAGTGTTGAGAAGGTCACCATGACATTTATTAAAAATTTGAAGCTGAAATTCAAGCAAGGATAAGCCCAGAGCTTATTAAGGAGAGACACCGAGAACAGGGAGGCTATGGCATTTCTCCCACCTCTCTTTTGGGAGAGTTTTCAGACCAAGGGTAAGCAGCTTTCTGTCAGGAATGGTTTAGTGTAGTGTTGCCTGAAGGCAGAGAAACTTCCCAGGTGATCTATTAAGGTCCTTTTCATTAGAGCCAACTGACTGAGATCTCCCAGTCTTTACTAAAGGTTGATAATCAGGGTGGAAGAAGAAAAAAAAAATGATGAAAACCAGAAAGACATCAAATTCAAGCTATCCCTTCATTAAATAAGATTATACATCAAGCCTCAGATGGCCTTTCAACTCACTCAGTGAATCTTGGTAGGATGTTCATACACCAGACAACAACTGAGTAAATGTTTCTGCTCTCACCGAGGTCCCCAGCCTTTCTTCCCAGACATCGCCAAGTTGTCAACTCACAGCTGGCTGGCCCACAGTTTACACTGATGCTATCCATAGTCCTAAAAGAAACTGATCTTTTCCTTTGGAGATGAGAAATACTATATCCCCTCAAGATCATATACCCCAAACTTACCATGTTTAGCAAATAGTAAATCTCTCCAAAACATCAAAGCTGACAGGGACCTGTCTAAAGTGCATTGGCTGTAGACTGTGGCATTTCCAAACATCTAGGATGTTACTGAATGGATGGAGGTTGGAGTCAGTCAGTCAGTGAGATTTATTCAGTTATTCCAGGGCTGTGGTCAGGGTCTGAGCTGTTAGCGTGTTACCAGACAGGGAGGAAAGAGGACTAAACCACAGAGTGACCCTGTAACATGGGTGGAGAGCTACTGAACAATGAGTAGTGAAGTAAGCAATCTGTATCAATTGGAAATTTGGTTTGGGGGAGGCAGAGGATGTGCATCTACCAGTTGATTCTGGGAAGATTTACTCTGGGCTCTGAATGGATGGGGAGCAGAAAGTTTGTCCACTAGTCTGGAGGATGAGAGAACACAGTGTAGCAGATGCTGAGGATACCCTGCCCGTATCACCCTGGGCCTTGACATTTTGTGCATAGCAGCCTGACTTCGAACTGCCGGAGGGCTTTTTCTGGTGGTTTGGTTTTGCTTTGCCTAGACACACAGCAGGCCAGAAGTGCCGGAGAGTTAGTGCCTTCCCAGCAGCAGCCTTCGACCAAACACTGTGGAATTGGTGTTTTTATACCCCAGCTCCATAACTCCTTGTTCAGGATAACTGAGGCTTACATTCTGCACTGGCCCCCCAGAGTTCCCCAATAGGGTTAAGTTCCAATTGTCCACAGTGGCATCTTCCTTAAGCAAGCACCTCCTATTGGCTTCCGTCCCTCCTGTCTCAGTTCCCCACTCCCCTACTCAAATAAACTACTTGCACTTGAACTTGTGCCTCAGAGTCTGCTTCTAAGGGAACATAAACTAAGACACACAGGCAGTGGACAAATGCTTTGAAGATCCCTCTGGCTCATTATTTTCTCTCTTGTAATGTGTTAAGACGATCAGAAAACAGAGAAGACAGGGACTGCCAAGCACTCTTACCTCAGCCCAGGAAATGCAAGGACATCTTTTCCTGGTAACAAAAAAATTCTTTGCCTTTGGGAACAGCTGTCACAGTGTCAGCTCTGGCTTCATATTACGTACCCACACGATACTACCTTCCATTATAGAATTTGAGAGCCATCAGAAATACACTGAGAGAACAGTGACAGAATCCTAGCTGTTGCCTCAACAAACCTCCTATGTTCCAGCTCATCTCTGCCCCAATCTGATATGTAGCAACATGAAATATTTTCAAATGCAAATCTAATCACTAATGGAATCCTTGTAGGAGAAGTTTTAATGCCCTTGGAAGTCACTGTGCTCACACTGAGCATCTGAGTGAAAGTCAGGTGGACAGATCGATCTTCAGTTTTCCCCCAGAAATTAGGCCAGGAGACAGTCACTGAACTACTAGGACACAAAAGAAACTGTTTCTCCTTCAATGAGGTTAAATCCTTTGCAAAATCAGCACTTAGAATAGTGATGTTTGTCTGGGGATGTAATCCATTTTCTGGAGGTGGTAGGAAATATCTCTATATTTCGTAGAATTAAAATAACTACTGTTGTCTATGTCCTTACACTAACAGAAGTTCAATCGTGGAGATAAAGTGTCATCTGCTATCATGGGAGGATAATTAGCATCCTAAGGCTCTTTCCTCTATGATGTGGGTCATGGTGGGAAGCAGGATTCACTTCCTACTGTAGAAGCAAGCCAAGCCAGATGGCCCTTTCCCTGACCCCTGGCTGAAGAGGACAGTCACATTATCCAGCCTCAGCAACTCAGGTGTTCCCACCCTGGATTTTTAATTTAGACTCAGGGACAGTTCAGAATTCCATGGCAGCAGAGGCACTTGGGCTCTTGGCCTCAGCTGTGGTGGTGTCCATCGGCCAGAGAGGCATCAGGGCCAGGGTTAGGGACATTCAAATCAGGCTGTCCCTGCAGCATGACCTCAGCTGTGTTCCTGCGGCCCAGCCTCTCTCAGATCCTGCCTGTCTTTAAAACCTAGTTATCCAGGCTTCTGGTCAATTCTGTTAGCCCCCATTATCCTTCTACTAAAGTTAGCTGGAGTCTACTCCTGTTATGTGTCATCCAGAACCCCGAGGGGCACAGAGAGTGATATCCCCAAGTGTACAGAGTCTCTCCTGTAGGTCAGAGACCTAGCTCTTGTCTAGGGGACATCTAGATGTCTAGATAACTAGTCAAAGGAGCCTTATCTCCTTCACTGCAGGGGGCTTGATTGCATAATTGTTAAGTTTCCTTTCCTGTTCTAAAAGTCTATGACTCTACATGGAGTGTTGGACAGTGAAGACACAAAACTACTTGAACTTCTGTATCCTTAGTGGTAAGAAGAGGGTTTCTGGAAAAATAAATGCCATTGTGTGGTGGTTTGGGTTTGCTTTGCCCATATCACCCAATCTGGCCCATATCAAACAATCAAAGAGTATCTCAAGTCTATACTATGTATATGTCCCCAAATATCTCAGTTCTGTATCGTGCATATGATTGTATCTGGTAAACATTGTTTGGGGCATATCAAGGCAAAGGAAACCCATAGTTCAATTAACAATGTTCACAGGTGTCTGTTATATGAATGGTCCCACTGGAGACAAAGAATCAGAGATGTTAAGACAGGGAGAGTGACTGACACTTTTACGTACTCAGTAATATGAATGACTTTGTAGCCATGAAAACAGTCTGGAGAGTGGGCAGTGTGGTCATAACATGCATAGATCATGGAGTTTGGTTGGGAGAGTAGAGGTCATTTGTTTTTAAGCCCTTCCCATGGTCACACTATAACAATTTCAGGGAAAACCCACTTGAAACATTATGAATCAGGGAAACTTTTGTAGTTAATGATAAACCAATCTGGAGAGTGGTTCAAAACAGTTTTTGAAGGAAAGGGAGACTATTATAGATTAAAAGAGGCTTAAGAGATATGTCAGCCAAAAGCAATGGTAGATCCTTGTTTAAATCCTGATTCAGCTAAAACTGTAAGAACATGGACTATTAGATGATGTTAAGGAGTTATTGATGATTATCTTGGAGGTATTAGTGGTATTGTGGTGTGTTTTTTTCCCCAAGTCCTTATCCATTAGACATACATGCTGAATCTATGGATGAAATAAAAGAATGTCTTGGATTTGCCTTAAAATATTGTAGCACAGTATTACTGAAAGTGTGGTCTGTGGATCAGTGCCAGTTTGCCAATTGTGTGCTATTAGTCTGTGGTAAGTGCAGACATTGACAATGAGTGTTTAGAAACCGTGACAGCACTTTGCATTGTCATGGCATCCAAGCAGCTATGAGTGGACTTGTCTCATTGACCAGCGCAGAGCCCAGTTGGGTATTGTTGAACTTGCATGCCCAACTGCCTGTGGTCCATGACAGATTGGAAATTAAACAGAAGGATTCTTCACCACTGATAGCTTAAGAAGAATTGCTTTAGCACACACACAAAGAGGGGCAGGGGTGAGTAGAGATAGATGAAAAAGAATGGCAGAAAGTTGATGACTGTTGAAGCTAGGTGATGGGCACATAGTACAATTCTCTCTATTTTTGTGAAGGTTTGAAAATCTACATCATTTGGTTTATTAAATAGTTTTTAAACACCCAGCCTGTTAATGGAGCTATTTTAAATACATACATTTTCAATGCATATATTTATATCTAAACATATAGTATATATGTATGTGTGTATTTCAAATAATATAAAAATGACACAGAATTCACACAGCTTACATAACATATGTAACTTTATTTTACAGAAATCTTAGGTAAACAAAGTAATTTCCTGGATCATAAGCTTGGTGAGCTTTTATTATATAATTATAATAAACAGATTATATAATAAACACCTTGAGGCCAAGGATCCTGTGAGATATCACTTCTGTTCCTCCACAGCACTCAACCCACGGTACTGCAGAGTTAATGGTCCCTAATAAACCCTGGCTGATAGGCTAAACTCAGGAACTGAATTGTTATGAAGAGTGGTTTAACTCTCCATGCACTAACAACACACCACTCAATCAATCAATTTGAAAATCAGTTTCCTGAATCCACCCTCACAGAGATTTGTCACGGAACATTTGAGATTGAGGAGGACTTCAAGCTTTGCTAATGTCCTCATCTTGCAAATGGAAATGAGGGCCAGAGAAGTTATATGAGCTTCACTGGATATTCTGCTTGTTAGTGCCAGTGCTGTTGCCTCTGATGCCTACAATTGGACTGTTCCTTCTGCCATGATGTTTCTCAGAACGTACAAGTTCACCTCCCACCCCCTGCCCCTTGCTCCTCATTTAAAATTATATGGTTTCAGTTGTAGGAAAGAGAAAGAAGTTGTCAAGCGGACTCCACCAGGAGGCTGAACAAGAGGTGCGACTATAGAATAGGTTCATGTAATGGTCAGTATTTGCCCAGCACTGCTCTGTGCCTCTGGCCTTCAGGAACTTTCTGTCTATTTGGGGAAAGCAGATGTACACATATTAATAGAGGATGGTCCTGATGTGTAGGATTAAAGCATAAATGAGTAGCTGGGTACAGCCGGGGGTGGGGGGTGGGGCTGGAGAAGGGAGGAATATCTTGGAGGCCATAGAGCTTGGGCATGAGGTCAGAGAACCAAGGAGAGGGAAGAATCCTAGGGTTAGAATCACACAGACCTGGGTTTCTGCTTCACCCTGTTGGTATTAAAGAGCTTGGGAGGTTTCTGTGGGGAACAGGATGGGATCCAACACTGACTGGATTTAGAAAGACCAATATGGTAGCAACAGTGTGTGGGAGTGTCTGGCAGCAGAGAGAACCATGACGAGGGCCTAAGGAGATGAAAGCGTAGAGCAGGTGATGGCAGTGGGAAGAGAGAGAAAAGGCAGATGTGAGAACTTTGACTTTTAAGTAAAAAAAAAACCAAAAAACACCAAAAATCCCCCCAAGACTATGTGATGTGCCAGGTGCTGTTCTAATACCATACAAATCTGAACTTATTTGAACACCCTGAACTAGTATTATTGTTATTCCTGAAACTGAGACACAGGAAGGTTAAGTCACATGCCCAAGGACACACACTGATAAATGGTAAAGTCAAGATCACACCCAGGCAGTTTGGCTGCTGCGTCTCAGCTCTTCACCACTGCATGCTATAGTGAAGTAAAGGTGTTAGAGGTTAAAGTCATGATGACTCCATCATGACTAAGTGACTTAGAAACTGTTAATGCCATTGACAAGTTAGATACATTAAATGAGAATATTAGCCTGCGGGAAAGCAGATACATATACTTGGTTTTTTATATGTTTTGTTTAAGTTGACAAGGCTGCATCTGAGTAGAATGTCCTGTGGGAAATTAGAACTATAGGACAGGAACTCGGGAGAGATGTGGTTGTTAGTTTCTTTCTGTCAGCGCTTGAAAAATGTTGTGCCACTTCATTCTGACCTCCATGATTTCAGATGAGAAATCTGCTGTCATTTGAATTGATATTTGCCTGTAAGTAATGCATCATTTCTCTCTTGTTGCTCTGAAGATTTTTTTCTTTAGTTTTCAGAAGTTTAATTATGATATGTTTTGACGAGGAGTTTTTTAGATTTATCCTATTTCAGGTTCATTTAGCTCTTGAATCTGTAGGTTTCTGTCTTTCACCATTACTTCAGCCATTATTTCTTTGAATGTTTGTTTAGTCCCACAGTCTCTCTTGTCTCCTGCTGGGATTCTGATGATATATATGTTAGAGCTTTTGTTACTGTCCCACAGGTCCCTCTTTTTCCCTAATCTCTCTTAGCTGTTTTTCAGATTGAGTGAATTTGATTGAATAGTCCTCAAGTCCAGTGATTCCATCTTTTGTAATCTTCAATCTACCATTAAGCCTATCCTGTGAGTTTTTTATTTTAGTGGTTGTACTTTTCAGTTCTATAATTTTCACTTGGTTCTTTTTTGTAACTTCTATTTCTTTGCTGAGGTTTTCTATTTTTTCATGTTTCTGGGGATTTCATAATTGCTGGCTGAAACCATTTTAGAGTGGCTGCTTTAAAATCTTTGCCAGATAATTCCAACAACTGATTCATCTCACTAGTGGTGTCAGTTGATTATCTTTTCTCATTCAAGTTGTGATTTTCCTGCTTCTTGGTATGACAAGTGATTTTTTTAATAGTATTTGGACATTTTGCATATAATGTTAGGAGACTCTTGATCTTATATAAATCCTCTATTTTACTGGGCAGCCACTCTGTTCAGTTTTTTTTTAAGGCTTACTTTTGTAGGCTATCATTTCAATGACAGTTTAGTTTTCTGAGCTCTTGCAATGTTGTTCTGATCCACTTTGTTCTTCTGGCTCTGCTTAAGCTCCAACTGGATCCCTACATATGATGCCTACATGGGTTAAAGGTGCTTCCCTGGGCTGCTTGGTGTCATTAGGCAGATGAAGGGAGATGCCCTGGGTTACCTTCTGTCACTGCATAGAAGGCTGGAGACACTGAGCCTGCTGGCACTACTAGTGAATTTGGAGGGACTTGCCTGTTGTCATCTGGTGTGGGGCAGTGGATGAGCTTGGTTCCTGGGTTTCTCTGTTTCCACCGATGTGGGCAGATTGGGTCGACTGTTGTTTGGGGTGGGAGGGTAGGGCATGGGATGGGTTGGCCAACCTGCATTTTGCTGTTACCACCACTATGGGCAGATCAGTCTGCTGCTGACTGTGACTGTGGGGTGAGGGATGGGTTGGAAATTCATTTCTGCTTCTTGCTGCTGCTGTGAGCGGGTTGGTCCCGCTGCTACCACAGGGTATGAGTCTCCCCACTAAGGCTTTGGTATCATTCTCTTTTCCTGGTCATTTAGCCAGAGAGAACAGACTTTTCTTCCTTCCTCCTCTCCTTCTTTCCTTCCTTCCTTCCTTCCGTCTCTTTCTTGCTTGCTTTCTCTTGCTCTTTCTTTCGCTCTCTCTCTCTCTTTTTGTCCATTGTTTTTGTTTTTTTTAAAATCTGTTGTCTGTTGTTGGTTTCAGGTTGCAGGTTGGCTGGTACTCAGGATCTATGGAAGATAAAAGAACACTCAGAGAATTCACCGTGGTGTTGTTCTTCAAGACATGAGGTCCCCAGCCAGTCCTTTTTCTTCTTTCCATCTTTAAGAGTCCTTCAGAGTAGGATTGTCTGTCGAATTCTTTCCATGGCATTTGGCTGTTTTTAGAGGGGAGGAGCCAGGAAAAATGAGTCTATATCATCTTCTCCTGGAACTGGTAGCTGCCTCAGGATTTTGAGCAAATGTGTTTGTTTAAGCCACTGTATTAGCTGCTGACTGCTGCTGTAATAAATTACCACAACCTTAGTGGCTTAAAACAACACAAATATATTATCTTGGGGCTGCATTCCTTCCAGAGGCTCTGGGGAGAATCCATTCTTTGCCTTTCCAAAGAATGCTATCTGTGGTCCCCTTCCAGCAATGGCATCACTTTGACCTCTTCTTCCATCATCACATCTCCTTCTCTGACTCTCAAACTCCTGCCTCCCCTATATAAGGGCACTTGTGATGATATCAGGTCTACCTGGACAATCCAGGATGACCTTTTCATTTCAAGATCCTTAACTGAATCATACCAATCATATCTGCAAAGTCCTTTTTGCCACATAAGGTAACATATTCCCAGGTTTCAGGGATTAGGTCATGGACATCTTTGGGGACCAGTCTTCTGTTTGTTACAAAGCTAATAGATGTACTTTTGGATATAGATTCCCCAGCTCCCCAGCTCTTCTTCACAGAGGCAGCAAGAGTTATGTTTCTTCTGCATGTCTCCAAAGATATTTTACGCATCCACAAACATTTCTCTTTTGCCTCCATTTCCCCCACACAAATGGTAATTTACTGCATAGACTCTTTTTCTCCTTGCTTTTGTTTTCCAGTTAATAATAGAGTTTGGAGATCTTTCTACATCAGAATAAAAAGAACTTCCTCATTCTTTTACAGCTGCATAGTGGTCCATAATGTGGATATGCCATAATCTATCTAACCACTCCTTACTATGGGACATTAAAGCCTCCGCTGGGATTTGAGGGGGTGATTAAAAATGGCCTTACTTTCAAGGGGGGAGGGTGCTAGTCACAGTCATGGCTGAAAGGGGCTTCAACTGAGCAGCAGTAGGGTAGAGGCCAGATTAGAAAGGGATGATGAACTAGTGAGCACAGAACATTACTGCCATTCTTACAAATTCACAATTTCACTGTGCTCTATAATTTACAAAGGGCTTTCAGGCATGTTTTATATTAACATATATTGAATATTCATTAACTTATGAGAGCCTCATAAAGACTTTGAGACATAACAATCACCTATTATCCACAATTTGCAGATAAGTAAATTCAGGCCCAGAGAGGTTAAGTGACATGCTTGGGGGTGAACAGCAGCAGAGCCATCTCAGGGTCTTCTCTGTTTCCAAATTCCAGCAACCTGTGTCTTAGCTATTTCCTTGGTCCAGAAGATGGAAGCAAAGGGAAGAAGAGGAGCTGGACAGAGCTAGCATCATTAAATGAAGGGTTCTTTTTTTGCTGTGTGTGTATGGGTGTGTGTGTGTGTGTGTGTGTGTGTGTGTATGGGTGTGTGTGTGTGTGTGTGTGTGTGTGTGTAATTCTTTTTTTTAAGATAAAGGAAACCTGGAAATACATGATGGAAAAGTGAGAGGAAATGGGAGAAGGCTGAGGATACAAGACAGTGGGGAGAGAATGTGAAAAATCACAGGAGGGTTAGGCACTGCATCCTTGCTGCCAGGAGTTCTTGAACCAGAGCATCTGAGAATTCCACACCTTATACCCAAATGGGCCACACACCTTCTAGAGAGTCAGTGGGGCAAGCATTAATCAGGATCCCAGGGGTATCTGGCAAAGGTAACCAGAACGCTTTCACAGCTCGAATACACATGAACTATATTCTCATAAAATAATAAAGTGTGCTTAAGGCATCTGACATTAAGCTGCAAATGCTGAAGGAGGCCGAGGAAAAAATAACAGTGACAGAGGGGTCCTGAGTCTTGTGTCTTCTGTGAATGCACTACCCAGAGAGACAGCAGTTGGAAAGGATTCACTTGGGTGGATTTGTAGAATTCTTGCTTCAGCTGCTGTTAAAACCACTTTCTCCAATGCACAGCTTTCAGGTATTTAAGAAAAAAGCAATGAGAGAATAAGGCCAGTGGGTTGCAAGCAGGTAAGCAGGCTTGAGTCTGGTCCACAAGCCTATTTCCTGAGAGAATCATTTATCCCAAAGGGGCTGTCATTTGGGTCTCCTTAACATGGACTTTCTCCACCCAAGCAAGAAACTGGCATAGGTCGCCACAGAAACGACTGTGCAGAGGTAGCCCAAGCCCACAAGGGACAGTTTGGGTTTTCTGAACACTGTGTTTTTCTGGTAAATGAACCATGAGAACTGATCAGCTCTGGAAGGTCTAAAATCATGGCCCATGGACCAATAACATTCAGGGATGTGGCCATAGAGTTCTGTCAGCATGAGTGGGAATTTCTCGACCCTGTTCAGAAGAAGTTGTACTGGGATGTGATGATGGAGAACTATAGTAACTTGGTCTCAGTGGGCCATCCCATTTATAAGCCAGACACAATTGTTTTATTGGAGCCAGGGAAAGAACCCTGGATGGTTGTGAGGGAAGAAACAAGAAGCTGGAGTACAGATTTGTATTCAAGTTATAAAATAATCAGCGATAGAAAAACTTTTATATCTGGAAAATGTTCATCTCTTTCTGCATCAGAGAATTCATAGTGGTGAGAAACTCTATGAAGATGAAGAATGTGGGAAGGCCTTTAGTTATGCCTCAAACCTTGCTCAACACGGAAGAGTTCATATTGGAGCAGACAGCCAGGACTCCAAGATGGCATCAGTCGTACCACTGAAGGAGAAGTTCCTGGATGTCAAATTAGGGGAGCTGCCACACTGGATACTAATGCAGGATTTCATCCCTAAATACATTGCTGGAGCATTTCAAAGAGGTTATTACCAGTATTACCACAGTATTTTAACGTGAAGAAGGGGAGTGTTGCTGGGCTTTCTATGGTGCTGGCAGCTTACGTGCTTTTCAACTACTGCCATTCTTACAAGGAAATTAAACATGTGAGTTCCCTGGCAGTCCCACGGTTAGGACTCCACACTTTCACTGGCTAGGGCCTGAGTTCGATCTCTGCTCATGGAACTACAATCCCAGATTTTGGGTCTTGGTTCCCCAGCTGGGGGTCAAATCTGAGCCCCTGTGGTGGGAGCGCCAGTCCTGGCCGCTGGACCACCAGAGAATTCCTGGCCCCAGGGAATATTAATTGGCGTGAGCTCTCCCGGAGGTCCCCATCTCGGCACCAAGACCCAGCTCCACCCAACAGCCTGCAAGCTCCAGCGCAGGACGCCTCATGCCAAACAACCAGCAAGACAAGAACACAGCCCCACCCATCACCCATCAGCCTAAAGTTGTACTAAGCTCATGGACACCTCAAAACACACCCCTTGACACGGCCCTGCACACCAGAGGGACAAGACCCAGCTCCACCCACCAGAGCACAGGCACCAATCCCTCCCACCAGGAAGCCTACATAAGCCCTTGGACCAATCTCACCCACTGGGGGCAGAGACCAGAAGCAAGAGGAACTATGACCCTGCAGCCTGCAGAAGGGAGACCACAAACACAGTAAATTAGACAAAATGAGATGACAGAGGAATATGCTGCAGATGAAGGAATAAGGTAAAAAGAAAAGAAATCTTCCATAAACATGAGTAGCCAAATGACTACCACTGAAGAGGGCACACTCTACATTCCTGACCATGACCTTTGCCTGGCAGCCCTGAATCCTCTCATGTCCTAATGGAAAATTAACAATAAAAGATGACTGGTTAAAAAAAAAAAAAAAGGATCTCTCAGCAACTTTCAAGTATGTAATACAGTAGTATTAACTCTGCTCACCATGTTGTATGTTACATCCCCATGACTTATTTTGTAATTGGAAATTTGTAGCTTTTGACTACCTTCACCCATTTCACCCACTGCCTCTGGCAATCATCAATATGTTCTCTATCTAAGGCTCTGGTCTCACTTCTGGGTTTTTTTTTTTTTTTGGATTTCACATATAAGTGAGATCATACAGTATTGGTATTTGTCTTTCTCTGCCTGACTTCACTTAGTGTGATGCCCTCAAGATCCATCCATGTTGTCACAAATGGCAGGATTTCCTTCTTTTTATGACTAATATTTGACTGTATATATGCCACATTTTAAAAAACCCATTCATCTCTTGATGAACTCTTGTTGTTTCCATGTCTTGGCTTTGTGGGTGGTGCTGCATTGAACACTGGGTTATAGATATATTTTCAAGATAGGGATTTTGTTTCCTTTGGTTGGATACCAAGACGTAGAACTGCTGGGTTATATAGTAGTTCTAGTTTTAATTTTTTGAGGAACCTCCTCACTGTTTTCCATGGTGGCTGCACTAATTTGCATTCCCTCTGGCAGTACATAAGTGTTCCCTTTTTTCCACGTCCTTGCCAACACTTGTTATTTCTTGTCTTTTTGATAATAGCCATTCTTACAGGTGTGAGGTGATATTTTATTGTAGTTTTGATTTGCATTTCCCTGATGATTAGTGATGTTGAGCACCTTTTCCTGTACCTGTTGGCCATTTGTATGTCTTCTTTGGAAAAATGTCTATTCAGATCCTCTCTCCATTTTTTAATTGGGTTGTTTGTTTAATTTTCTATTAAGTTGTATACATTTTAAAAAATATATTGTGGATGGTAAGTCAACTATATTCCAGTATAAAGTAAAAATTAAAAACAAAAAACAAAAAACATGGGCTTTCTCTGAATGTAAACTTGCTCATAGAGATTGTGCTCTCTGACAGATAGGGAAAGTGGTTTTCCCCTGGAAAAGAAAGTAGAGTCTGAGAGAGTCAGCCACTGCAAAGTAACCTGGGAGAATGGGAATAGAGAGAGGAAAGGAATAAAAAAATGTTTTGAGTAAAAATGCAGACAAAAGCAAACTGGCTTGTCATTTACTTGGATGTACACAAACCAACATGTGAATGAAATTGATCGTATCTGCTTCATCTTGCTTCCACTGAAGTATTTTAAAGTAAATTACAACCATCAAAATGTTTTACCGCTGAATCCTTCAGTACACATCTCTAAACAATACAGACATTTCCTACATTTTATTTTATAAATATAAATAAGTATCGCTGTTTGCCAGCCTGGACGTGCTAGGCATGGGTGAACAAGATACAGCTCATGTTCCTTTGGTGGGGGTGGGAGATGGAGAGGTGGGAAGAGACTTAAACCATGTACCACATCGTTACATTTGTTTGGTGTAATCAAGTTATGAAGGTGATGCTCTGTGCTGTATCCATCACCTATGGAAGGTAGCCCCTCCCATAAGGGAAGGTGGGAGGGAGCTGTCCCAGAAGGCTTCTCTGAGGAAGGCACACTGTGGGTGACCCTGGGGTGGGAGGAAGGTCAGCATTCTGGAGCAGGGAGCAGAGGATAGCTTGGGGTTAGGTATGGGCTCTGACACCACCTCCACTACCTATTAGTTCTCTGTGCCTCTGTTTCCCCATCTGTAAAATTGGGCCAGTAACAGGGGTGTTTGAAATGATGGTTGACACTTATTAAGGCATCCACAGTCCTACCCAAAACCTGTTGGTTAAGGAGATGGCATGTTGAGCAACTGAGAAGCCACTGTGGCTGCAGCAAAGAGAGTAAGGGTGAAGCCCTGGGATGGGCAGGACCAACTGCTAGACCAAGGGCAGCGAGAAGCATGGAAGGCAAGTGGCAAGGTTGGGTCTATATTTTTAATTTTTCAGTTATCTATTTCATTGCAAAGGTAATACATGCTTTCATTTTGGATTGCCATGTCCCCACACCTTTGTTAACACTTCACGGGATTGATCTTTTCAATTTCTTACCAATCATATATATTCTAAAATGGCAACACTTTGTAAAAACTGCATTTCTTTTTTTTTTTTTTTTTTTTGCTCACTGCTGTGGCCTCTCCCATTGCGGAGCACAGGCTCCAGACGCACAGGCTCAGCGGCCATGGCTCACGGGCCTAGCCGCTCCATGGCATGTGGGATCTTCCCAGACCGGGGCACGAACCCGTGTCCCCTGCATCGGCAAGCAGACTCTCAACCACTGCGCCACCAGGGAAGCCCAAAAACTGCATTTCTTTTTTCTTGGCTGCATTGCGTCTTCATTGCTGTGCACAGGCTTTCTCTAGTTGCAGCGAGCAGGGACTACTCTTTGTTGCAGGTGTGGGCTTCTCATTGCAGTGGCTTCTCTTGTTGTGGAGCGTGAGCTCTAGGCGCGCGGGCTTCAGTAGTTGCCCTGCATGGGCTTCAGTAGTTCTGGTGCACAGGCTCTAGAGCTCAGGCTCAGTAGTTGTGGCTCACAGTCTTAGTTGCTCTGTGGAATGTGGGATATTCCCAGACCAGGGATGGAACCTGTGTCCCCTGCATTGGCAGGTGGATTCTTAACCACTGTGCCACCAGGGAAGTCCCTAAAAACTGCACTTCTGTGATAACTTACATCAAGCGGCTATTCATACTGTCCCCTGAGAAAAAAATGCACAACCTAACAGTTGCGAGTTAATGTTTTATTCAGGGAACTTACTGAGGACTATAGCCTGGGAAGGCAGCCTCCCAGATAGCTCTGGGGAACTGTTCCAAAGAGCTAAGGGAGGAGCCAGGATATATAGGAGTTTTTGCTGAAAAACACAAAACAAAACATGTAGTTGAACATCAAAAGATTACTGCTAATCCCCAAAACCAGACATTTCAAGTTAATGATTTTAGTGCTTTAGTATGGGAAGATGCAAGAGTCTGGGCTCATTGAAATTATTCCTTTGATATGCACCTTAACTATGAAGGGCCAGCATCTAGTTTTTCTCTGTACTGAGTTCCCCTCAGGGTGCACCATCAGGGCAGCTGCCTTGGCTGAGGGCGTGATGGCTGCAACAGTCATTGTTCACTGAAATGCCAGGCAATGCTTTTTGCCCACAATATTTACTAACAATTTGCATTTCTTCTGTGAAGTACCTGTTCATACTCTTAGTTCATCTTTCTATTCATTTGCCATTTTAGCATTTATTTACAGAAACTCTTCATATATTACAACATTAAACTCTTGTTTGTTAATATCTGAGCAAATTTTTTCTCAAGTCTGTCTCTTGTCTTTCAACCTTTCTTTCCTTCTTTTTTAAATAAACTTTTTTTTTCTATTATTAAGATTTCATACATAGAAAAGTAGAAAGACTAGTGAATCTCCGTATACTCATTACCTAGATGTGGTAACTGATAACATTTTGTCATATTTGTTTCATTATCTTGTTTCTGATAAAGTATTTTAAGTATTATAATTTTTTTTATTTAATAGAAAATTATAGACATTAAGACATTTACCCTAAATCCTCCAGTATACATCTCTATTTTTTTTACAAAACCATAATACCATTATCACATATTTATGATATCTTTCAAAGTTTTTTACTTTTATGTAGTCATAACTGTCAGTCTTTCATTGTTTTGCATTGCTATCTGTTTTAGGAAGTGCTTTCTCATGCAAAGATTATTAAAAAACTTATCTTTATTGTCATCTGCAATTCTATAGAGGTTTTTTTTTTTTTTTTGCACTTAGATCTTTAATCATCTGGACTTTATTTTTGTGTATATTGTGAGGTGGAGATCTCACCATTTATAGAATATTTAGGTGATTCAACATTTACCAGCGTTTTGAAATGTTGCCCTTAACACAGACTAAATTCCCATGGGGACTTCCCTGGTGGTCCAGTGGTTAAGAATCTGCCTTCCAGTGCAGGGGATGCAGGTTCGATCCCTGGTTAGGGAACTAAGATCCCACATGCCGAGGGACAACTAAGCCCACGTGCCACAACTACTGAGACCGTGTGCTCTGGTGCCTGCATGCCACAACTAGAGAGAAGCCCGTGAGCTGCAACTAGAGAAGCTTGTGCACCGCAACGAAGAGCCCGTGCGCCACAACGGAAGGATGCCACATGCTGCAACCAAGACCCAATGCAGCCAAATAAATAAATTAATTTTAAAAACTTCCATGAATATGGCAACTTATCTTAATTTTGCTTAAAATCTTCAAGTCCCACTGTCTTTAGAATAAAATTCTAATCCCTCATCTGGGCTTAAAAGGCCTCCCCCTGCTTACGAAACTCATCTACCACTCTGCCCTCTGCAGACTGTGCTCTAGCCCCAGGGACCTTCTTCCATCTGGGCACTCAGAGCTCATACCAGGCTGTTTCACACTGATTTCGCACATGCCATTCCCTCTGCCTGGATGCTCCAGCCTCTATGTGGCTGGCTCTGGGGAACCTTGCAGCTCTTAGTTCAAATGGCACTTCTTCAGAGTCCTTCTCAGACCACCCAGTCTAAGCACCCACCCCAGGCACTACTACATCCCTTTTATTGCCCCGAAGCACCTCTCACTATTTGAAGTTACCTTGCCTGTTCCGTCACCCACTAGAGGGTAAACTCCATGACAGCAGGAGACCTTCCAGGTCTGGTTCCCTGCTGTTGGGTCAAAGAAAGTAGACTTTCATCATTTTGATAGAAGTTGCCAAATTGCCCTGAGAAAAGCTTTGCCACTTTACTTTCCCCTTGATAGTCAATCAGAGCACTTGTCTCTCTGTACTCTTGCCAGAACTAGAGTCCTTCCAATTTTTTACCACCTCCAAAATACAAAAATCAAGAAACAAAAACAGACAAACCCAAAACAACTAAGGGTATCTTATTTAAATAAATTAAAATTTAACCTCATAAATTGCAGTTCTTCGTGTTTGAGTACGGTTGTTATGCTTATTAGCCATTTATATATACTTTTTTCTTAACTATCAGTTCATATCCTTTGTCAGGTTTTTCATTTGGTTTATTTCTAATAATTTGTAAGAATTCTGTTTATTAAAAAAGTCTCTTTATTACATGTGTTCCCAGTATTTTTCCTCATTTTGATCTTGTTTATGACCTTAAATATTTTTTGCCTGCAGAATTTTAATATTTCTAAAAAGTCAAATTTATCACATTTTTCCTTTAGGATTTTCAGGTTTTGTGCCATTCTTAGAAAGATCTTCTCTATTCCAAGATATCTAGATAGCTCTTTCCATATATGTATATGTATACACTCATTTTTTATTCTAACATTTTTATGATTTTATTTTTAAATTTTGAAATCTTTAATCCATCTGGAATTCATTTTGATATCAGGAGTGAGGTGAAGAATCTAACCTTTTTTCCTTTCCTCCCCCAGGGTGGGGAGCCAAATGTGCTAAGACCATTTGCTAAAAAATCCACTTTTCCTCATGGATTTGAAATGCTACCTTCATCATATATTCAGTTTCCATCTACATTTATATCTATTTATGGGCTGAACTATTATTCTTCATCTATCTTTCTTTTCTAGTTGCTTTAATCACTGTAGAGTTAGAAACATTTTCACATTTGACAAGGCTAGCTCCTTCTCTTTAATTTGCTAGCTATTGATGCATATTTTGCTTTTTAAAAGGATTTGCACTGGGAATTCCCTGGTGGTCTAGTGGTTAGGACTCCACCCTTCCACTGCTGGGGTGGGGGTGCCCAGATTCCATCCCTGGTCAGGGAAATAAGATCCCACAAGCCACGTGGTATGGCTAAAAAATAAAATAAAATGATTTGCACTATGGCTGCAGGGTAAAGAGAATGGAAAAGGTGGATGTGTCTTGACCTGATGGAACTTCCTTGTAGTATTCCAGGAGAGAGATGGTAGAATAGAGATTAGAACACAGAAGTTACCATAGATTACCCCATTGTATTCCAAATTTTAATCATTTTCCAGTATACCACCTTTCATAATTATTGATATATCTAAATGTTACCTACACTATTATTAAGTTAATTTTTCACTACTTCAATTCATTTTAAAATTTTACATACTTACATTAGGTGCATCCTATGTAATATCTGTAAAAGCATAGATCAGACATAGTAGTTATAATATTTTATAGTTATAAATGAATAGATAACAATGAAAATAAACATTGTCCATCTAGCACCTAAAGTTCTTTTGTGTACAACCAGTGGTTTGAGAAACGTTGATCTGAGCAAACCATTCTGATCAGTTCTTTGAAAATCTCCACTCAGCCTGGGCTAGCTGATAGTGTCTGCTGCCTGAGCGGGACGCTGGTTAACAGGTGGGTTCAGTTTGCAAAAATCTTCAAGATGTTCACTTATAAACACTTTTCTGTGTGATTGTAACCAATAAAAAGTTTAAAAAGTAAGTTTTTAAAAGTTTTAAAAGTATCACTGTATTGTTTTGTGCTAATTACCGGTAATAAAATCTATTACATATATAGGTCATGCAAAGAAACAGATTAATGAAGTGAATAACAGTTACACAGACTTAAAACACTGGTAGCAGTTCTCTTCCTTAGAATTCTGACGTTCCTGCAAGCAAATCCATCCTCCCATACATCTCTGAAATGGGTCACAGATGATATCTTAGATAGAACGTTCAGAGGATGATGTCAGTGAAGTGATCTGTAGGGCAGAATTAGACAATGATGCCAGAGGCCAGAGCCTTAATATCCTTATCTCTTAGTCTTCATTAAAGGTAAACAGTGATAAATGGAAAATGCCATCCTAACTGCATGAAGATCAAATTAAGGAGTGAGATTGCAGGGAATCAAATATTTTGTACTGACCTGTCACAAGCACTTACTCAGAAACAAGTAAACACACACCACAGTCTTTTTTTACCTTAAGGTGATTCTGGTTTTTAGACTTCTAAATACTCTGCTTTCAGAGTTTACCTTTTTTCTGAACAGCCACAGCATTGATATTAATAAAGTTTACAAATTCGCTGATATTAAAATCTCACTGCCAAACAGAAGCTGCTGCTTCCCAGCATGGAAATTCAAATAGCTTGTATCTTTTGTCCTTCAAAAACAGAAGAAAATAATCTAGTTTCCTTCTGTTGGTAGCCATGGAAACTAAAGTCCAATATTTTGGTGACAGAATAATGCTAAAGACTACAGCATTCAAGGGCATCTATGGATTTGCTACACATCAATAAACAATAAAACTAGCAACTTCAAAATTCAACCTGTAGATTTTCAATTATAAGTCTCCCTGGTTTCAAAATTATTGGGGGGGGGGCAATTGAATTGGAGAAAATGCAGATGATTGCTTGTCAGAGGAAGATCTGGAGTCTTGTTTTCTCAAGGACATGTTCATTTCCTCTTTCCTTTCTGTTAGGTCTCCTTCCAGTGGTGCCTGCCCTTCGAGGTGGATATTCTTCCTACCTCTAATCATCCAAAGCTGGAAGCCTTACTATGTAATTCCTGACTTTTAAAAGGGCTTCTCTCTCCAGTCAAGAGTCCCTAAGAGACCTGGCCTGAGAGGGTGCCCTCATTCTTAACATACACATGTAGGCTGATCTATTTGCATAATCTGCTTTCTGGAAACCTTACAGAGCCTTATGCCAATTAAATTTCATCCAGAGTTTCTCAAAATCTAATTTTTCAGTATTTCCAGCTTCTCTCACTGTTCCCCAGTCAAGTGATAGAGCCCTTTCTGTCAGTACAATTTGTTCGAAGGACCTTCGAGAGAGGGATTAGCGCAGCGATTAGTGCGAGGCTTCTGATTACAATTTCAGGGAGCTCAGTGCAAGGAGATGTCCTTCTACCAAACAAATCTCAAACGAACATTCAGGACACAGCTGAGAAGCAGAGAACCTGCCAGCACAGGCCTGCTCAGGCTATTTAAAGCTGCACTCCATAAAAAAGAATGAAATAATGCCATTTGCAGCAACGTGGATGGACCTAGAGATTGTCATACTGAGTGAAGTTAGACAGAGAAGGACAAATATCATATGATATCACTTATGTGTGGAATCTAAAAAAAGGGTAAGGGGACTTCCCTGGTGGCACGGTGGTTAAGAATCTGCCTGCCAATGCAGGGGACACAGGTTTGATCCCTGGTCCGGGAAGATCCCACATGCCGCAGAGCACCTAAGTCCGTGTGCCACAACTACTGAAGCCCGTGCACCTAGAGCCCATGCTCCACAACAAGAGAAGCCACCCCAATGAGAAGCCTGTGCACCGCAACGAAGAGTAGCCCCAGCTCGCCTCAACTAGAGAAAGCCCAAGTGCAGCAATGAAGACCCAACGCAGCCAAACATAAAAAAATTAAAAATAAATTAAAAATATAAAAAAAGGGTACAAATGAACTTATCTACAAAACAGAAATAGAGTTACAGATGTAGAAAACAAACTTATGGTTACCAGGGGGTAAGGGTGGGGAGGAATAAATTAGAAAATTGGGATTGACATATACACACTACTATATATAAAATAGATAACTAAAAAGGAACTACTATACAGCACAGGGAACTCTACTCAATACTCTGTAATGGCCTGTATGGGAAAAGAATCTAAAAAAGAGGGAGTATATGTATATGTATAACTGATTCACTTTGTTGTACACCTGAAACTAACACAACATTGTAAATCAACTATACTCCAATAAAATTTTTTTTAAATTAAAAATAAATAAATAAATAAAGCTGCTCCCTGGCGAAGCAAGGGAAGGACAGGGGTGAGGGGCCAGCCATTCAGAGGGTGACAGAGGGTGCTGGCAGCAGGCAGGCAGAAGACAAAAATAATGAGAGGAAGGAGTCCACTTGGGCAAAGGATTCCTTTTTCTCTTCCACCACAAATTGACAAGCTTGCATCCATCAGCCTAGCTTATCATAAGTGATCTTACACATACTTTGGTGGGTGGTACACATTTTTTTTTTCTCACCTTTCATGTTTACAATCTGGTGGAGATGAAAAGCCTTTTTTAAAAAAAATGTGCGAATCTTAGCTGTTATTTTAGATGGCTCAAATGTTCCTTCCATACCCAGTTAATGTTATAAAACAGGAAGCTCTGGTTTTGGAGAGGCAAAGGTATGATTAAGATGTGATGCACGTTTTGGAACCATATTTAAATCTTTGTATTATTGGGGGACATACGTTCCCAATCACATGGCCACAGTTTTACAATTTGGTAAAATTCTTATACTTGATTCAGCATAAGGCTTTGTTCCCTTCAAAAAAACTCACTGAGGGCTTCCCTGGTGGTGCAGTGGTTAAGAATCCGCCCGCCAATGCAGGGGACACAGGTTTGAGCCCTGGTCCGGGAAAATCCCACATGCCGCAGAGCACCTAAGCCCATGCGCCACAACTACTGAGCCTGCGCTCTAGACCCCGTGAGCCACAACTACTGAGCCTGCGTGCCACAACTACTGAGGCCCGCGTGCCTAGAGCCCATGCTCCACAACAAGAGAATACAACGCAATGAGAAGCCTGCGAACCGCAACAAAGAGTAGCCCCCGCTCGCCGCAATTAGAGAAAAAACCCCATGCAGCAACGAAAGACCCAACACAGCCAAAAATAAATAAAAATAAAATAAATAAATTAAAAACAAGAAAAAAACCTCATTGAACGGAAGCCTATTCTCTTAGGTCGGCTTCTTCCAGAAGTAGAATCTGAGTCAAGGGTTCAGGTGCAAGAGATTTATTAAGGAAACGCTCCCAGGAGACACCAGTGAGTAAGAGAAGGACAGGGGAAGGAAGGAGCCAGGCAAGAGTGAGATTTCATGCGAAGCCCCAGCCTTGGCCTGATCAGGAGGAGAGCTCTGGAACTTGAATCATGCCTCAGAGCATGTCCTTCCTGGGGACAAGGAAGCTGGACTTTCAGACTCGCAAACCAGTTGGTCACCAGCCTTAGGATGGGGTGGCCATGGAGGCAATAAAACCCCCAGACACTGCTGGCTCTCCATTTGGGCTGAACTGGCTCCAGGACCAGATCACAGATGCCAGCCTTTGCCTGCAAAGCACTTAGCTGGGGGTTGGGCACACAGAGCTGGCAAGACACCTGAGGGGTTCTGGGTGATGCACCAACAGTATCAGCCACAGGGCTACCCCCCATATGCTTGCTCTCACCACCAGGCAACAGTTATGGGTCTTTCCTCAAGTTCTGCTGCAAGAGGAAATGAATAATTTCTTTTGAAAGTCCTGGGGTCAGCTTTTCATCCTCCAGAGACGCACTTCCTTCTCTGGTTGGGTAAAAGTGGGCATCCCTGGAATGCTTCTGTAAGATGGAGCAGCCGTCCCGGTTGAAGATGACCTGCGCCATTTGAAAACTGCGGAGGGTGTACTTTTGGTTCTCCTTGCCCTTCAGTTCATTGATTTTCTGAGAAAGGCACTGGTAGACAGATGTGGAGAGTGAATTTCCAGAGGCTGGCTGTGGATGGCCAAATACTTCATAGAATGTGTCCAGAGATTTCCGAAGTCCGGCATCCTCTGCGTTTGTCTCTGGTGGGCCCTTCCCAGAAGGGTCAAGCCAGGAGTACTCAGAGGTCCAGGAATCATTTTGTTCAGTATTTAAGTTACTAGCGTCTGCAAGACAAAACACATTCCAATACTCAAACACATATTTTAAAATATCAGAAAGCAAGGCAGGAGCAGATGATGTTTCTTTTCAATTTAACACACTCACTATTCCTGGGTAATTGGCAATGGACAGAATCAGCTGATTTCAGAACCTGTTCCCACTATCCTGGGATTATGCCACTTGTTTGCTCAAAGTAAGATACTTGCATGTATCAGGGGTTCTTAACCTGGGAGTCCTTATATAGAAATTCAGGGTGGCTGTGAACTAGTATGGGGGAAAAATCTTATCTTATTTTCATTAACCTCTACCTGAAATTAGGAATTTCCGTCCATGATGAATGTAGGCAACAAACTTATTAGCAGCAGTACCTGTGATCCTGTTGCCAACAGATCACAGTTATTTTCATTTCATATTAGAGCTTGTTGAAGATGTTTTAAAATACCATTTATGCTTATCATTATGCTATAGAACAAACTGTGTCCCTCCAAAATTCATATGTTGAAGGCCTAATCCTTAATGTGACTATAATTGGAGATGGGGCTTTTAGGAGGTTATTAAGGTTAAATGAGGTCATAAGGGTGTGGCCCTAATCAGATAGGACTGAAGGCCTTATAAGAAGAGGAAGAGACCCCTCTCTCTCCTTATTGCCTCCTACTACCCACCAGATGTGCAAAAAACCAAGGAAAGGCCATGTGAACATGTGAGGACACAATGAAAAAGTGATCTTCTGTAAGCCAGAAAGACAGTCCTAACCACAACATGACCATGGTGGCACCCTGATCTCAGACTTTCAGCCTCTGGAACTGTGAGAAAATACATTTCTGTTGTGTGAGCCACCCAGGTTACAGTACTTTGTTAGGGCAGCCCGAGCAGCCTAAGACACACTACTCTGAAATCACCATAGTTATTAGTTCTGACACTAGATCTTATTATGTGAGTCTTAATAAAAAAGCATTGCAGGGCTTCCCTGGTGGCGCAGTGGTTGAGAGTCCGCCTGCCGATGCAGGGGACGCGGGTTCGTGCCCCGGTCCGGGAAGATCCCACGTGCCGCGGAGCGGCTGGGCCTGTGAGCCCTGGCCGCTGGGCTTGCGCGTCCGGAGCCTGTGCTCCACAACGGGAGAGGCCACAACAGTGAGAGGCCCGTGTACCACAAAAAAAAAAAAAAAAAGCATTACATATTCTTTACAATATCATATCTTTGTTCTTTAAATATATATATATATATGTATATTTTTTTAATTTGCAAGTTGTAGAATTCCTTATAAAACTACCAGGTTTATTCTTTAAAATTTCATACTTTAAATCAAAGTATATTTTCCTTTTTTCACTCTGATATAAGCTTTATTAAATTACCAACTTTAACTCCACACACACCCCACCCTTGCTAATTCAACAAGTAGTTATAATAAAAAATATTTGTACTTGCTAATGATGAAGAATGTTGAATGATGCAGTGGGTGAAGTTTTAGAAAAGGAGGCAGAATTTGGGGTTTTGACTCTAGTTTTACTACCAGGTAGATATGACACCTTTCTGAGCTTTGGCTTTCTCATCTACAAAACAGGAGTTTTACTAAATGATCTCTTGCCTAGAACTTCTATGGTAATACAGGGAATGGAGAAGTATAATCCAAAGCATTAGAGTATCCAAAAAAATGTGGACACACGTTCTGTGAGACACACGCAGGGCCACACGTGGACAAGCATTCATTGACTCAACACACATTTACAGAAAGGTGATGATATAAATGTAATTCATTACAAGTTGCTACAAGGTAAACAGAGGATGCTGAAGACCATGTTCTTCACCTGAGATAGTTAGACCTTAACTAGGAAGAGGAGACATACTTCTAGACATCAAACAACTGGAAAATACTCACAGGATATACATAAATACACAAAGATGTGATGACATTGACTGGGGACAGTGTGGATGCAAAGGCAAATGCAGAGTAAGGGAAGGATCAGCATGTAGCAGAATTAGTGAGGAGTGCCTCTTTGGAGAAGGCTACGTGCACTCTTATTAGGAAGGGACCAGAATCAGAAACTGTGGAAACAGGAGGGTTAATGAACAAGGCCATGTGGCAAGAAGAAGCAGAAACTAAACTACTCCATGGCTGGTTGTCATTATCCCCCTCTACCAGCTGGCTGTACCTTCAGCAGCCTAAGACCCAGCCTGGAGGCAGAAGGAGAGAGAATTCACAGAGTGGCCAGACAGGCTCCTGGGACAGACAACAGCGACCATGCTTTTTAAACAATTCAGTGGCAGGGATGGCTTCCATTACACTGGATTTCAGCAAGCCTAGTTTATGTCCCAGGCCCCTCAAGCCTAAAAAATAAAATAAAATTTTTAAAAAAGGAAAATAAATTTCCTTTGCTGCTGCTATGCCAAGAGCTTCTGCTTAGTTCTGCCTAAGTTCCTCCCAACAAGCCCATTGCTGAACTGCAGCCTCCTGGATGGGCATAGGGTGAGGGAGGCAGAGGCTGGCCTCTTTCCAGTTCTTGTGTCAGAGAAACTGCAGGAGAGGACTTCCTGGCCACCTCACTTGGAATGCTGAGCACACTTTCCAATAGCAACTTTCTTATCCATATAGGTCAATAGGTTCTACAACGTGGAAGGTGATGTGGATAGACAGAGTGGAAAGCTGGGGATCATCTAAAGCAGAGTGATCTGTAACACAGTCTCCAAAGTCAAGCAGACCCAAGTTCAAATCCCTGCTCTGCCAAATTCAAGTTGTGCAACACTAAGTTACTTAACATCTCTGAGACTCAGTCACCTGGTGTGCAAAATGGAGACACTACCAGTTATCAGCTCATGATTCTCATGTTGTGAGAATTAGCTAAGATAATATATGCAAAGCACTTAGCCCACCTTGAAGAATGGCTGATTCCAGGCTGGTGATGGGAAAGTACAAGATGAGCCTGGACATCTCACCATTTTCTAATGCTCGAAGAATGATGGGGGCACAGCAAGGGGGAGCTGAGGCTGGCTCAAAAGGGATCCCTTGGCCAAATCTAGAACAACTTGAGCATCAAAATAATGAGAGTTAACAGATTATAACCCATTTATTAAAACAGAAAACCATGAATCCATAAAATAATTGAAAGTTTGAAGAGGAATGGGATACTTACAGCCTCAGAGTACCTCCCCATAAGATACTTATTAGTTACAAAGGGAGAAAGAATAACTTTAAATATAGTGGAGAAGCGTGGCAAATATCACCATCCACAAGTGATCTAAATGAGCACCATCAGTAACGGGACAAATCAAAATCATGTGCCACCTGACCAGGTGTAATGGGAAGACCCAGCATCACTTCTCGGATAGTCCTGCCAAAGGTGCATCACCTGAACCAATATGGGGAAGCGGCAGACAAAACCAAATCAAGAGACATTCTATGAAATAAATGGCCTGTACTCTTCAGAAGTGCCAAGTTCATGAAAACCAAGGAAAGGCTAAGCAGTTGTTCCAGACTGAAGGAGACTACAGAGACAGGACAACTAAATGCAGCACATGATTTCCTCTGGCTCCTTTTGCTCTACAGAACATTCTTGGGCCCCATGAATGGGGTCTGGGGATGAGATGGTAGTAATGTGTCACTGTTAATTTCCTGATTTTGATGGTTTCGTTGAGCTTTGTAGGAGAATGTCCTTGTTTGTAGGAAAATCAAGGATGGTGGGCAACAGGTTGGTGGCTTACTCTCAAATAATTCATGAAAAAAAATGTTACTTGTACTTGCAAGTTTTCTGAGTTTGAGATTGTTTCAAAAAAAAAAAATTAAAACAAACCTCTGGAGGAATAATTGTTAAAATTTCTTTGGGTGGCCTACTTGAACATTAAAACAAACCAAACAGTCTTAGTCCAGGGCTTGGCAAATGTACTCACCTAACGAATGTACTGCCATTAGAGAGGCGAGAGGAAAGGGGAAGGGGAAGGGTCCCACCATGGCAGGATGAGGTGTTCCTTCCCACCTTCTTCCCCACAGATGATCTGGTCCTGGGGGGTAAGGCAGGAAGCCAGAGGCTGAGAAATGTCAATGGGAAGAGTGGGAGAGAGAAGGAGAGCTCAGCAGTGACACTCCAAGTAGCAGGGCGTGTACTTATTAAGTAACTGGTCAATAACTTTGATATGCAGATTTAAAATTTTTCATCTGTGTCTCACTGTTATATTTCATTTAATTTTTGAAATTCAGTATCCACGAAAGAACCTAAAAAACTGGCCTGTCTCCTCTATTTTATATGCAAATGTCAAGCAGACAGCAGCTCATCTTCAAAGAAACCCTCCTTCCCCTTTCCAGAAGAGTAATGACAATATGCATTGAGTTAATTACTACATCAGTTCTTTTGAACACTGCCTCCAGTTCATTTCAGACTTTGATTTCCTTTTAAAATTTGCTTTACTTCCAACTACAAAGCCATCTCTCTAATTATGTGGCTGTTGTGGCCTTTTGGGCATATTAAATGTTTGGGTAAATTATTTAAATTTAAAACATTTAAGTTAAATTTAAACATTTAATATGTTTGGGTAAATTTAATCTAAAAATTCTTAAGAGTTATTGTACGCTGTTCAGTTACTAGGGAATGCACTGCCATTCATGCATGCCGCACAAAGCAGGTGTCAGCACTCACTCAGCATTTACTGTGCTCCCACTGGGTGTGAAGCATGGTCCTGGTGGAGTAAATCCAACCAAGAATGAGGCTCTGAGGCATCTAGGCTGTCTTCCTCACTCCATCCTGGGAGGAAGGCATCCAAATCATTTTAAAATATTTTTATTCTAATATAAAGTAATCCATTTGTTCTCTAAGACATGAACTTTTCCGTCAGCTCTATCCTGTTGCTGTTGCAGTTGAAGGGTTTTGTTTTGCTTTGATTTTTATTTATGTGTAAAGAAACCTGCTGCAATGATTTCACAGATGAGAAACAGGCAGAGAGATACAGGGGTTTAAAAAGTTGCACAGCTAGTTAGTAGTGAGGCTCACACTTGACATTGGGATCCTGATATTTCATTTCTCAGATAGTTCAAGGATCAGTTTTGGCTTTCAAACAACTCCTTATTTTTACATTGGCTCATACTATTTCTTAGCTATTTGTACCCACCATTCCCTTGACCCATCTCCAAAAAAGGTAAACGTTTCATTAAAGAATTTCTAATTAACATTTATAGTACAAATAAAAAACATTATATCATGAAAAAAAATATTTAAATTTACCCAAACATATTAAATGTTTCTTCACCAGTATACAAAGCCAATCACTTCTTTTCCTGATGCACCTACGCATGGACAGAAGATGGATCTCTGATAACTTGGTCAGTTCCTGCTCAGTGGAGCATCCTCACAGCTATATTCAAACCCCACTTTATTCTACCTGTTGTTAGAGCTCAGACCTGTAGGGCTCTCAACTGGGCACTCTACTCTAGGGACAGACTGGGGACGTTATTTTGTCAGTGATTGGAAAGTGCTACTTGCATTTAGTGAGTGGGATCAAGGATGTAAACATCCTACAGTGCACAGAACAGTCCCATATATCAAAGAATCATCCTTCCCCCAAATGCCAGTAGTGCCCTCCACCCCCAGAGAGCAACACTGGCTCAAAGGATTCTGGAAGGAGTGGGAAGTGAATGCTGAATCCCACTGAATTGTAATAGATTGATTTGCCTTGAGCTCCCCGAGGCACCTTTGCTACTGATCCCTGCATAGTGAATGCCCTTCTTGCTGGCACCTATTTGCACCATGCTTTCCTTCCTTCTCAGACCTTGAGATGGCTTTTTTTTTCTCAGTAAGGGCCCCAGTCCTAATGATTTTGGCATTATATAAATTGGGTGGAATTTCCCTTTTTATTTCAATATGCTTTCCATCATGAATAGATTTCTTTAGGATTTGCAAGAAGAGAGAAGGATGGGGCTTGACGCCACAATGCTCTTGCATGCATTGCTTCCAGGTCATCTATTCACCAGAACATCCATTTGTTAAATTTTTTTTTGACCAAGGAGAGAAGAGATAACGTATAGATATTTGAGATTCTTATAAACCTAAAACTATTTTTATATCTTGAGGAGTTATAGAGGTTATTTGAGTTTAGTAATCCGAGACAGTCAATTAGCATGGAGCATTTGAGATTAATGGCTGTGTTCTGAGATTAATGCCATTGGCCGTCAGAAACTCGGATATTTAATGGGGGTTTCTTCCAGCGACTCTTCTGTGCCTACTCCTGCGGCTGATAAGTGCACAGCGGGGTTTGACCTCTGCGGCACATTTTAGCTTCCATCCTTAACAGGTTCCCTTTAAATGGGCTTGACGTTTAACTCTGCCTCCTTCAGGCAGCAGCATCAATAGCCGCCCACTCTGCCTATTTGTCCAGACTTTCTTTTACCAGCAACTGCTAATTGGGGGGATCTGTGGCTTCAAGGCTGTACACAGCTGAAAGAAATCTACTCTAAGACAATAAAAATATGGTGAATTATCAGGATTCAAGGAAAGAAGGAACATGTGGTTTGTATGGTCTTCTATGTTGCTTGGAGGGGAAGCTGCCCCTTTCTCAGGGCACTGCATGGCACACTCCTAAGGGTGACCCTGCTGCCTTGGTTTGTCTGTTGGAGGCTCTAAGAAAAAGTCACGGGCATGAGAACAAGGTGAATGGGAGGAGGGCACACTTTGGATGCACTGACTCATCTTCTTCATGACAGCAGTCAGAGGCCTCCCAAGGTCTCTACATGGGTGAGCTACCAATTTTAGTATATTAGGGTTTGTGGTCCAAGGATGTGGGGCACCACTCTGCTAGGCTGCATCTTCCTGCTCCAGATCTCACCTACCTTTCCTTCATATCCTCTCCTATGCCTCTCATTCCTGCCTCCCCACTCCATACTTTGTGGAGGAATAGAGGATTGAACAGGATCACTGGATGGACAAGAATAAGTCCTACCTCCAGCCCCACAGGCTGCAGGATGCTGATACCTCTGCATCCTGGCTTTTTTCCTGATCCTGGAACGTATCAAGAATGTTCCCTCTTCAAAACCTTTGCACTTGCTGTTCCTCCCTGTGGAACATGCCTTTTCCACATATCTGCACAGTTGGTTTCCGTACAACCCTCAGTTCTCTGCTCAGATGTTACCTTCTCAGTGAGGCCTTCTATATTAGTCAGGATGGGCTAGGGTATACTACTTAACAAGCAAGCCCCAAACCTCATAAAACAGCAAAGGATTGTTTCTTACTACTTGCACTCTGTGTCATACTACAAGTGGATCTGTATCATCCTTGCCCTTTCCCTGGAAGCCAGGCCACTGGGGCAGCCACTACCTCAATATTGCTTAGTGACTATAGCAGAGGGAAAAGAGCACGGTGGAGCAGACAGTCACCAGGAGAGCTCTGTCACTTCTGTTCACATATCATTGCCAATGTTAAGTTGTATGGCCAAACCTGATTTCAAAAGAATGAGGAAGAAAAATTCTCCTGTAGGGAGAGGCAGAGATTACTGGTGAGCAATAATTCAGTCTGCCATACTTTCCTTGAGCACACTATTTAAAATTACATTTCCTTCACTCCCTAGACCCTGGCTGTCCTTATCTCCCTTGTCTGCCTTATACTTTCCATATAAACCTACTAGTACCTAATAATATATGATTTGTTTGTTTATTGTCAATCTTCTCCTACTCAAGGTTTTTTGTCTCTCTTGTTACCTGGTGTATCTCCAGGGCCAGCACATGGTAGATACATTTTAAAAATTTTGATGCTTTGTTTTATTTGATGAGTTTTACTTTCAAATGCACATGTAAATGTGTGTATTACTAGGGTGACCACTATTCACTAGCGTGACTGGGGTGTTTGTCCAGGAAATCCCCAGTTTGTGCCTATTGTCTCAATTAATTATTAATAGCACCCTTTTTCACTCTCTAAAGGGCCTTGGGTTACACAATCCACTGTGTGAATACATGAATCATGATAAATTACATACATAAGCTGATGCTGAAGGAGGGGGCAGATATATCTTGGTCAACAGTGAGACGTTCCACCACACGTACCTGGGGTGGGGCAGGGGGGTTGAGTTTGATGCCAGAAATAATCCCAGTCTGTGGTATAAATAATGTACCTACAGACTTTCTTTTTTTTTGCTAAACGTTCTGTGGATTTGTTCTACTGTACTCCAAGACCATCCTCTTTTCCTTTCTCCTCTTTTTCATACCTGGTATTTCTCCTACCCCCTGCTGTCCAAGAACCTTTTTATTACTGCCCTGCAAGTGAAGGGCCTCAGTTCACTCTACCCCATCAGCAGCTTGCTTAGATTCCTCTTTCTGGTTTCATCTGACTGTCCCCCTCCCCTTAAGGTATAACACCAGCCCTGTTACTTACTTCCTATCTTATTAATAATGTAAAATTAATGATAAGAAAAATCAATCAGCTTAAGCCTCCTTTTGCCTGATGGTTTATACACTTTAGAATTTGCAGCTGTTCCTTTAAAGGACAAAAACCACATACAAGGGAGCCCAAGGAGGTGTGGACATCAAGATATTTAATCCCAGTTAACACCTCAAAGGATGGATGGTCTGGTCAGGTGCTTTTGAAACCACAGTCTAGGTCTGTACTTACTTACATCTGAAAGTAAAAACTGGATGAATCACCCATGCTGTCACCTTTCATCCTAATGACGAACAGATGCAATGGGCAGAGGACAGAGACCTCTAAAAGGCAACTGGTGAGAAATAAAATGAATGCTGGAAAAATACAAAAATATGTGTGATAGGTGAACAGCCCTAATAGTAGGTGCCCAGGGCAATTAATAAGGTCAATCTCTACTGTCTGATTCATAAGCTATCTTACTTTTACCTTGGCATTTTATGTTTTTATCTAAAGAAATTAAAATGTTCTGAAAATTACAGGGATCTATATAATATCCAAGTTCACACCACTCCAGATTGACAATTAACATATGTCATATTTGCTTCAAGTCTTTTTCCTATTAAAGAAGAATTAAACAATTCAATTAAAGTTGACATAGAAATAGAAATTCCTACATAGAAATTGATTCCTTCCAGCCCATTTTTATACCTTACATATATATGTATCCATAAGCAAGACAGAGTGTTGCTTTATGTGTGATGATCTTTTTAATCTTATTTTCAATATACAAAGTTTTGCTTTTTTTCACCCAACCTTATGATGTTTTACTTCTAGCCATTATTGATATATATATATATATATATATATATATATATATATATATATATATATATATATATATATGAAT
The DNA here is from genome assembly GCF_964374135.1 of Grampus griseus. Taxonomy (NCBI): domain Eukaryota; kingdom Metazoa; phylum Chordata; class Mammalia; order Artiodactyla; family Delphinidae; genus Grampus; species Grampus griseus. The sequence goes on from NC_139008.1 coordinate 55,484,943, forward strand.
GTAGGGACAGGCTGCATTAGTTTTCATCCATTCTCTTGCTGAAGGACATGTAGGTTGTGCCTAATTTTTCACTATCACAAACAAGGCCTTAGTGAGCCCTTGAGCACTTGTGAGACTTTCTCTGGAAATACATACAGGAGTGGAATTGCTGAGTTGAAGGAAACGTGTTTTCAATTTCACTAGATCCTGCCAGATCACTCTCCAAAGTGGTTGCAGCATTTACAGTCCCACCAGCACTGTCTAGATTTTCCTGTTTCTCCACAGCTTTGCCAAACCCTGATATTGTCAGACATTTCCAGCGGTATCTCATTATTGGGTTCACATTTCCCTGATTACTTGCATGGCTGAGCTGCTCTTCATATACTTATTGGTCACTTGAGTTTCCTTACTGTGAACTGCCTGTTCATATTCTTTACCATTTTTCTTTCTGGTTTTTTGTCTCTTTTCTATATTCTTTTTAACGGCATAGAAAATGAATTATAAAGATAACAATATCTTTCTCTGACTTTTCTCCAATTAATCTCATGACTAGTTTTTTTCCAGTCTGAAGGGGATTAAACAAAAAAAATGTGAGGATGAAATAAAGACTTCATGAGAAGCCTCAAGTTCTGTTTTTGTTTTAATGGCAAACCTTCTAAAGCAAAACAATTCTCTTGGTGTCAGCTTATCACTACCAAAAAGTGATATTATGTTTCTACTTGATTTAATAATAAAGTCATACACCAAGCCTGATCCAGGGGCAGGGATCACATCCAGCTTATTGAGTCTCATTTTCCAGGCAAGAAAATTAAGATAGGACCAAGTCTCCAGAGTCATTTAATGCAGGGATTGGCAACTAGAACACAAAAAAAAGGTTAATCTGCTCAATAATTTTCTTAATTAAAATCATTTTCATGTAACTATCATTTGCCATAATGAGGATGGCTGCTGGTTTTACACGTTGCTGAGGGGTTGGTGAGGCAAGGGGTTCAAGAGCCTCCCGAGCTGATTCATAATTGACATTTAGAGACCACAGGCTTGGATCCTAGAAATGCATAACAATTCCCTTTTTTACTATGAGACTGAGGATTAGCCCAACTTAATGGGACAGAGAACCTGACCCTTTCACAGCTGGAAAATCCATGGGGAGTTACCTTGTTCAACTCTCTCACTTTCTGGACCAGAACTGTTTAGCTCCAGTTGGAACAAGAACTGTGGTCCCCACAGACATAGAGAATAAACTTGTTGCCAAAGGGACTGGTGGGTGGGGGAGGGATAAACTGGGAGTTTGGGGTTAGCAGATGCAAACTATTACATATAGAATGGATAACGACAAGGTCTTACTGTATAGCACAGAGAACTATATTTAATATCCTGAGATAAGCCATAACGGAAAAAATATTTTTAAAATGTATATATATATATGTATAACTGAATCACTTTGCTGTACAACAGAAATTAACATTGTAAATCAATTTTTTCAATTAAAAAATTGTTAGAAAAAAAGAACTGTGATCCACTGATTGTTAAAAAAAAGAACTGTGATCCATTGACCCCGTCCATGTCTGGGTACGAGGAGCCCTGAGAAGGGATGACCAGGAGAGGCCATCAGACAAGGGACCTAAGCTCCTTCAGGAGCCATTGCAAATTAGGAGCTTCACAGTAACATTTAAAGCCTGTGTTTTAAAGTGTTTTTCCCCCAGGTGGTTTTTAAAATCGCATTTACATGGGATGTTTCAGCAGATTTGCTTCAAATCCTGGCCTAGATAGTAAGGAACAATTGTGAGCAGAAAAAGCAAATGATTTGGATTTGGGTTGCTATGGTAACATTACCATTTTTGAATACGGCTGTTTACTTCAGCAGCCTTGATTTAAATGTGAGCCGCTAATTAAGATCATGCTTGAAACTTTAACCTTCACTGTAAGAAAAAAGTAAGCACTTTAAAAATGATGCTTGAAGTGTTGCTGGAGACATATTTAGCAAGAAGATCATTCCCCTTTGCTGGAGAAGCAGAAACCCAATCCATTTTCCTTGAAGAAGAATGAGGGCCTACTCACAATCTGTCCAAATCCACAAGTCAGTATTTCCTAGTTTTTTTTTTTTTTTGTGGTACGCGGGCCTCTCACTGTTGTGGCCTCTCCCGTTCCGGAGCGCAGGCTCCGGACGCGCAGGCTCAGCGGCCATGGCTCACGGGCCTAGCGGCTCCGCATCATGTGGGATCTTCCCGGACCAAGGCACGAACCCGTGTACCCGGCATCGGCAGGCGGACTCTCAAACACTGCGCCACCAGGGAAGCCCCAGTATTTCCTACTTTTAAGATTTAAAGAGAAACAGAATTCCTGTCAAAACTGAGCCAGTTCCAGTGTTGACACCAGCAGTAAGACTTTCTGAGAGTGACAGACAAGGAAAGTCTGATATTTCTCTACACATAGCAGTATTTTTGTTAGACACATATTTGTGTAAACAGATTTCACTCCACATCAAATCAAAGTTAAGTACATCTATGAAGTGACAGACTGAACTGGAAACAAATACACCAGAATGTAAATATATAGCTGAGTGTTCTCCCTTCAAAGTAATCACCCTGGGGAGTGGGGGGCAAGCTCTTATTTTAAAAATGTTGATGTTGCTGAGAACATTTTGGAGCCTCTTAGAAAGTGTCTTTGCTTGCTCTGGAAACTTTATTTTTTTTAACATCTTTATTGGAGTATAATTGCTTTACAATGGTGTGTTAGTTTCTGCTTTATAACAAAGTGAATCAGCTATACATATACATATATCCACATATCTCCTTCTTGCGTCTCCCTCCAACCCTCCCTATCCCACACCTCTACGTGGTCACAAAGCACCAAGTTGATCTCCCCGTGCTATGTGGCTGCTTCCCACCAGCTATCTATTTTATATTTGGTAGTGTATATAAGTCAATGCCACTCTCTCACTTCATCCCAGCTTACCCTTCCCCTTCCCCGTGTCCTCAAGTCCATTCTCTACATCTGCATCTTTATTCCTGTCCTGGCCCTAGGTTCTTCAGAACATTTTTTTTTTTTAGATTCCATATATATGTGTTAGCATACATATATGTGTTTTTCTCTTTCTGACTTACTTCACTCTGTATGACAGACTCTAGGTCCAGCCACCTCACTACAAATAACTCAATTTCGTTTCTTTTTATTGCTGAGTAATATTCAACTGTATACATGTGCCACATCTTCTTTATCCATTCATCTGTTGATGGACACTTAGGTTGCTTCCATGTCCTGGCTATTGTAAATAGAGCTGCAGTGAACATTGTGGTGCATGACTCTTTTTGAATTATGGTTTTCTCAGGGTATATGCCCAGTAGTGGGATTGCTGGGTCGTCCAGTAGTTTTATTTTTAGTTTTTTAAGGAACCTCCATACTGTTCTCCATAGTGGCTGTATCAATTTACATTCCCACCAGTAGTGCAGGAGAGTTCCCTTTTCTCCACACCCTCTCCAGCATTTATTGTTTGTAGATTTTTTGATGATGGCCATTCTGACTGGTGTGAGGTGATACCTCATTGTAGTTTTGATTTGCATTTCTCTAATGATTAGTGATGTTGAGCATCCTTCCATGTGTTTGTTGGCAATCTGTATATCTTCTTTGGAGAAATGTCTACTTAGGTCTTCTGCCTATTTTTGGATTGGGTGTTTTTTTTTTTGATATTGAGCTGCAAGAGCTGTTTGTAAATTTTGGCGATTAATCCTTTATCAGTTGCTTCATCAGCAAATATCTTCTCCTATTCTGAGGGTTGTCTTTTCATCTTGTTTATGGTTTCCTTTGCTGTGCAAAAGTTTTTAAGTTTCATTAGGACCCACTTGTTTATTTTTGTTTTTATTTCATTTCTCTAGGAGGTGGGTCAAAAAGGATCTTGCTGTGATGTATGCCATAGAGTGTTCTGCCTGTTTTCCTCTAAGAGTTTTATAGTGTCTGGCCTTATATTTAGGTCTTTAATCCATTTTGAGATTATTTTTGTGTATGGTGTTAGGGAGTGTTCTAATTTCATTCTTTTACATGTAGCTGTCTAGTTTTCCCAGCACCACTTATTGAAGAAGCTGTCTTTTATCCATTGTATATTCTTGCCTCCTTTATGAAAAATAAGGTGACCATATGTGTGTGGGTTTATCTCTGGGCTTTCTATCCTGTTCCATTGATCTATATTTCTGTTTTTGTGCCAGTACCATACTGTCTTGATTACTGTAGTTTTGTAGTATAGTCTGAAGTCAGGGAGCCTGATTCCTCCAGCTCCGTTTTTCTTTCTCAAGATTGCTTTGGCGTTTTGGGGTCTTTTGTGTTTCCATACAAATTGTGAATTTTTTTTTTCTAGTTCTGTGAAAAATGTCATTGGTAGTTTGATAGGGATTGCATTAAATCTGTAGATTGCTTTGGGTAGTATAGTCATTTTCACAATGTTGATTCTTCCAATCTGTGAACATGGTATATCTCTCCATCTTTTGGTATCATCTTTAATTTCTTTCATCAGTGTTTTACAGTTTTCTGCATACAGGTCTCTTGTCTCCTTAGGTAGGTTTATTCCTAGGTATTTTATTCTTTTTGTTGTAATGGTAAATGGGAGTGTTTCCTTAATTTCTCTTTCAGATTTTTCATCATTAGTGTATAGGAATACAAGAGATTTCTGTGCATTACTTTGGTATCCTGCTACTTTACCAAATTCGTTGATTAGCTCTAGTAGTTTTCTGGTAGCATCTTTAGGATTCTCTATGTATAGTATCACGTCATCTGCAAACAGTGACAGCTTTACTTCTTCTTTTCTGATTTGGATTCTTTTAATTTCTTTTTCTTCTCTGATTGCTGTGGCTAAAACTTCCAAAACTATGTTGAATAATAATGGTGAGAGTGCTCAACCTTGTCTTGTTCCTGATCTTAGTGGAAATGGTTTCATTTTTGTACCATTGAGAATCATGTTGGCTGTGGGTTTGTCATATATGTTCCTTATTATGTTGAGGTAAGTAAGTTCCCTCTATGCCTACTTTTTGGAGGGTTTTTATTATAAATCGGTGTTGAATTTTGTTGAAAGCTTTTTCTGCATCTATTGAGATGAAATTAGCTAATCCAACAGCACACTAAAAGGATCATACACCATGATCAAGTGGGGTTTATCCCAGGAATGCAAGGATTCTTCAGTATACGCAAATCAATCAATGTAATACATTGTTATACAATGTATACAATGTTATACAATGTATACAATGTTATACAATCAACCATATTAACAAATTGAAGGAAACTTCTTTTGGATGTCCTCATTGGTGGCAAATCTCCATCCACAGAAGACAGAATTACCCTTTTGGAAAAAAGAGGCATTAGGAGTGAAATCTGATAAATAATGTAGGTGATCCTGCAGGGTAACTGGGCATGGGTTAAAAAGCAAGGTTTATCTCCAAAAGGAAATTGCTTTTCTTTTGTTTTGCATGCTGGTTCTGAAAGTAGTTCTCACAAAGGAATTCCAAAGTCAGTTCTATGCAATAGCAAGCAGCATGGTTTCAATGTACATATATGTTCAAATTTGCTACCTTAAAGGACAGGCTAATGTGGATTTAAGTTCTGACTATTGTAAAAAAGCTCATAGTCATAGATTAGAAGTCTGAATATTTTTGTCCTGACAGATAAGATGTTGGTGAGCGTGGACTTTGTATTTAGAAGACTTGAGTTTAGTCCTACCATGGCCACTTACTGCCTATGTGACCATGGGCAAGTTACTTTACATCTCTGAATCTCCATGTCTTCATCTGTAAAATGGGAATAATAGCTCTGCCTCATAGGACTGTTGTAAGAATTAAATGATTTATTAGTATAAAACCTAGCATGTAGTAAGGGCTCAACAAATATAAGCTACTTTATAATTATCACAGTGACAAGGGTAGTACCAGAAGCAGAGTTGTTACATGTAGGTATTAAACTATTTGCCATTTAGCATCTAGAACTATTTTTTTGTTTTTTGGCCACGCCATGCGGCACGTGGGATCTTAGTTCCCTGACCAGGGATTGAACCTGAGTCCCCTACATTGGAAGCACGAAGTCTTAACCACTGGACTGCCAGGGAAGTCCCAGCATCCAGGATTTAAAAAAGTGAATTGTAAATGCTCCTGTAGGTCTTTTCTGCAGTGATAAATTAACATTATAAGCAAAGTCTAGATGAACAAGCATTCATTCCTGACTGAAAGGAACATCACTTTTACTTACTGCTCCATCCTGGTGTCAGAGTTAGTGGGATGAATCATTAGTGAACATTGCCCATCTCACAGCAGTAGGACTATGATTACAGAGAGGTCCCAAGTGCATGCTCTGCAAAGCAAACACAATCCCACTGTGGGTGGAAACAGCAGATTCCTCAGCGTGTGGGCATGTCAAACACAGAAGCCCAGGCTGGTGGAGCCCTCATCTGTCCCCCTAAGGAGCACCAGCACCAGAGTGTGGGTGGGACTGAAATGACTCAACCTCCAGGGAGTCTGTGGGGGTGGTTGTTTTGGAAGTAGATGGAGATCAAGTGAAGAGCTTCAGGGAAAGTTTAGGTTAATAAATACATATGAAAGAGAAACAGGTTACATTAAAAATTAAAAAAAAGATTGAGAAACTAGGAAGAAAAGATCTGGGTTCACAGAATGACTGCTGGCTGAGTCAGAATTGTAGTGCTGAGTTAAATTTTAAAAGGCAAGATGAGACTGGGAAATACAATGAGAACAATTATAGTAGATAATTCTTAATTTCCTTCTCTCTTCTCCCTTCTCTCACTAACAGCTGAATCTGAAGAAAGGCAAAGCTTTGCACCTTCTCTTCTGTAACAAATAACCTCAGAGAACACAGAAAACTCAGTGGAAGTGGGAAAAAAGCCATAAACAAAATTTTTAAATAGAGTAATATACAACCTATGCAGAAAAGGCCTATAAACAGCAGAGAAGTGAAAGCTAAGGCTGCCTGAATGACAGAAAATATGGGCTGTGAGGGGTTTAGGATGTATTTGTGTTGAAAATGTTTCTAACATGGAAACATGAGCTAGAAGGGCTAGAAGTGGGTGCAAATATGGAATTTTAAATTTCCACCTTTATAAGGATACGACAAATCCTCCCTGTGACCAAATATCTAAAAATGCTGGCTAAGATATTTTTTAAGAATCTCTTACTGTGCATGACTAAGCTGGAATAAAGTAAAGAAAGTCCTCAGAGACCAAAAGGAAAACAAGAGTGGGTGTTCCAAGAGGTAAGTGAATCCTGAGCTGGTGCCTAAACCTAGCATATCAGCTTTAATGGCCACACAGCATTCAGGACACAAAGTCTAGGTCATGGCCAGATGGGGTGCTTGAAAGGAAACTCACTGCACAAGGCCGAGAGCCCTGTAGCTCCACCCTTAGAGAAAAGATGGACTAGAAAGAAATGTGCCTTGGAAAGGGTTGTAGGAACTTCCCTGGTGGTCCAGTGGTTAAGACTCCAAGCTTCCACTGCAGGGGGCATGTGTTCAATCCTTGGTCGGGGAACTAGGATCCCACATGACATGTGGCGAGGCTAAAAATATTTTTAAAAAATAAAAAAAATAAAAATAAAGAAAAGGGTTGCACTAAAAAAACTTGTCTGTCTTGGCTTTGCTCTGAGTGGAGAGAAAAAAAAGAACCATCTCTCCAGAAATATAACCATGAGCCAAACCTCACATATATTTGTGGCCTGAGTTGAGACTATTCTGTGATCTAAAATCCTCTATGCCAGGTATTTATTTTAATATGGTTCCAGATTAATGTGCTCTCATATGTTTAGAGAAAGCAAATGCAAACCATTTTTAGAAGATTGTACTCTCACTCCAAATCTCAAAAGAAACCCTACACACAAAGTTCCATGGAATATGAGTTTACAATGAAAACAATACTCACAAAATACCCATTTAAACAAGGCACCTTTGTTGAGAGGGAGTAAAGAAAAAGCACCAGCACTAGAATGAGACTCACAGAAACAGATTATTGGAGTTAATAGAATATAAAATAAACGTGTTTTTGTTAACGAAATAAAATAGGGATTCAGAAGTTTGACTAAAGAACAAGAGACTACAAAAAATAAACAGGTAAATTAGAAAAAGAGAAAAAAAGCTTAGAAAAATGTCAAATTATAATAATAGGTATTTATACCTCAGTAGATAGGTAAAACAGAAGATTAGACACTGCTGGACAGAAAATTAGAAAATGGAAATCAGATTTGAAGATTTACTCATAATTTACCACAGAAACAGAGATGGAGAAAACAAAACAAAACAAAACTGAGATGTGTAAGTCAAAGTGAGATGTTCTAACGTGCATCTAATGGGAATTTCAGAAAAAGATAATAGAGAGACTGTAGGAAAGGCAATGACAATAAGTTAATGAGTGAGAATTTCTTAGAATTGATAAAAGCATGAATTCTCAAATTTAGTAATCACAGTGTTTTGCAAGCAGGATAAATAAAAAGAATTCTGTGGCTAGGTACCAGATAAAACTGTAGATTATCAAAGGCAAAAATAAAAATCCTAAAACCAGCCATAAAGAAAAGACAGATTACCTATAAATGAATGATAATTAAGTTGACTGTTGATGTCTCAATAGCAGCAATGCAAGCAAGAAGGCAGTGAAATAATATCTTCAAAGTTCTAAGAGAAAATAACTGCCAACCCAGGGCCACTCAGGAAAAAATGAGGAAATTAAGACATTTAACTGGCCATTTAACAAAATCATAAATGTCATAGCCAGACTTCCCTCACATCCAAAGCTCATCCTCTAAGAGTGCTTAAAATGTACAATATTCATACCACCTCAGTCAATTTATGGAGGTTTTATCTTAAGGCAGAGGAACGAGCTACATAGAATTTTCATGTTTTCTATTCCTTTTGGTGATTCACTAATATAGTTCAGCTATACTTGAAATGGTATTCCAATGCTAGACTTTGATCCCAAATCACAGGTGATCACCTTAAAAGTGTAGCTTATTCTACATTTTGTTTCCCAAAAGTTTCATTCTGTAATGAATTAATTATGCAAAATCATTCAACTTCAAAGTTGTTCTAGTTGGTTTTATTAAAAATGTAGATGCTTTTAATGTTTTGCAGATGTCATTTTCTCTCTGTAATCAACTGTTTCCATATGTTTTTCAAAAATTACTAACTTGATCTTCCTAAGTCAGCTCATGCTGCTACTCTAGTGCCCTCAGTATTGCAATATTAATTGTGCAGACATTGGCCTACAGACCAAACACTCTTTGGGAAAAAAAGGAAAATAATTATTTTTACTCTCTCATGATATTCACTCTCTTTGAAGAGATCACATGAAAGAAGAAATATAGCTTAATTTTAAGAAAGCAAACTTTCTTTTAGCCAATGAACTATGCCAATCATAAGAAGATAAACAGAACAGAGGTTATGACTCACAAACTTATTAGCGGTAACATTTACTGCCTTATTGATTTTTTGTTACCTAAGATCCTTCTTAAATTCATTTCATTTCACATATAAATGAAACCGTTTTCTTGCATAAACCTAGAAAGGGGTACAAATTTGTAGGGGACTATGAAGAAGGAAAAAGAGGAAAATGACCTAGTTATACTGGTCATTCCAGATAACTAAAATTTTTTGACCTCTGAGTGGCAAAACCTCAAATGCATTTGAAACTTCAACTCTTTTAAAAGGAGCCCCCCAAACCCCATGCACACAATAAATCTTTCATGCATATTTCTTTTTTTTTTTTTTTCGGTACGCGGGCCTCTCACTGTTGTGGCCTCTCCCATTGCGGAAAACAGGCTCTGGACGCGCAGGCTCAGCGGCCATGGCTCACGGGCCTAGCCGCTCCGCGGCATGTGGGATCTTCCCGGACCGGGGCACGAACTCGTGTATCCACAGGCGGACTCTCAACCACTGCGCCACCAGGGAAGCCCCATGCGTATTTCTGTTTTCCTATACCCTGACCTAGGTCATAGATAATTGGGTATACATATGTAAAAATCCACCAAGCTGTAACACATAAGACTTGTGCACTTTATAAGAATTGTATCTCAATGTTAAAAATATCTACACACGGGCTTCCCTGGTGGCGCAGTGGTTGAGAGTCCGCCTGCTGATGCAGGAGACACGGGTTCCTGCCCCAGTCCGGGAAGATCTCACATGCCGCGTTGCGGCTGGGCCCGTGAGCCATGGCCGCTGAGCCTGCGCGTCCGGAGCCTGTGCTCCGCAACGGGGAGGCCACAGCAGTGAGAGGCCCGCGTACCGCAAAAAAAAAAAAAAAAAAAAAACCAAACACACACACACACACACACACACACACACACACACACACTCCCTGTCTTCAATAAGTCTTGAATGTGGCATAGACGTTAAGTTTTTTTTTTTAAAGATTCCCAGATGATTCTAATGTTCATCTAATGTTCAGTTAGGATCAGCTGCCCTAAGAAAGCTGGAATATGTCTTGATTAGAATAGCCATTCGCAAATATTTGTTTCAATAAATGTATGAATGAGTGAATGATGAACCAACAAACTAATAAATATCTATGTTATTCACGGTTGTAGGTATACCATTGATTGAGGCCAGAAAAAACCCTAAGAATGTCCAAAAAAAAAAAAAAAGGCATGCCACATATTTTAAGCACTTTAAATGCCTTATCTTTCCTCACAACAACTCCGTGAGCAAAGTTTACTGCTCCTGATCTTTAGTTGCAGCCAACATAAATCACTTTGGCTACCTTAAGCAGAAAGAGAGGTATTAAGAAGTATAACATAATTCACATCACTGTTAGGAGAACTGCAGAGACAGACTCTAAGCTAAACTTTTAGGAATTACTCCTCAAATCAATAAGTAGAACTGAACAGCCAAAGGGGCTGCTGGAACCTAAAGAACCAGGAAGCTGCTGCTACAGATGCTGCTCCAAGCTTCTCAATCAGGAAGCTGCCTGTCAAGTCAGGAAGCTATTACTACAGTTGCCAATTTCAGAACCATGCTGCCTCTGCCATTATCCACACCAGCTAGAAATGAAGGTCCCAGCCCCATCTCTCTTCCCACATAATCTAAGCCTGAATTCAGAGGTTTATGGGAATGCATTTGATTAGCAGATCTAACTCACATCCAGAACACTAGCTGCAACAAGTTCTAGAAATGAAAACTGCCACTCTCTGTAAGACAAGAAATGATGCTAGGAGGAGGTAGGAATGGGCATTAAGTGGGCTAATTAATAGACTCACAGATAATGAAACTGAGGCACAGAGATTAAGAAACTTGGTCAAAGACACATAGCTAGTAAGTGGCAGGGCCAGGATTCAAACTCAGGAAGTGGCCCCAAAGACTAATAAGGCATTGGAGAAAATGATAATTATTCAGTGCACAGGCAGGCTCATGGGTGTGAGGTTTCCAGTCCTGACATACAAACTTTTTTGCTTATAAAGAAGAGCAACTTCTAATTTACTATACCTATTAATCCTGACATCACCTCTAGAATTTTAAGTCTGGTAGTTTCTCATCTTCAAAATTCAAAAATATATCATTAATTTATTTGCATTTTAATTTTGGTCTAGAAAGTGTTCTTAAGTGTTTCAGGGTGGGGAGGGGGCAGGGGAGAAAGCTGAAAAAGGTTATGGCACCAACTAGTGATGGAAAACATCCATACTCAGGCTTCAATGACCACCTCCAACTCCAGCTCCTCATATTACTTCCATGGTACAAATTAAAAGAACATTTAAAAGTATCTTGAAGTTATTTAGGACTTTCTAATGGAACATCTTACTGATTCTAGTTTCATCAAAAATTTTGAGAAACTATATTGCATGCAGTAGAATGATGGTTGTTTAGCTTCTGCTTGGAAAGCTGACCATTATACAGCTCTTATGGACTGGAAACCTTGAGACTAAAACCTGTGGTGTATTCTCTGTTATCTGGAACTGTATTTCCACACATCCTTAACACAGTTCCATCTGTCAGTCTGCCTATCTCTCTCTCTCTCTCCATCTATTCACCCACCCATCCATCTCTCTATGAGAATGACCCAGATAGCAGAATAAAAACATTAAACTGTATCCAAAATAAATATATCAATAAGTACGGACTAAGGCTGAGAGGAGTGAGAAGGGTCACTTCCAAGTCATAGGATGGAAATGTTGAAAGTTCCCCACAGAGGAGAATGTGTCAGCTACTTTTTAAAGACTATAATTTGGAACAGAGACCCTTCTGGGGTGGGGGAAAGAGGAAATGCTTCATCTGACATGACAAGTTATAAATCACAAAACTGTCAGTTTGGGAAGGGTAAATATTTGCTGAAGATTAAGTACATGGCAAAGGTACGTCATTAAATCTAAAGTGATTAAAAAGCTCAGTTTGTTACACATACTCCATCTTTAATGAGCACACAGCCTCAATAACCATGAGCTGTAGTCTAATCTATCTCCACGGTGCAGAAGGAAATGATAAATGTTTTCAGCATGACTTCCAACAAAGTGAGTGTGAATTAATTACTCCATGTGCAAGTGCAAATGGATCTGGTTAAACAAATGAGCCTACCCACCAAAGACATCAGCCAGATACTGGACTGAATTCATTTATTAATCAAACGTACATCAGACTGAATCAGTGACGTGCACAGAAGTAGGACTGCTCAACACTTATATTTTATTGATAATTCCTAACTAAATTTTATGTTTATAAAAGTAATATGTGCTCAGAGCTTTTAAAAGTCAGATGAGGATAAAAGTCTGACAATGAGCAATAATACTTTGGACCATCCCTGGTGGCGCAGTGGTTAATAATCCGCCTGCCAATGCAGGGGACACAGGTTTGATCCTTGCTTCGGGAAGATCCCACATGCCACAGAGCAGCTAAGCCTGTGTGCCACAACTACTGAGCCTGCGCTCTAAGCCCACAAGCCAAAACTACTGAGCCCATGTGCTGCAACTACTGAAGCCCGTGTGCCTAGAGCCGTTGCTCCGCAACAAGAGAAGCCACTGTGATGAGAAGCCCGCACACTGCAACAAAGAGTAGCCCCGCTCACCGCAACTAGAGAAAGCCCGCACGCAGCAACAAAGACCCAAAGCAGCTAAAAATAAATAAATAAATAAACTAAAAAAAAAAACCCACAATACTTCCTTGCCTCCTCCATCCTCCTCCCCATTTCTCAGAGTCTACATTCCAACTTGCTGTTCCTCCTGGATTTAAAATCTTTTTATGTCTAATGACCATGGTCCTGTATGATAACTTATCAGTCTTAGACACTATATGTTGATATCATTAGGCCTCATCACATACACTTACACATGCCCCTGTGCATAGAGACTTACCTTCCCCTGTTCTCTAAATACAATTATGTCACATTTTTAAATTAAATCAACATTCGGTTTTTAACTTATTATAACTATATAAAGTTGATCACTGCTTTATTGTACGATATTATTGTTTCTGTGCTTAATAGTTATTTCTCTTTTGCATTTGCTTGCTTTGCTTTGTAACTATCCCTAACTCTACCCACATCCCCCAAGAGCCTCTCAGTGTAACGTCCACATGTCCACCTGGCAGAACAGGCTTTCAGTTCCCCAGCCTGCTGAGCACTTGCCTCTGCAGCTCTCCACCCTCCAGCTCCAGGCCTGCTCCACGGCTGTTGACCCGGGTCTCCCCTTTGTTGCTCTCCTAAATTTTTTATATTATTTCTATGATGACTTCCTCTGCCCCACTTTTTGTTTTGTTTTTTGTAGATTTCTTTTTTTTTTCCTTTCCAGAAATTTTATTTTATTTATTTATTTATTTTTTTAAACATCTTTATTGGAGCATAATTGCTTTACAATGGTATGTTAGTTTCAGCTTCACAACAAAATGAATCAGTTATATATATACATATGTTCCCATATCTCTTCCCGCTTGCGTCACCCTCCCTCCCACCCTCCCTATCCCACCCCTCCAGGCGATCACACAGCACCGAGCTGATCTCCCTGTGCTATGCGGCTGCTTCCCACTAGCTATCTACCTTACGTTTGGTAGTGTATACATGTCCATGCCTCTTTATTGCTTTGTCACCGTTTACCCTTCCCCCTCCCCATAGCCTCAAGTCCATTCTCTAGTAAGTCTGTGTCTTTATTCCTGTTTCACCCCTAGGTTTTTCATGACATTTTTTTTTTCTTAAATTCCATATATATGTGTTAGCATACGGTATTTGTCTCTCTCTTTCTGACTTACTTCACTCTGTATGACAGACTCTAGGTCTATCCACCTCATTACAAATAGCTCAATTTCGTCTCTTTTTATGGCTGAGTAATATTCCATTGTATATATGTGCCACATCTTCTTTATCCATTCATCCGATGATGGACACTTAGGTTGTTTCCATCTCTGGGCTATTGTAAATAGAGCTGCAATGAACATTTTGGTACATGACTCTTTTTGAATTATGGTTTTCTCAGGGTATATGCCCAGTAGTGGGATTGCTGGGTCATATGGTAGTTCTATTTGTAGCTTTTTAAGGAACCTCCATACTGTTCTCCACAGTGGCTGTATCAATTTACATTCCCACCAACAGTGTAAGAGGGTTCCCTTTTCTCCACACCCTCTCCAGCATTTATTGTTTCTAGATTTTTTGATGATGGCCATTCTGACTGGTGTGAGATGATATCTCATTGTAGTTTTGATTTGCATTTCTCTAATGATTAGTGATGTTGACCATTCTTTCATGTGTTTGTTGGCAGTCTGTATATCTTCTTTGGAGAAATGTCTATTTAGGTCTTCTGCCCATTTTTGGATTGGGTTGTTTGTTCTTTTGTTATTAAGCTGCATGAGCTGCTTATAAATTTTGGAGATTAATCCTTTGTCAGTTGCTTCATTTGCAAATATTTTCTCCCATTCTGAGGGTTGTCTTTTGGTCTTCTTTATGGTTTCCTTTGCTGCGCAAAAGCTTTGAAGTTTCATTAGGTCCCATTTGTTTACTTTTGTTTTTATTTCCATTTCTCTAGGAGGTGGGTCAAAAAGGATCTTGCTGTGATTTATGTCATAGAGTGTTCTGCCTATGTTTTCCTCTAAGAGTTTGATAGTTTCTGGCCTTACATTTAGGACTTTAATCCATTTTGAGCTTATTTTTGTGTATGGTGTTAGGGAGTGATCTAATCTCATACTTTTACATGTAGCTGTCCAGTTTTCCCAGCACCACTTATTGAATAGGCTGTCCTTTCTCCACTGTACATTTCTGCCTCCTTTGTCAAAGATAAGGTGACCATATGTGCGTGGGTTTATCTCTGGGCTTTCTATCCTGTTCCATTGATCTATATTTCTGTTTTTGTGCCAGTACCATACTGTCTTGATTACTGTAGCTTTGTAGTATAGTCTGAAGTCAGGAAGCCTGATTCCTCCAGCTCCATTTTTCGTTCTCAAAATTGCTTTGGCTATTCGGGGTCTTTTGTGTTTCCATACAAATTGTGAGATTTTTTGTTCTAGTTCTGTGAAAAATGCCAGTGGTAGTTTCATAGGGATTGCATTGAATCTGTAGATTGCTTTGGGTAGTAGAGTCATTTTCACAATGTTGATTCTTCCAATCCAAGAACATGGTATATCTCTCCATCTATTTGTATCATTTTTAATTTCTTTCATCAGTGTCTTATAATTTTCTGCATACAGGTCTTTTGTCTCCTTAGGTAGGTTTATTCCTAGGTATTTTATTCTTTTTGTTGCAATGGTAAATGGGAGTGTTTTCTTGATTTCACTTTCAGATTTTTCATCCTTAGTGTATAGGAATGCCAGAGATTTCTGTGCATTAATTTTGTATCCTGCTACTTTACCAAATTCATTGATTAGCTCTAGTAGTTTTCTGGTAGCATCTTTAGGGTTCTGTATGTATAGTATCATGTCATCTGCAAACAGTGACAGCTTTACTTCTTCTTTTCCGATTTGGATTCCTTTTATTTCCTTTTCTTCTCTGATTGCTCTGGCTAAAACTTCCAAAACTATGTTGAATAAGAGTGGTGAGAGTGGGCAACCTTGTCTTGTTCCTGATCTTAGTGGAAATGCTTTCAGTTTTTCACCATTGAGGACGATGTTGGCTGTGGGTTTGTCATATATGGCCTTTATTATGTTGAGGAAAGTTCCCTCTATGCCTACTTTCTGCAGGGTTTTTATCATAAATGGGTGTTGAATTTTGTCAAAAGCTTTCTCTGCATCTATTGAGATGATCATATGGTTTTTCTCCTTCAATTTGTTAATATGGTGTATCACGTTGATTGATTTGCGTATATTGAAGAATCCTTGCATTCCTGGAATAAACCCCACTTGATCATGGTGTATGATCCGTTTAATGTGCTGTTGGATTCTGTTTGCTAGTATTTTGTTGAGGATCTTTGCATCTATGTTCATCAGTGATATTGGCTTGTAGTTTTCTTTCTTTGTGACATCCTTGTCTGGTTTTGGTATCAGGGTGATGGTGGCCTCGTAGAATGAGTTGGGGAGTGTTCCTCCCTCTGCTATATTCTGGAAGAGTCTGAGAAGGATAGGTGATAGCTCTTCTCTAAATGTTTGATAGAATTCGCCTGTGAAGCCATCTGGTCCTGGGCTTTTGTTTGTTGGAAGATTTTTAATCACAGTTTCAATTTCAGTGCTTGTGATTGGTCTGTTCATATTTTCTATTTCTTCCTGATTCAGTCTTGGCAGGTTGTGCCTTTCTAAGAATTTGTCCATTTCTTCCAGGTTGTCCATTTTATTGGCATAGAGTTGCTTGTAGTAATCTCTCATGATCTTTTGTATTTCTGCAGTGTCAGTCGTTACTTCTCCTTTTTCATTTCTAATTCTATTGATTTGAGTCTTCTCCCTTTTTTTCTTGATGAGTCTGGCTAATGGTTTATCAATTTTGTTTATCCTTTCAAAAAACCAGCTTTTAGTTTTATTGATCTTTGCTATCGTTTCCTTCATTTCTTTTTCATTTATTTCTGATCTGATTTTTATGATTTCTTTCCTCCTGCTAACTTTGGGGTTTTTTTGTTCTTCTTTCTCTAATTGCTTTAGGTGCAAGGTTAGGTTGTTTATTCGAGATGTTTCCTGTTTCTTAAGGTAAGATTGTATTGCTATAAACTTCCCTCTTAGAACTGCTTTTGCTGCATCCCATAGATTTTGAGTCGTCGTGTCTCCATTGTCATTTGTTTCTAGGTATTTTTTGATTTCCCCTTTGATTTCTTCAGTGATCACTTCGTTATTAAGTAGTGTATTGTTTAGCCTCCATGTGTTTGTATTTTTTACAGATCTTCTCCTGTGATTGATATCGAGTCTCATAGCGTTGTGGTCGGAAAAGATACTTGATACAATTTCAATTTTCTTAAATTTACCAAGGCTTGATTTGTGACCCAAGATATGATCTATCCTGGAGAATGTTCCATGAGCACTTGAGAAAAATGTGTATTCTGTTGTTTTTGGATGGAATGTCCTATAAATATCAATTAACTCCATCTCATTTAATGTATCATTTAAAGCTTGTGTTTCCTTATTTATTTTCATTTTGGATGATCTGTCCATTGGTGAAAGTGGGGTGTTAAAGTCCCCTACTATGAATGTGTTACTGTCGATTTCCCCTTTTATGGTTGTCAGTATTTGCCTTATGTATTGAGGTGCACCTATGTTGGGTGCATAAATATTTACAATTGTTATATCTTCCTCTTGGATCGCTCCCTTGATCATTATGTAGTGTCCTTCTTTGTCCCTTCTAATAGTCTTTGTTTTAAAGTCTATTTTGTCTGATATGAGAATTGCTACTCCAGCTTTCTTTTGGTTTCCATTTGCATGAAATACCTTTTTCCATCCCCTTACTTTCAGTCTGTATGTGTCTCTAGGTCTGAAGTGGGTCTCTTGTAGACAGCAAATATATGGGTCTTGTTTTTGTATCCATTCAGCCAATCTGTGTCTTTTGGTGGGAGCATTTAGTCCATTTACATTTAAGGTAATTATCAATATGTGTGTTCCCATTCCCATTTTCTTAATTGTTTTGGGTTTGTTATTGTAGGTCTTTTCCTTCTTTTGTGTTTCTTGCCTAGAGAAGTTCCTTTAGCAGTTGTTGTAGAGCTGGTTTGGTGGTGCTGAACTCTCTCAGCTTTTGCTTGTCTCTAAAGGTTTTAATTTCTCCATCAAATCTGAATGAGATCCTTGCTGGGTAGAGTAATCTTGGTTGCAGGTTTTTCTCCTTCAACACTTTCAATATGTCCTGCCACTCCCTTCTGGCTTGCAGAGTTTCTGCTGAAAGATCAGCTGTTAACCTTATGGGGATTCCCTTGTGTGTTATTTGTTGTTTTTCCCTTGCTGCTTTTAATATGTTTTCTTTGTATTTAATTTTTGACAGTTTGATTAATATGTGTCTTGGCGTATTTCTCCTTGGATTTATCCTGTATGGGACTCTCTGTGCTTCCTGGACTTGATTAACTATTTCCTTTCCCATATTAGGGAAGTTTTCAACTATAATCTCTTCAAATATTTTCTCAGTCCCTTTCTTTTTCTCTTCTTCTTCTGGAACCCCTATAATTCGAATGTTGGTACGTTTAATGTTGTCCCAGAGGTCTCTGAGACTGTCCTCAGTTCTTTTCATTCTTTTTTCTTTATTCTGCTCTGCAGTAGTTATTTCCACTATTTTATCTTCCAGGTCACTTATCCGTTCTTCTGCCTCAGTTATTCTGCTATTGATCCCATCTAGAGTACTTTTAATTTCATTTATTGTGTTGTTCATCGTTGCTTGTTTCATCTTTAGTTCTTCTAGGTCCTTGTTAACTGATTCTTGCATTTTGTCCATTCTATTGTCCATTCTATCTCCAAGATTTCGGATCAACCTTACTATCATTATTCTGAATTCTTTTTCAGGTAGACTGCCTATTTCCTCTTCATTTGTTAGGTCTGATGGGTTTTTATCTTGCTCCTTCATCTGCGGTGTGTTTTTCTGTCTTTTCATTTTGCTTATCTTACTGTGTTTGGGGTCTCCTTTTTTGCAGGCTGAAGGTTCGTAGTTCCTGTTGTTTTTTGTGTCTGTCCCCAGTGGCTAAGGTTGGTTCAGTGGGTTGTGTAGGCTTCCTGGTGGAGGGTACTAGTGCCTGTGTTCTGGTGGATGAGGCTAGATCTTGTCTTTCTGGTGTGCAGGTCCACGTCTGGTGGTGTGTTTTGGGGTGTCTGTAGACTTATTATGATTTTGGGCCGCCTCTCTGCTAATGGGTGGGGTTGTGTTCCTGTCTTGCTAGTTGTTTGGCATAGGATGTCCAGCACTGTAGCTTGCTGGTCGTTGAGTGAAGCTGGGTGCTGGCGTTGAGATGGAGATCTCTCGGAAATTTTTGCTGTTTGATATTATGTGCAGCTGGGAAGTCTCTTGTGGATCAGTGTCCTGAAGTTGGCTCTCCCACCTCAGAGGCACAGCACTGACTCCTGGCTGCAGCCCCAAGAGCCTTTCATCCACAGGGCTCCTTAATTTGGGATGATTGGTTGTCTATTCAGGTATTCCACAGATGCAGGGTATATCAAGTTGATTGTGGAGCTTTAATCCGCTGCTTCTGAGGCTGCTGGGAGAGATTTCCCTTTCTCTTCTTTGTTCTCACAGTTCCCAGGGGCTCAGCTTTGGATTTAGACCCGCCTGTGCGTGTAGGTCGCCGGAGGGCGTCTGTTCTTTGCTCAGACAGGACGGGGTTAAAGGAGCCGCTGATTCGGAGGCTCTGGCTCACTCAGGCCCGGGGGTAGGGAGGGGCACGGAGTGTGGGGCGGGCCTGCGGCGGCAGAGGCCGGGCGAGACGTTGCAGCCTGAGGCGCGCCTGTGCGTTCTCCCGGGGGAGTTGTCCCTGGATCCCGGGACCCGGCAGTGGCGGGCTGCACAGGCTCCCCGGAAGGGCGCGTGGCCAGTGACCTGTGTTCGCACACAGGCCTCCCGGTGGCGGCAGCAGCGGCCCTAGCCGCTCTGGGCGGCCCTAGCCACGTCCGTCTCTGGGCTCCGCACCCCTAGCCGCGGCTCGCGCCCGTCCCTGGAGCTCTCTCAAGCAGCGTTCTTAATCCCCTCTCCTCGTGCACCAGGAAACAAAGAGGGACGTAAAAGTCTCTTGCCTCTTCGGCAGTTCCAGACTTCTCCCCGGACTCTCTCCCGGCCAGCCGCGGTGCACCAACGCCCCGCAGGCTGTGTTCACGCCGCCAACCTCAGTCCTCTCCCGGCGCTCCGACAAAAGCCGGAGCCTCAGCTCCCAGTCCCGCCCGCCCCGGCTGGCGAGCAGACAAGCCTCTCGGCTGGCAAGTTCCGGTCGGCCCGATCCTCTGCGCTGGAATCTGCCCGCTTTGCCCTCCGCACCCCTGTTGCTGTGCTCTCCTCCGCGGCTCCCAAGCTCCCCCACTCCGCCTCCCGAAGTCTCCACCCGCGAAGGGGCTTCCTAGTGTGTGGACACTTTTCCTCCTTCACAGCTCTCTCCCGCTGGTGCAGGACCCGTCCCTATCCTTTTGTCTCTGTTTAGTTTTTTCTTTTGCCCTACCCAGGTACGTGGGGGGTTTCTTGCCTTTTGGGAGGTCTGAGGTCTTCTGCCAGCGTTCAGTAGATGCTCTGTAGGAGTTGTTCCACGCGTAGATGTATTTCTGGTGTATCTGTGGGGAGGAACGTGATCTCCGCGTCTTACTCTTCCGCCATCTTCTGTTTTTTGTAGATTTCTTCTGCTCCATCATTGTCTCTGTTTCTTTTGAGTTCTTTTTTTTTTTTTTTTTTTTTTTATTTATTTTTTTACGGTACGCGGGCCTCTCACCGCTGCGGCCTCTCCCATTGCGGAGCACAGGCTCCGGACGCGCAGGCTCAGCGGCCATGGCTCACGGGCCCAGCCTCTCCGCGGCATGTGGGATCCTCCCGGACTGGGGCACGAACCCGCGTCCCCTGCATCGGCAGGCAGACTCTCAACCACTGCGCCACCAGGGAAGCCCCTCTTTTGAGTTCTTTATTTCATATTAGTCTTGGTTTCTACATTTTACAATGGAGGATTTCCACAAATACCTGGTGATCTTTGGCTATGAGTTCATAATTTAAGGGTGGGGTATTAAAACACTAATTGGAAGCTCTTGCCATGGGTAGGGCTTATAGACTGGTGGCTGGTGTACTTCATATAGGGTGACTGATTTTCATTCAGGCTTTCCAGAGATGGATCCTCTCATCTCCACAATGGCCAGGGAGTGATGCACGAGGATCCTGTTTTAGACAGAAAGGTCCAGACAGTCCTCTTTGAGGAGATGGCATTTAACTGGGAAGCCCTAAATGCAACGAGGGAAGAAGCAGTGTGAATATCTGGGGCAGACGGGTTTCAGCAGAGGAAATGGCAAATGCAGAGTCCCTGAGATAGAAACAGGTTTAGCAAGGATGAGGACCAGCCAGGAGGCCCTGTGGCTAGAGCAGAGGAAGCAACGGGGAGACAGAAGGAACGACGTGCATTTATAATTTATGGAAACAATTTTCACAGAGACCTTGTCAGAGACATTAAAAAGCCTAATACCAAAATATTTAGTGACAGTTTATAAAAACAAATCTGAATCATGTTTATGGTACTTGACATCAGACAAAAAAGATCACGGTAACTTGCCTTTGTTTGGTTAATCAGGCAAGCTTACAGTTATGTGAAATTGTTTATCCTTGTTCAACCTTGTGAAGATTGTGAAAAATGAAAAATCTATACCTCATAAACACTTACACTAGAGACTCTGAATAAGATATAAATCTGTCCACACATCTTAGCTAAATCAAAGGAAGCAGTTCATGTTGAGAAAAATCGAAAGCTTAAAAAAAAAAAACCAACCAGTTGCCAAGGCAACAAGAAAAAAAATTAGACAGAAAATAAATTTTCCATCTCAAACACTATCACATTCGAAAGCTGAGTATCTTCTGGCCCTGCTTTCGAAGTTTTATTTAACCTTTATTCAGTCATTTCCGGAGATGGTGGAAGAATTGAGAATCCACAGAACCCAGGCCTCTGCCAAAGCTGGGGGGTGGGCAACACACTAGTAAAAAGCACTGTAAGGGGAGGGGAATAAACCCTCTGGTTCACAGGCTAAGGCATAAGAACTACCTTCTTTACTTGAAATTATTCTGCGACTTTTCCTGTATGACACAATTTTGCAGAGAACTTCCACTTATGAGCTAGACACCAAATGGTTATTGAGAGAGTGGAAGGTCAAATAATGTGCTGGAGGATTTCCAGATCCTTCCCCTTGAACCTGTATAATTTCAAAGGGTGACTCAGAGCTGACATTAAACACCATCTGTGCTCCTCAACCAGCCACCCCGCTAAAAGCCCTGCCGCCCGCAGGCTGCCAAACACGGTCCAGACTCTCCCCTTGACAGCTTTCTCCACCTGGAGGCTCCAGTGCTTCTTGGGGTCCCTGTGGCCCCTCCTCTATGAAGCCCCCGCAGGTCCCCAGACAGAGCTGACTGGCTCACCCCATGCCCCGCAGGGTCCAGTGTACGGCACCCAGTGTCTCTTCCACATCCTGCTGAAGGCCGGTGCACAGCTATTTTCTTAGATCTGATTGTGGCTTCCTCGAGACAGGGACCCTGTCCTAGCTACAGTGAGACACTGGGCCCAACACGAGCTTGGGGAAAGTAGTTTTAGCGAATGAGACAGAATTAATTAATATACTGCTCTAGATTTTAATGCTAAAGAACAATCTCAAAACACCATCAACAAGTAGCGGGAAGAATCTGGAAAGCTGGTGGAGGGTAGAGGGAGGCAACTGTGTCTGGCCCCAGCTCAGGCCCTGGCCCTGGCCAGCCGTGTGACTACTGAACCTCTCTCATTTTCCAAACTGAGTCTGCAGAACGCCTCCTGTGTCCTGAGAGATGGTAGCAGGTGTTCCATGAAAAAGGGACTCAGTTTTCCAATAAGTTCCAGATGGTGGGGTCAAAAGCATAAGTCAGGTCTTTTTACCGTAGGCCTTTGTGCAATAGTGTCTCACCTGGAGGAGGATGGAAGGAAGCGGAGCAGGCCAAGCCCCTGAAAACACTGATTCTCATTTTCATTACTGTTGCTCTTCTCATCCATCTACACTCTGTAGATTTTTTTTTTCCCATAATGACGATAGATTATTTTTCATTAAAAAAAAGCTATTTTACTAAAATAATGAGTCAAATTAGAATGTAACCTAGTTGGATGAGCCTGTATTTATTTTTCCTGTATTATTATAGAAATGACCCTTTTTCTAAAGTTACACTCTATTAGTTTCGCTATCAAAATAATTTTTTTTAACTTTGGAAAGTTATATTTGAAGAAAAGCACTCACAGGATAGGAGAAACTCTCACCCTGGGTACGGGAAGCCTCCACCATAAACCTTCCTCCTGGCAGGCAGCTCTGTTCCGGCCTTCTGAAGGCTTGGGCTTAGAGGGTAGCTCCCGATCTGCTTTCCCCAAAACTGGCACTGCGTTCCTGACAATGAGGGCATAAATACCACATCTATGAACACATGCTTAAGCAGATATCTGCATTCCAAGGGTCACAAAGATGAAGGGAATCAAATGTAAACACACGTGAAGTTTTGTCTCCTCAATGCCAAGGACAGCAGGCACTTCTTAGATGAATGGGTTCCAGGCAAGAGAATTATAGGACCACTCAGGTAACGGAACATAGGCCAAGGTTTAGACAAAATGGAAATGATAAAGATGCAAATCCAAACTTTAGCCTCTTTCTCTTTTCTATAACTATTTGTACAGCTAGCTTTTATATAACTATTCTGTGTGTGTATGTGTGTGTGTATTTCTCTCTCTCTCTGTCGCTATCTCTCTCTCATATCTCACACACACACACACACACACACACACACACAGCACAGGATCTGCATTAGATGGACTCTGTTCAGGACAATCATTTATAATAACATGGTGAAGCAGAGGCCTAGAGATAATGCAGATGTCACGAGGTCCCCAACCAGAGCTGAGCTGAACAAACAATGTTCCCATTAAGGTATTTTAAAGATCAAGAGAAACAGTTTTTCAGGGTTACAGGGGTGATTTTTCTTCTTACCAATGAAAAATCTCATTTAAATGAGTATCATTTAAATCCTTTAAGACTCTAAAGAGAAACTAGGGACAAAACTCAGAGGAATCTGGAGCAAAAAACTGAAGAAAGGAAGAGGAGAAGCAGAGGAGCCTATTTTAGGACTACTTTAAGAGGAAAAAGCAAAAGTACAACACTGTAAGGTGTGTGCACCCAAGGGCACGACAGATGGGGAGCTCCGGGTGTGACAGGAGGACAGACCCATCAGCCACATAGCACTGCTGCAGGAAGGCAATGACCACCTTGTTCCAGAAATGTAAAGAACAGCACAGCCTTGGACAGCTGCCCAGAAACCTCCTCCTGGAGAAGCAGATCTTCTGTAAGATTCTTGAGCAGAGACCTAGGATTAATGGGATGTTACGGTCTAAAAGATGTTAAAGTCTAAGAGATCTAAAAGATCTCATCCTGCTTTCAGGATGAGACTGAGAACAATACTATTAGTAAACAGAATGGCTCTATGCTGGAAGAATTCTAAGTCTTTTCAGTGATTTGGAGTATAATATACCCACCAGCCATGCTAATCTCAAAAATGTAAGCAGTGGATAAGAGAAGCTTCAGTTAAATATCATGAAATACTATTCTACGGCCTAGAGCTCCATCTAAGCTCCCCCTTCACACAGGGAGAGTAAAGGAAACCAAGGCAGGAACACATGCAGTTTCCACTCTACCCAAGAATCCTTCAAAAATGTGGAGAAGTCTCTCCTAGGCTCACTTCCATTACTCTTACGAAATGAAAAAAAGAAAACAATAGGGGGAGAGGAGGACAAGGAACATGAAAGTAATGCATTGTAAGAAAAGAAAAAGAAAATATAACAAAATTGTAAGAGTTTCTCTCTGAGTGGAAGGATTATGGGTGTTTATCTTTTTCTTCTTGTGCTTTTTTATATTTTCCAATCTTCTACAGTAAACATGTAAACAAGAAAATGTTTAAAGAGAGAGAGAGATCAAAGGGACTAGAGAAATCAAATTGAGACAACTCAAAGGAAGCGACACAACTATTGCCACTTAAAAGCAAATGCTGGGCTTCCCTGGTGGTGCAGTGGTTGAGAGTCCGCCTGCCGATGCAGGGGACACGGGTTCGTGCCCCGGTCCGGGAAGATCCCACATGCCGCGGAGCGGCTGGGCCCGTGAGCCATGGCCGCTGAGCCTGCGCGTCCGGAGCCTGTGCTCCGCAACGGGAGAGGCCACAACAGTGAGAGGCCCGCGTACCGCAAAAAAAAAAAAAAAAAAAAAGCAAATGCTTGCTCTGTCTCAGGCAGTGTCTCTGTTCATCTTCCTGTTTCTTCAAGGACAACAGTCATTTGTCAAATATTTATTAAATGTGCACCAAACGCCTGACCCTGGATGGAGAAATGAAAGGTGGGGGTGTTGTCCTCAACAAACTTGCAGTCAAGAAAGACTCAAAAGAAATAAAACACCAAGAGCACTATAAAATGCTAAACCATGTTCTTTTGATGACAGTTATACTCAGAGCTTATAGAGAACAGAGTCAGAGATGCCATAAAGAGTTCACTGAACTGGGACCCCAGACCTGGCTCCTAAAGGAAATGCGGATTTGGATAAACTCCCGTGGTTCTCCACAAAATGATCAAGGCTAGGTTGAAGTGTCTCTGCTTTCTCTTGGTAGTTAATTAATATGGTCCTGTTTAAAGACAATGCAGGGCTTGTGTGCCTGGACCTTTTGTCAAAGTGTCACTGTAAACTTCTACCATTTCTAATGAGCTGGCATGAAAATTATAGCAATGTTATATTTTCAAATTGATATATTTTTAACTTTTTATAAATTATATATATATGAAAGTGCCTAAATCATAGCTCTATTAATCTTCACAAACTGAACATACCCGGTATAACCAGCACCCAGATCAAGAAACAGAACAGCACCAGAACCCCAGAAGCCCTTCTTGTGCCCCCTCCCAGTTACTACCCTTCCAAGTGTTACTCTCATTCTGACTTCTAACACCTAGGTTGCTTTGTCTTTTTTATAGTGTATATAAATGGAATTACACAGTAGATACATTTGATATCTGCCTTCTTTCACTCAACCTTCTGTTTGTGAGACTCATCCATGTTGTTGTAGAGAGTAGCAGTTAGTTCATCTTCAATGATGTATGTGTACCATTGTATGAATACATGACCATTTAATTATCCATTCTACTGAACATGGGCACGTGGGTGGTTTCCACTTAGGGATGTTATAGTTGGTGCTGCTATGACTATTTCAGTGCATGCCTTTCCATGAACATATGGGTGCATTAACTGATGGGATACAGGGTACACAAATGTTCAGTTTTTAGAAATCCTGCAAGTAGGTGTCATAGCTTATCTGAGAATTAAGGGCCCATCTCTGCTTTTTCCTGTTCCTGGCTCTAATGATGGAGTCCTATATCAGGCCTGGTCCAAATCTGATCTATCACCAAAGATGGGGAGCCCCCAAACCATTCTATTTTCATCTACCTTAAAAATATTGTCTTCATAGACATTGCCTATGCTTATTTTTTTCCCAAAGAAAAGGCTGTTAACTAAGAAGGGCAGAAGAAATTACATTGTTATTAAAGGCAAATTATAAAGGAAAAGTTGTCTAGTAAAACACAACTTATAATTACAATTATCTTCAAAATAAATCAAATTATCTGTATAAACCCAATGACTCACTGGTAAATTAATGAAAAATATGACAGTGTTGAGCTTTTAATTGCTTCTATTGCAAAACCCCCAAACCCAAACTTCGGTTATCAGGCAGAAAAGAGGCAATTAGTTTGTAACAGATGTGTCAGTAAAAACCTGTTACAATGTGGCTCCAGAGTTAATAGTTTCCAAATTTATGAAGTCCATCTGTCCAATTTTTTCAGGTTTTCACTTTAGACAATCCTACTTAGATAGTCCCTCCAAACTAATTGCTTTTTGTTTGTTTTGCTTTTGATCGGGGTCTTTTTTTTTTAATATTTCCAGTATATAAGCTTCACATGAGCCCTGTTATCTCAAACTCCAAGTTTAATTTCTTTTCCAGGACATTTTTTTCATAATATTAAACCTCAGAAAAACAGCAGATGACAAGATTATTGAGCAATGGTAGGGCTGAAACAAATTAAGGCTTTCAGGCTGTGTTGTTGCTGCTGTTTGCAAAAAGTAATCTTTTTCAGGTTATCAAACATCACTTGTGACCTTTAAAAAGAACTCCCTGAAGTCATTCATTCATAATAAAATCTGGTTAGACTATTACAATAATGAATAATGTAAAATGATGCCAATTTTCAATTATAAGACCTAATAATGCTTATTACACATCTTCAATATTATTGAATAGGTTTGAAATGATCCAAATAACAATCAAATATATTTTGCTTGGCACCATCAGATGAAGAAACTACAAATAAACACAATAAGGAAAGAGAAATGAGAAATAGAATAATTTCAGGGAAAAAAATTCCCCCAATAGTATATCCCCTATGGAGATGGAAGGAAAAAAGAATTTGCCCTTGGTACAAGATCTACTCCCATTCAAGTAGAAAGGGTGGTTATTCTACTGATGGGAGAGTGGGGTCATAAAGAAATGACCCCTTAAAGCAGTAAGGAATAACTTGAAAGGCATGAAAAGGAACTTCATGGGCCCTTCCATGGCACCTAGAATCCCTACTCTGCTGGCTTCCTGAGGTTATGACATGACACAGACCAATATGTTTATTCATTCAACAAATATTTATGAAGGATCAATTATGTACCATACACTGTTCTACAGTCTGGAGATTCTGTGATGAAAAACACAGCTATGGTCCCTGCCCTCATGGAGCTAAAGATCTAGAAGAGGAGGTAAGACAAGAAATAGATAACTCCACAGATAAATTCTAGTAAGTGACATATAGGGTGCCCCAGACAGCAACTAAATACTGGATATTTTAGGGAGAGGCAGTTGGGGGTGACTTAGTTACATACGACATGTGATACCAAGTGTCAACCAAGTGTTAAATATGCTGAATCCATTATTCATAACTAACACCATCTGTAGCCAGGTAAGTGATATCAATATTTACTGCATCTTTCCATTAGTCGTTTCAATATAACTATTTTTGGGGGGCACTTATTTTTATTTCAACCACAAATAAATACAGAGTTGAGTATGGTGAGGTCTCTCTTCAAAGAGTGGATGATCAAGTCTACAGAGGAAGCAGCCCCACAAATAACCCTCCAGACCACAACATGAAAGGCACTGTAATGAAGTTGTGAGGGAATCTAACTGAAGGCAGGGGAAGACTGCAGAGAACAAGGGTATCCAGGCTGGACCCTGTGAAAATGTAGCACTTCTCCAGGCCTAGAAGGAGGGAAGGGCACTCTTGGGAAAGGGAATGGGCATGAAAAACCTTAAAGTGGTACACAGGTCATGGCATGTTTGATGGGCAGCCTGCAGACTGTCTGAGCGGCAGGGGAGGGGACCAGAGTGGTGGATTCCAGGGCAGAGACAGGAGGGCTTATGGGTGGAGAGATGGGTGTGGGCCAGACTACAAGGGGCCATGACTCAAGGCCGAGTGGGGGCTGCAAAGCAGGGGTACCACAGGGCACTATGCAGACATTTTCCACCCACCCTCTTACCTAGATCCACTCTTTACCTGGCTCCACCTTGCTCTGCCCTGGGAGGCTGACCACATGGACTGCACAGATGGGCACCCCTGCCCTCTCTCTTGGGGTTGAGAACCAAAGAGAGGCCTTGCAGGAGATGCAAGGAGGGAGAAAGGTAAGGTGGGACTACTCCCCTGGCTCCCTTCCTGGGTGGTTGCCATGGGAATGACTGCATCCCTCCTCCAAGCTCACGACTCCCGTCAGGCAGCCCACTCACCACAGCTCCTGGAAGCACACTCTCTCAGGCCCTGGCCATGCTTCCCCTTGTGGTTTTCTCACTCTTGCTCACAGCTTTGTACATAATCTCTTTATTAAGCTTCCCTCAAATTACCTGGTTGGACTGTGTTCTCTGTTCCCCACCAAGACCTGAACTGATGTAGTCATGCAGCAAGGAAATCAGGAGGTGGCTGAGGAAGGCATTAGAGGCAAATGCAGAGAGGGAGATGCCTGTGGGAGAAGGAGGGAACTGGGGGATGGAAGGTCATGATGACAGAGAAGAGTGGGTCATCGGGGAGGTGGAATGCCAGACTAGCCACAGACTACAGCACTTATGTGAAAACTGCCGTGTGCCAGGCACTATGCCACAGGCTCTAACAAAACTCACTTAACCCTTACAGCTTCCTAATGAGGCATCCCGTTGAACAGATGAGGAAACTGAGGCACAGAGAGGATGAGTGACTTGATTAAGGTCCCAAGCTAGTAAGTGGTGAAGCTCAGATTTAAACCCAGGGAAGTCTAGTACCAGAGTCATGTCCTGAAACCTCTGTGCTAGCCTGACCGCTCTGGCTGGGCAGAGAAGGGCCCTTCAGAATTCAAGATCTTGGAGGAGGCAAGGCAATGGTGACAACAACTCTGGGGAAAACCATCTGTGTAGATTGCTGAAGTAAGGCTACTTGAAGAAAACCTTGCTACCCTATACAAACTCTGCCTTAGTGACAATGTAGAATCTTGTGCAGAAATCTAAAAAAAAAAAAACTATGTCCAAATAAATTACAGTCAGTTGGGAATTCCCTGGTTAGGATCCTGGGCTTTCACTGCTGAGATCCCAGGTTCAACCCCTGGTTGGGGAACTGAGATCCTGTAAGCTGCGAGGTGTGGCCAATAACAGAAACAAAAAAACCCACAGATTTACCATAAAACCATAATTATGTTCCTAAGAAACCTCACACTATCAAAACACATATCACATAAATAGTTATTTCAATATGGGAAAAAAAGGAGGATGGTGGTGAGAGCTGGCAAGACTAGATAATTTTTCCTGTAGTAGCTTCGACAATAAAGTTTAATTATATTTTGTTACCATCTAAAAAGAATAAATGACTTGATCACAGACCAACAGAGAACCACAAGCAAAACCTGAACAGCACAGAAAAATAACCTGCATCCAAGTTCACAACCAACAAAGACAAAGAAAAGGGGCCTCAGGCCACTCACATAGTGCGGCCGAGTGCCCTGTGCTCCACGGGCAGCCGCTTCCTTTCTCCAGCCCAGGGGAGCCTGTGAGGGCACTCACATCACAACCCCTACTGGTCCAGAAAATGCAAAACATGCTTCCAACACACTCAGATGCATAATAACCAGTTCACAGAATGAACTTACACCGTAAGGAAAATATTGGTCAATAATGTTTGTGTGGGGTCTCCTGCAGCAGGTAAAGTCATGAAATCAACAGGGCTCTGTGACGTGTAATTACAGCAGGGCATGTCCCGTGACTTCTTTTAAACGGCATCTCACCATCTCAACTCACTACCTTAACTCAAATAACTTCCATAGCAACAACTTTCCTTTCCTTAAGGAGAAAGAGAGGAAGGGAAAATGCTCCCTAGCCAGACTCGTATATTTTTCATTTGCCCGGTGCACTGCAAGGTTGTAATGAGGAATGCAACAACGAGCTCTTAGAAATGTCGCGGGGGGGTGGGGTGGGTTGCAGCCGCACGGTGGGTGTCTGACGATAGCTGACCTTAGCTGCTGACTGTGCTGAAGGGTCTCTGCCTTATTCTGTTCTTCCTGAACATCCTCAGGTGGGGTCCCAGGTACAGGAAAGACGGGGGCTGCAGAGAATGGTCCGTTTCTGCGGTTGTTCCCTCGACATCAGGGCAGGTTGCCATGACTGTGTGTACACTTAAATTCTTTTTGCAAGAGGGGGCAGCTGGCAGATGACATTTGTTAATCAGTACTGTTCCATACACTCATATTAAAAGGAGCCAAGAAAACCTACGC
Organism: Grampus griseus; assembly: GCF_964374135.1. Taxonomy (NCBI): domain Eukaryota; kingdom Metazoa; phylum Chordata; class Mammalia; order Artiodactyla; family Delphinidae; genus Grampus; species Grampus griseus. Next base: position 55,515,771 of record NC_139008.1, read on the forward strand.
TACTGTGAATATTTATCCTTTCAGGTTCAAACTGCTAATTTGTTTTATAGGAGGACACCCTCTATTTGCCGTATAACAGGAGACAGTCAATAAAGGACTTTGAAAAGGATATGGTTTAGCTGAGTGTATTGCCAATTTTTAAAACCTCCTATTTTCTTGATATCTCAACACCCCTGAGCAGAGGCTGTGAGCACCCGCCAGGCGACCAGATGCGCAGTGTGATGAGGCTGGTCCCTTCTTGCCCTTCCCTGATTGTGACTGAGTGACATTCAAACACACCAGTAAAAATCCCTTCACACCTTTTGCTTGTGTGGGGATCGTGCCTGAACCTGGGTGCTCACTCTCTCTCAGCTCCTGACCCTCTTGCTGAGTCTGTTCCTCCTGTGCTCCTCCCACGAGGCCCCCTGCCTAGCCTGCATGCCTCCCTCCTCTAGGACCTGTGAATATAATAAACCCTCTCACTTCGTATGCTTCTCCAAGTGCGGCTGTGCTGACAGCATCCTTAAGGACCCCACAAGGGGCACTAGCTCCCCATTTTCAACACACTAAGCAATCTGGTGGTTCTGAAAAGGAAGCTAACGCCTCTGATGACTGTGGCAGTTAGGAAGACACAGACTTCAATCCACATTGCAGAAAACTGGAGATTTCATCATTAAATTCTTCCATGGGAACATATTTCCCTTAAAAATGCCAGTTTGGGAAAGATAAAATTTTTTAGCCTGGATATGGTCAATTTATATACAAATGTATGTAATTTTAACTAGTTCTATTTCTTATGTTTCTGATCTATTTTAAAACATTGAATCCAGATTTCTTTTAATATGATTTATCCAATGACTGGTAATATTTCTCTCCCTGTTACCATTTGCTTTCAGCTCACTCAATTCCCTAAGCCCCCTCCTTTTTCCAAGAAGGAGAGGTTCACTTCACTCAAACCATGATCATGGGTAAAATTCATAGTCAAAATTCTAGTCCACTTTAAACTATGTTTGATAGCTACCATAAAGAGTAGCACTTCTAGTCCTCTTGACTAAAGGGTAAAAGTAGACAGTAGATAGCTGTAGGCTTTAGATCCTTGTGCAAGATGGTAACTTGAGCTGAATCTTGTAGATTCTACATTGCTACTGCTTCATTTGGGAAATAAAACTTTAGATCAAGGCAAAAAGTAGATACACAGGTTAATATTTCATCCCAGATCTCTACTGCAGTGTTTAAACGATAGTTCTTCAATTATGGTGGAAGAGGAATATTAATTCATTCATTCATTGTTTAACACAAATTTCTTGAGCAGCTGTTATGTGTCAGGCATTATTCTAAATGTTGAGGATAGAGCAGTGAATAAGGGAAACAAACAGCTTGCTCTCATGGAGCTTATGTTCCCACTGGTAAAACAGACAATAAACAAACAAATAGAGACTTTAACTAGAGACAGTGATAAATCCCATGATGAATATAAAGTAGAGGAAGGCGATAGAGAATGATGCGGATGGGGAAGACAGGTTGGATGGGGTAGGCCAACAAGGCTTCTGGGGAGTCACATTTGAGTAGAGATCTGAAGGAAGAGAGGGAACAAACAATGTTCCAGTGGAAGAACATTCCAGGCTAAAGGACCTGCAAGTGCAAAACCCCAGAGGTGGGAATAAGCTTGTGTGTGGCTGGTGAGAAGTGGGTGAGGAGGAGGGGGCATAGCCAGGCAGGGAGGGGCCAGATCACGTGGAGCCCAGAGACCAATGGAAGAGATTTGGATTGTGTCCTAAGTACACTGGAGGGGTTTAAGCAGGAGAGTGAAGTGGCAGAACTGAAAGTTTACAAAGAGGTTGCTCTGGCTGCTGCTGGAGAGTAGATCAAAGAGGGCAAGAATGTGACTGGAGACCAGTTAGGAGGCTACTACAGAGTTAGTGCAAAATGGCAGCTTGGGCTTGGGTGGAGTGATGAAGGTGGTGAGACACTGCCATACCTGGAACACAACTTGGAGATAGAGCCTATGGGACTTATTTGCGCTGGACACAGAGGATAGGTTTGGGGCCTGAAGAACTGGGTGAAGAGAAGAAAATTAGAAGAGAGGCTGAGTTGTTTGTTTGTTTGAGGGGGATCAAGAGTTCTATTTGAACTTAAGTTTGAGGTGCTTATCAGATGGCCATCTAGAGCAACTGAGTAGGTAGCTGAATGTACATGTCTGGTGCTCAGGGAGAGCTGACATCAAAGAAGTTAAAAGAGATCACCGAGGGACTGATGCAGAGGGTGAAGGGAAGAGGCCTGAGGTCTGAGCCTGAGATGCTCCAGGGGTTGGAAATCAGTTAGAAGAGCCAGAACCCAACAAAAGAAGCTGAGAAAGAGCAGCCAATGAAGAGGAGGGAGAAGCAAGAGGAAGGGGTGTCCCAGAAGCCAAGTGAAGAACAGGTGTCCAGGAAGGGGGTGACCAGCTGCATCAACTGTGCTGTTTGGTTAAACACGATGAGGACTGAGAACTGACCATGGGAGCTGGGAGACAAAAGGCACCACAAGTACACAATAATAGCAGGGGTGCAGTGTGTGGAGGTAGGGGAGGGGAGGCAAAAGCCCGACTGAGTGGGTTGGAGAGAAATTAGGAAGAATGAAGAGAGTGTGTCAGACAAGCTAGACTCCTCTTTCACAGCCCTTTGCTATAAAAAGGAACAGAGAAATGGGGCAGTAGCCGAAGAGCAATATGGGGTGAAGGGAGGATTTCTTTTTCTCAAGATGAGAGGTTTTATGCTGGAAAGAATGACCCAGTCAAGAGGGGAAAATCAATAATGCAGGAGAGAGGAGATAATTGGAGGTGTGATGTCCGTGACCAGGAGAGAGGAGTGGGAATTGCGTACAAGTGGAGAGAATGGCCTTAAACAGGAGCACAAACTTAGTCACTGTAACAGACATGGGCCTCTGGGGACAGAGGCAGATGGTAGGAGATGAGAGAGTTCTTTTTCTGCTGTTTGAATTTTCTCAGTAAAATGAGAAGCAAGAAGCAAGGTTTATTGCTCATAGGGTGATCCTTAATAGAGGCCGAAATGACCCTGCTTCCTCTAGACCCAGGCAACAAGCAGCCGATGGTCCGATGGGGACACCAAAGCCCACTGGGCAGCCCAGCTCCCCACGTGAGAACTGCCAACTGCCAAACCCAATTCTTTTTCTTTGTTTCTTTTTCTTTCTCTCTGTCTCGCTCTCCCTCTCTTTTTTTTTTTGGTGATTGATTCCCATTGCGGAGTTTACTCATGTTGTAAACTGAGCTACAATTTAGTTTTAGCAAAATAATACAGTGTATAACATTTAAATTAATGCTGTAATGTAGTGAATGTGTTAATTATTTTGATCTTGGTAATCATTTCAGTGTATAAGTATATCAAACCATCACACTGTAAACTTTAAATATATACAATTATATTATTGTCACTTATTCCTCAATAAAGCTGTAAAAAAAAAAATGATGAGCCCATTTCTAAGAAGAGGAAACAGTTGTGAGAATCTGACTTAGCAGCCAGGAGAAGGCAAAAGAAGGCAAATCTCTGAGGAATCAAAACCAGGCAGGGAAAAACTACTAATCCTTCAGCAACACTTAAAAAATTAAAAATATTTGATCCATTTGCTTTCAATTTCCCTAGTGAACCTTGCCTACTTAGTGAGAAAAATACTTATGTTCCAATAGGGAAAATAGGCTAAGGACATTTACAAAGAATTCATAGGTAAAAAACGTGAATGGCCAATCCATACGAAACAATTACTGCATTTCATCCATAGAGGCAGAAAGTAGAATGGTGGTTGCCAGGGGTGGGAGTGAGGGAAATAGAGAGTTAGTGTTTAAAAGGTACAGAGTTTCAGATTGGGAAGAAGAAAAAGCTCTGGATTTGGACAGTACATAAAAAAAATTCTGGATTTGGGTGGTATAAAAAGTCCTGGATGGGCTTCCCTAGTGGCGCAGTGGTTGAGAGTCCGCCTGCCGATGCAGGGGGCACAGGTTCGTGCCCCAGTCCAGGAAGATCCCTCATGCCGTGGAGCGGCTAGGCCCGTGAATCATGGCCGCTGAGCCTACGCGTCCGGAGCCTGTGCTCCGCAACGGGAGAGGCCACAACAGTGAGAGGCTCGCGTACTGGGAAAAAAAAAAAAAAAAAAAAAAAGTCCTGGATGGTACAATGTACTTATTGCCAGTAAACTATACATTTTAAAAAATGGTTAATATGGTAAATTTTATGTTATATGTTATATACCACAAGTTAAAAAGAATTTGCATTTAATTGGTAAAGAAATGCAAATTAAAACAACAAGATGGGGACTCCCTTGGTGGCGCAGTGGTTAAGAATCCACCTGCTAATGCAGGGGACACGGGTTTGAGCCCTGGTTCAGGAAGATCCCACATGCCACGGAGCAACTAAGCCCATGTGCCACAACTACTGAGCCTGCACTCTAGAGCCCACGAGCCACAACTACGGAGCCCGTGTGCCTCAACTACTGAAGCCCACGTGCCTAGAGCTCCATGCTCCGCAACAAGAGAAGCTACCACAATGAGAAGCCCGCGCACCGTAATGAAGAGTAGCCCCCGCTCGTCGCAACTAGAGAAAGCCTGTGCAGCAACGAAGACCCAAAGCAGCCAAAAAAAAAAAAACCAAAAAAAAACCGAGATGATAGTTTGCACCCATACTCTATCCTCAGTGAGGTCACCGGGTGGGTAAGACCCCTGTGGAAGAGGTGGATGTTACCCAGGATGCAGGTAGACCAGCCCCCTCCCAGCTTGCTGGGTGGAGGATAAGCAGTGTCACTTTCCCAGCGGGCTATGGGACTCAAATGCTTTGACACTGTAATTTGGCTGTCAAGAGTCTATTCTAAAGAAAGCATCAGTAGCCAGGCTCAGAATATCTAAGTGCATATGTATGCATCCACTGTATGCTGGAAGGCCAGGAGGGCACCACCAATGGATGACAACTTGGAGGAGTGTCTGGAAGACACAAAGCACAATGGGCAAGATAGACCATAAAACTCAAAGGTGCGGGACACCCACACCCCAACCAGCTGAAAGAAAATGGAATGCAAAAAGTGAGTTTTCTAGCAGAATCTGAAATGATCCTGCAGTAAGAGCAGAAGGAGCTGGAAGGAGAAAGTGTGGGGAAAGGAAGAGGAGGAGGTCTGTCTGGATATTATTTAAAGGGATCAGTAGAGTTGAGCCAGGTCTCCCCTGTCACACACCATAAACATGTTCCTTCTCAGAGCTGCCAGCTCCGGTGTGTGTCAGCAGGATGCAACACGAAAAGCATGGGACACTGATGTGCACAGTGACATTATTTGTAAGAGTAAAAATATTAATAGTAGCTGGCAAAAATGGTTAATAAATTATGGCATATCTATATAATGCAATATTTTTCAGCAATTAAAAATGATATTTTTGAATTTAGATGATATCAGAAAAGGCTCATAGTATAATGTCTAAAGAAAACAGACAATTGGCAAAAACTGAATCAGGTCTGTGGAATAATCCACAGTGGAGCTCTGTATAAATGTTGATTTTTCTGATTTTGATAATTGTACTGTAGTTGTATAAGAGAATGTCCCATTTTAGGAAGTACACACTGTACTAAAGTATTTATGAGTGAAGGAGCATTATGTCTACACTTACTCTCAAATGATTAAGTGAAAAAATAATATAATTCTCAAATGAATAAGAGAATGATGAAGCAAATGTGGTAGAATATTCTCAATGGGAGAATATGAGTGCAGGGTATAATTTTTTAGAAAAGCAAATAACCCAATTTAAAATAAAGAGCCAGTGATATGGACAGATAATTCACAGAATAAATTAAAATATCTAAGAAAATTATATAGGATGATGCTCAAACCTTACTAGTAATCAGAGAAATGCCAATTAGAACAATGAGTTCTTGTTTTTCACCCATATCAGTAAGGATGTGGGAAAACAGTCACTCTCAGACATTTTTGGTACAGGCTTTTGGAGTGTTAGCAGTACTTATGTAACAAATTTGGAAATGTGCATGCCCTTTGATGCAGTAATTCCACCTTCTATGCACCTATTCTACAGAATGAAAAAAAGCAGCATGCAAAATTATACATAGAGAATGACCCTTATTTGGTTAAAGAAAAAAAAAGAGCTACAAGTAAATCACAAAAATGGTGACAATGATTAAGGATTATCACCAGGTTTTAAAAGGAGATGGTTTTCTTCTCAGCATTGCTTTTAAAAATGTATGAAATACTCAAACAAGCAGGAAACATACAAAACTGAAAACAGCAAACCTCCATGTACCCAGCAACCATAGTTAAGTGATGTTAACAGTTATGAGAAAATAAGTCATCAGATATATTTGAAGACCATCCCAACTTCTTTCCATCCTTTTCATCCTAGAGTTTCTTCTTTCTAAGCTTTCTTCTTTAAGTTTGTTTGTATTTTACAATGTTAACCTATTACCGTTATAACAAATACGAACCTTTAGAAAAGCAGCGTTGAGTGGAAACAAGCAAATCATTTGCACACTGCTCAGAATGCCTGGGAGACCTCGGTAATTCCCTCTATTTGTTATTGGAGAAACTGGGGTACTGTCAGGTACCTCCACTTGCATGCCATAAGATTGGCTAGTTACAGGTCTCTGAGTGGAAACAAAATGCCATTTAGAAACCAGTAGATTTCACATCTGAATGCCCAGGTAACTCTTCAGTGGATCAGTACCTGGTGAAACAGCAGTTGCAACATGACTGAGCCGGAAGGAAGGCCTGTGCTGATTACCTTTCTTTCTAGTACAACCACTTTGTTACTGTTGAAGAATTTAAGTTCTAGAGCAAGCATGTGACTTGCTCAAGACCAGACCAGGAACTCATATAGGGGAGAATAAAGGAAGGGCTCTACCAGCAGCCTGGTACTGGATCTCTCTTTCCCTTTTTGGAAAATGAGGGCTAAAAGGCACCATAGCTTTGAGAAGGTGTTCCCAGGATGTTCCACTGAAAATAGGTTCCCTCCAGATTTCCCACACCTTGAGCCTGGTCAGTGCCCCCTTCAGTGGACACAAGAGAAGGGGCTTTTCCCTTGTACTGGGTCCCTGGTCTTGTTCAGGTTGAGATTGTTCATCCAAATCCAAAAGTCTGCTTGGTGATCAATCTGTGCCTCTCAGGTATCAGCTCTTTGGCCCTACTGTATGATAAGAAACTATATAATTGGCCTCATTGTTGGGATTTAAGGACACACACATGAACACACACATTCACAGCCCCACAGCTCTGGATTTTCACTTTATATGTCTCAAGAAGATGAACAACAGAAGCAGTAAACATCAATTCACCTGACCCAACATGATGGACTTTTAAATGAAATGACCACCTGACCAATAGCCCACACGGTTGCCAAGACTCCAAGATGACCCCTAATGATCCCCATCTCCTGGTATTCACACTCTTGAATAGCCTCCTATCATGCTGTAGTGGGGTAGGCCTGTGTGACGCATAGAACATGGTAGAAGTGATGGTCTGTTGCTTCCAATATTAGATTATAAAAGGCACTGTGGCTTCTGTTTTGAGCACCCTCCACCTCTCTCTCTCTTTCTCTTAACTCACTTGGGGAGAAGTCACCTGCTTTGTCTTGAGGACACTCAGCAGCCCTGTGGAGGGGCCTGGAGAACTGAAAACTCCAGCCAGGAGTGACATGAGTGAATCTTGTTGGAACCAGATCCTCCAGCTCCAGTCAAGGCTTTGGCTTGACTGAAACCTCATGAGAGACTTAGAGTCAGAAGCCCCCAGCTAAGCCACTCCCAGATTTTTGACCCCCAGAAGCTGTGAGGTAATGAATGTTTGTTGTTTTAAGCTGCTAAATTTTGGGGTAATTTTTTATCACTCCCAATAGATAACTGAGATCACTGTCCCTCAATACCCAGTATGCTACAACAAAGTTTTTACCAAATTATATTTTAGAGGTTAAGAAATGTTGGTCACAGACTTCCACAAGATTTTTTTTTGAATTTTATTTTATTTATTTTTTATACAGCAGGTTCTTATTAGTTGTCTATTTTATATAAATTTATTTATTTATTTTTATTTGTTTATTTTTGTCTGCACTGGGTCTCTGTTGCTGTGCACGGGCTTTCTCTAATTGTGGCGAGCAGGGGCTACTCTTCGTTGCAGTGTGCGGGCTTCTCATTGCGGTGGCTTCTCTTGCTGCGGAGCACGGGCTCTAGGCACGCGGGCTTCAGTAGCTGTGGCGCACGGGCTTAGTTGCTCAGGGGAATGTAGGATCTTCCAAGACCAGGGCTCGAACCGTGTGCCCTGAATTGGCAGGCAGATTCTTAACCATGAGCCACCCAGAAGTCCCCATAATTTCTTATTTTCTCAGTTGATTAAACTCTGATAGTAAAAGATGTTTCAAAGGACTACAGATTGTTGCCATAACCCAATACCTGAGCAAACTGTGCCTTTCAAAGTAGGACTGGGAAACTCTCTCATAAAGGTTTTCAGGATGCTGCCTCCCAGCAGGCTCCCCCTCAGCAGGATGCTAAAATCCTCCATGTGCCTCTCAGATGGCTCTGGATCTGGGACAATACATCAGGTTCTTAGGTATGGCCTGGCTGGCTTTGTCATCCCTGGTCCCTTTCTCCAGGACACGGTAAATCAAAGGCCCAGGCTAAAGCTTACCCATCAAACCCAGAGATGAAAAGAAGACAAGACAAAAGGAGACATAAATAAAACCTTTCCCCTGTGAGACAGCATGACAGCAGCCTAAGCGATCATTTAATATCAGCCTGCAGTAACATTTTCCTCTCTTTATTTTATGAACTTTACTTGGACTTCCACAGCCATTCTTTTTTAAACCTACCCGTGACAAACAACTCTGAGTTTGCTGATAAATATATCACTGTGGGAAAATGTCTTCTAATCTGGACATTTCAGAAATGGGTTGCTTGGGTTTTCTATCACTAAAGGGTAAATTTAAATTCTAAGACAGCAGAGACTGTATCTAGTTCACACTTTCTCCCCAGGAGCTAGCACAGTGCATTTATTCACCAACTATGAATTTACTTTCCATCTTTGAAGGTCTATCAGTCAAAGGGTATCTGCTGAGTACCTATGGGTACAGCATGGTGGAAGGAGCTGTAAGGGCCATGAAACTTAACATGGCATAGACCTGAGGCACTGAAAAATACTATCAGGTCCCCATGTGTGTCCACTGGAATCCAGTAGTTCTTTAGGCATAAACACAAACGTGTGACTTTCTTAGCAAATTACCTGCTATTTAAATAGTTTATAGAGTTGCTATGGTGCCTGAAATCAATAAACATTCATTGAGTACTTATTATATGTAATGAAGACAAAGCAGTTACAAAGGTGAGCATTACAGTTAACAAGCAAAGTTTGAGATTGAAAATAATGGATAAAGGTAAGAGTATAGATGATTTTTTTCCTTCTAATGTTCTGTATTTTCAAAGTGTCCTAAAATTAGCATGTATTGGTTTTAAAAATCAGAAGAAAATGAATGGTATTCCTGAAGGGGTGGAATCAGGTGAAAGGGGGAAAAATATTAGGCAAGTCAGCAAAAATGAGTCAGGGAAAGGCGACCTCTGCTGGTGAAACCATTACGATGAAGAGCACGAGCTTTGGAGTCTGCAGGTCTGGGTTCAAAATCTCAGCATTGCTGCAATATTAGCTGTGTCTGTGGGGAGGTAATTTTTGCCTTTCTAAGCCTCAGTTTCCTGATCTATAAAATAGGGATAATAGAGTCTTCTTTAGGTAGAGAATGAAGATTAAAATGAGATAATACACTGAAGGATCTCAACTCAGTAAATGGTGGCTATTATTTCTATATTATTATGGGTGACAGTGAGTGATATCTGATACAGCTCTTGGTGTTACTATAACAAACCCCAGATTTCTCTCCTGATACACAGCTGTAGAGCTCTCTCCTACCCCCATTCTTCTACCACTTTTCTTTTTTACTGTTTTCTCTTCTCTTTTCTCTGCTGCTTTTGTCTCTGCCAGTTGGAACCAGTAACACTCACTGGGGTGCTTAGGTCTGCAGGCGGGCTGTAGTTTTAGTGAGGCAGGGCCAGATAATGTGGTCCACAGTTCCTGCCATCCTGCCAACTCAGTGTGTGATCTCAAACCTCTTAGTCACTCTTGGCAACTCTGTCATCTAACTTATAAAAAATGGAGACAAGATCTCTGCCTTTACTTACTACAGAAGAATAGTAGAAAAAAAAATCTAAGTAAATAACCTCCAGCAATGACAGACTAAGTGGTACCAGACTTGCACTTCTGCTGTAAACAACTAGAAAAACAGGACAAAAATGTATGGAAACGACTGTTTTCAAAATATTGGACACGGGTAGTATAAGACTTTGACCCCTGAGAAATGGGAAACAAAACAAGATGTGCCTACAACTGCCCCAGCTTCCTGCCTGGAGGCACTTTTTGGACCACAGTGCAGGGAGTGGGATCCAAGCAGAGCACAGCAGTCTCCACAGTGAGGAGACAGAGATTCGAGCTTAAGGTACCTAGAATTTGTGAGGCTAAGTTCTAGAGAGAAGGGAGCTACACAGAGAAAGAGATGCAGAGACTGGAACAAGGATTCTTTTTGAGTCTTCCACTGAACACTAAGCTGTGCACATTTATGGTTAAACTCCATAAAGCCAGGTAAAGCCAGGGAGGGAAGCTGAGCTGAACAACTCCAAGAACTTGCACAGGGCTAGGAGACCTCCATGTTCTGACAGCCCACAGTGGAGAGACCTTGTTGAACATCCCAGCGTATTCAGTAGAGACCCAGAACGGGCACACCTTGGTAGTAAGCTAAACTAAGTACAGAGTAAAGGATACTCCAAAATCTCTCTAATGAACTTAAAAAAAACAAGCCTGAAAACCATCAAGTTGATAAGCAAGTAACTTAACTGCCTGCCAAAACAAACTTCAGTACTTTTTAAAGACAGCAAAAAATCCAGACACTTAAACAATGTAATATCATGAAGTCCAACCATCAAGTAAAACTTGATGGAGAAGAAGCAGTAATAGGTATTCTGAAAAAACCTGGCTCATTTTCTAGATAAGTCCAAAAAACAACCACCAGTCCTTTTTGTTTGTTTCTTTTTGCTTTGTACTTTGAGGAAATAGTGCTGTAAAATATATTACTATTTCTCTAATTGTTATTTTTCTGATATTTTGCATTTTCTCCTCTTCCATATAAAAGTATAGAAGAGGCTCTTTATCACAGAACTAAACTTTACAAGCAAAGGAAAAAAATGTACTAATTTACTCCACTAAAACTAAAATTCTTCCAGCCTCTATGCGCATGTCACCTGTCAGAGGACTTTCCTGGCCATGGTGCTTAAAATTG